>NC_139217.1:132740880-133223380 GCF_055691185.1 Crinia signifera | reverse complement strand
GCCTTAAGGTATTTAAATGGTTTGTTTGTTATCATTTACTCTATACACCTTGAAAAAGGGTTTTTTTATACCCCCGAAACATCGGTCACTAAAAATTATTTATACATATATAATTTTATACATATATAATTTGTGGAGTGCTGCTGTTTGTTCCTACGTTGCTGACTACAAATTGTGCCTGCTTCTGAAGTACAGTATAGCTGCATGTAAGAACCATGCAGCTTTGCCAGTGTATTTAAAGGGGAAAGGCTTGAATGGTGACCTACCGGAGCCTTAAATGATAGTCATGCCCCTGGCATTATATCCACAAACACTTAGGTTTTGTGGTGTAACAATACCAGCAGTGTGTTGGCATATGTACATTTCCTGAAATGCTCATACATGCTGAGACACTATCTCTAGACAACAACTAATAGCTGAGAGTTCCATGTAGGTTTGTGCTCCCAGTAAGTATTGTGATTGATCACCTGACACCACTGCTGTCGCTGACTGCAGACATCATTGAATTACACAGCAGGAAGGCTTCATTCACAAATATAATTCAACAGCTACAGGCTCATGATACTTGCTCCATCTATGAGCAATTTCAGTATAGTAATCAGTGGTCGAAGTGGAAATTTTGAAGTGGGGGTATGGAAATTTTGAAGTGGGGGTATGGAAAAGTAAAGAGTGAATATAGTGTGCACCTTCGGACACCCCCCTGTCCATCAACGTCCCCTGCCAGACTGCCCGTTGTACAGGGGTATTACAAAAGCACAATATGCGCTGCTGAGTGATCAGAGAGCATCCTGAGGGGGAAAAAAAAAAGTTTTTTTTTTTATCTTCAGATTAAAGTGGCGGTATGGCATACCCCCGTATACCGCCCCACTTCGACCACTGATAGTAATATATTGTATCCTTTATTTTCTTTCTGCAGCACTGCTACTTTCCTATAGAAAAAAAAAAATAGAAATAGCAAATGCACACTATAAGCACTAAACACTACTAATCAGACCAATTATAATAGACTGCAATTTAATATATCGTAAAATTGAGGTGCTTAGCATAGTTTACAATATGGTCACAACTACCGTGATCAGGTGACCTAATCACATGGTTCCTTGACTATCTTAAGGTACAGGTCCATAGCACGGTACTACCCAGCCAGCATAACTCAACAATCCTGTCATCAACCAAAAAAGAAGTAGCAGTTTGAGGGCCAGATGCACTAAGCTTCAAAAGTGATAAAATGGAGAGTGATAAAGAGCCAGCCAATCAGCTCTTACCTGCCATGTCACAGAATGTGTTTGAAAAATGTCAGGCAGGAGCTGATTGGTTGGTTGTTTATCACTATCCATTTTATCACTTTTGAAGCTTAGTGCATCTGGCCCAAAGTGTTAAGAGTTGTTACATTAGTAAGAAGTAGTAGCTATGTGTTAAGATAGTTACATAGGTAACAGTGGCTTAACTATAATACATGCCGCCGCCGCCAATAATTTGACAGCGCCCATTCCCCCCACCCCCCCGCCGTGCCTCACCTCTCCCGCCAAAGAGCTGGGACCCGTAGAACTTGTCATCGGTGCAGTCCCACTCCCGGCTCCCCTCCTGGCTTCTGCTATGAAAAATGGACCATAACAAAATGTCCGCCCCATACAGCAGACAGTTTCAAAGAACTGTCTGCTATATGGGGGCGGACATTGTATGATGGTCCGTCCGTCCGAAGCCAGGTGGGGAGCCAGGACCGCAGCAAATACCAGTAAATCTGCGGATCTGGGACAGCGGCGGCATTACAATAGCCCCACAGCCCCCCGGTGCCTGCTTTTACACAGGGCCTCCCCGCTTCTGCGATTGTTACGCCACTGATAGGTACGATATATTAACAAGGGTGTTAATAAGTGTTACAGTATTTAAATAAATATATATATATTTTTTTTTGCTAAAAAGTGATAGATAAAGTGGTGCAATATGATGCCCAACAGCAGGGCCACAGCATCCTAGGGGGCCCCACACTCCAGACTCATCAGTAATAGTGTCATATTTACTAGGTTTATCCAACACATAGCATACACAGTACCTGAATACATTTATGTTACTTTTTAGAGTCTATTACAATTGTTCTTATTAGCAGTATTTAGTACTTAAGGCCCCTATTCATTTGTATGACTTGTTGGGGAACAAATTGGATCCGACTTCCATTGAAGTCCTCGGCAGCTCCCCAAGAGTCTTTTATCTGATTTGGCACTTGATCTGCCATTTTTTCATGAGACTTATCCAATGCCACTTATCATATTTAAATATAGCACAGAAGGACATCCAGGGAGCTGCCAGGGGAGTTCAAGGGAAATTGGATCAGACATATTGCCGCTGCTTAAAATCAGCCGAAATGTACGCTGATGGATGCGACTGCGATTTATCTTATGCACCGCAGGTTTAATCTCTGGATCTGATGCCCATGGACAAGTTTGTGCATTGGATCATATCATATGTCAAACACATCCTCATTGGCCACTTTTCACTTAATTTCTTTGCCCGATTGGATCTGTTCTCTTTATTTCTTTGTGGCAAGTCTTAGCATGGTACCACCTCTCACCTCTCAACATAACTAACTTTCTGATTTTATTTTGACTGTGTTGTGTTGAATTATTGCATTAATATCTACACTAGGTATACTATATTAACATAACTGTAGTTTGAAGCTAGTACAGTTTGTCACTGTTTTCTCTCATTTATTTGTATTTAAGCAATATTCTTAACATTTCATTACACCAATACTAAAGGCACCCATTACACAACCAAGACTAGACCACTGGACTCACATACATTTTTCTGAATATTTTATTTGAGACTGTGGTCCGTTTCAAAACCACACACAATATGCACACAATTACAGATGACTGTTGCATGCTTCACAGTACATAGAGTGTATGCACAAAATGCTCTTACAATTGGGACATGTGTTATCAGAAATATGTTAAAGTAATGGACGCTCATGAGCAGTGATTGTCATTGCAATGTTTAGCATTACTGCCTCATAGAAATTATCTCATGTGTTTGATGACCCTAACTATGTGTAATTTGTATATGCTCACTGTATCATCATGTCCCATTTTCCCTCCCAAAATCCCCCAAAATACTGGTAGGTTAATTTGCCCCAAACAAAGTTAACCCTGGTGTGAATGTGTGTGCTTCTACATACAGATTGTACATTTCACTAGGGTGGAGACTAATGAGAATGTTTATCTATGTCAGTGGTCTTTGGGCTCCAGACTGGAATGAGGACACCTGGCTCCTTTATTGGCCCCCGGACTGTTCTCAGCTTCCTTTCTGCTTTAATAGAAGAGCCACCAATCTGAGAAAGAACAACAATCCACATGGTGCTCCCCCATCATCACCTAGACTTAAGCTCTGTACACATGGAGCAATATATATCACTAGCAATATATTGCTGAGCAATACAGTATATTGCTCAGTGTCCCATTTTCAACAGTGATCAGAGATGGGCGCTGATGAAAAGGAAACACTGCTGGCGGAAATAGCTGATCTCCGGGGAAAAGCTGCTGGTCGCAGGAGCATGTTACTGCGACCAGCAACCATTTCAGGGATGGTCGCGGGAGCACACTCCTAGCGACAGGTGCCCCGTATGCATAGGGATAAGGTCACTCTGCAACCATATTCACAGCGATTCTTGCTAGAATTGCACCGTGTGTACGGGGCTTAGGTGCTTTGCTCAATCGGCTGTGCTGTGGTTATGGACATCACATGACATCTGATTATGATCTGGAGGAGATAACCTGTAGACAGAGTGCAGAGAGGAAGGCGAAGCACTGTGGTTGAGATAACATTATTATTTTGTATTTCCCAATGCATAACACATATATACTGTAGGTAAAATCAAATATTTAACCTAAAAAAAAGTCCAGCTGCAGTGATGTGTGTAAGCAAATTCATTTCTCATCTATTCTTCCAGAAGCCATCACACATTATGTCATATTATAAACATAGTTTATTTATTAACTCACAATGTTCTTTCAAATTACATTGATGCATATTAAACATTTCATTTTTACACATCATATATTATGTTTGTTTTGTGCAAAAAGAAAATGTGATACTTTGGGAATAGCATCTGCTGCAAAAAGCAATTCAACCACAATTCTTTCCTTGTCTTCATTAGCAGAGAAGGCATAGAAACGGTGACCTTTCCTTGTTTATTTCTAAAGTGTGAGCATGAATGCTACACTGAATACTTTGACAGAAAATAATACAGAATATTGAAAAGGTCAAGGTAGTATGCCATGCTACTACTGTGTAATTAACAGAGCATTCTCTCTCATCTCGGCATGATAGCTCATTCTTGTAGTTAATGTAGCTCTTACAAACAACATGCAGAGATTAGGAGACTGCCAGCAAAATATCAAGAAAGAGTAGTTTTCACTGGGAAATGTCAGACAATACAAAACTTTCTTGTAGCCATCAGTCTTCTATTAAAATCTATGGCATTACCTATTTTATGTCATGTGAAGTTACTATCCTAATTGCTAATTCTCATCTCAAAATTGTTGAAGTAAATCTTTTCATAGATGCTTCTTAAGACATACTTTAAATGAATAAATACAGAATGTAGTTTACTATGAGACCCAAGGTACACATAAATTAATGATTTCAAGAAAATTAAAGTTTAAATAAACAAGAAACAAAATTGGTGAAAATAAACCAGACTATATAGACATATTAGATACTAATAAAGGTGCATACATACTGGGCATTTGGGGCCTTATTCTAGTTCACTCTTTCTGACAAAATCCTTCTTAGATGGACAAAACCATGTGCACTGCACAGGGGCAGATGTAAAATGTGCAGAGAGAAATAGATTTGGGTGAGTAATTTTGTTTCTGTGCAAGGTAAATACTGGCTGCTTTATTTTTACACTGCAGTATACTGTAGATCTCACTTTGAAGTAAAACCCCACCCAAATCTAATTCTCACTGCACAAGTAACATCTGCCCCCCTGCAGTGCACATGGTTTTGTCCATCTAAGAAGGATTTTGTCAGAAAGAGTGAACTAAAATAAGGCCCTTACTTATATTATTCTTAGTCGAGTTGCAGGATGGAGTGTTATTTTTATGGTACATATCACCAAGATGAGAATAAGTTGATGTAAATGTTTCAAGAATAGAAATGTATATTTAAGTTGTAATTTTTACAAAGGACCCAGATTTTAATATTTGAACATTTCAGAGCCCCTTTACTACTGTTCAGGCGCTTTTTAAATAAAAACATAGTTAGGATTGTTCTTTATGTGCATTATATTAAAGGAAATCAATGTAAGATCAGACTAAAGTTTTTTTTTTATTTTCTTATTTTATTTGATTTTTCTGTTAAAGAGGTTTTGGTCAAAGTTTTAGACCTTAAAGTGTTTGAGCAAATATATAACATCATACAATGCAAATGATGAAGCTGGCCTTCAACAAGGAGCCAAGGATTCTTTTTATTATTAGTCTTGATGTAGCAGATCCATTTCGACACTACATAAAGCTGGGTATACACAATATTATATTGCAACCCAGTGAAGATGATGCATTACATAGCCATACAAACAATTCACTGTACAATGATATGATATATCATTACATGATGCATGTAAAATACACCGACTTGGCCATGGAATCAATCCATTACACAGGCAGCATTTCATATGTAAAGTGAGGGGCAGCAAGCCCAGATTCACATATTGTATGAAGGGCAGGAAAAAACAGTGAACTTAAGCTGGCCATACATCTACAGATCGATTGACAGATTGGGCTTGTTGGAACAAAATCCTGGTAATGGATGAGAGCAAATGACAGTTGACCATTTGCTTTGAAATGCTGGAAAACTGGCAAAAACTGTCATTAAGATGTCCAGGTGTTTGTTCCAACCAGTCCAATCTGACAATCGATCTGTAGATGCATGGCCAGTTTGTGATTCAGCTGCTGCATGAGGCAACAAAAACAAATACTACCCAAAAATGTAGTCAGATGGATGCTGGCAGGGGATGTTGGGTCAAGTTGCTACTGAAGGGACTGAGTAGATCCCTGAAAAATATACAAGAAAAGGAGGAAAAAAGTACAGTAGCTCTAAACCAATCCTCATTGGTTTAGCACTATTTTTTTCCTCCTTTTATTGCTGCATGAGGCAGTCTGGCATTTTGATTGACAGAGGAGGCGCAGAGAGCCTATGTTGATATAATGGTAGCTGTGGCATGTTCCTACCCTGGCCATAACAGGATTGGAGTGACAGGCCTCAGCAAAACTCAAAAATGTTGTGACTGGTGGCTGGATGCCTCTGAGCCTCCAAGGATTCAGTTGGATTAACTATCCCAGCTGGTTAATGCCTGGTTAAAGTCAGATGAAATCTCTACTTTCCAAATTGTAGATAGTTGCACTAGACCATGCTATGTGGATCTTAGACCACAGAGTGCAACAATGGGCCCTTTAGGGTGACCTCAAAGTTTCACGGAGTTGGCAGTGGTGATTGAGAGCCGCATGGTACTTGGGGAACTGAATAAAGTCAGGCCAGGATTTGTGCCAATACCAAGCCCAGAACTCAGAATCTTTGAATGCTGTGAGCCTGGACATGTAGGTGGAAGTACCCAAAACAGGGAGTGCCAATGAATTGGAGTGTGGTTAAAAACAGCTCAGCCTATGTTCAGCTTTGCTCCTGGAAACATATCCCAAGCAGAGTGCACCCTGATCTGTATAATGGTACAACTGGAAGGCTTGGATATTAGGGCCCTCGATGACACTGGAAGTGAGCTTACCATCATCTTGGCCAACCTTCGGGAGTCCGGCCTCCTGTCATGGTGTTGTGTACCCCTGACAGTATAAGGCCATTTATTAAAGATGGTAGCTGAAATGACCTACAGACCATTTTACCCGCTTATTCTGGGCCGTAACTTTCCATTGCTGCAGGAGCTGGTTACATGGCATGTAATTAACAAACAGTCAGCAGCTGAGTTGTCTCAGAAGCCAGAGACCAAAGAATATAAAACCTGGCATCTGAGAGAGCTACTGCAGCCACTAAGTCACTTTAGGAAAGAGAGACCTAGTCCAAGTGGAACTGTGTTGGTGGGAAAGTATCATTGCAGGACTTTGAGTGAGAATAACAGTATGATGGATATCTGGTTCACGCCTTTGAAACTGTGAAAGTGGTTAATGGTAGGGTGGTCGATGCATTGCCACCAGAGGATGTACCATATTTTGTTTTGATAAGTTATTTTCTATAATGGTTAACCATTTTACAGAGAAAAGAGTAGACCAGTTGTTACAGCAGTTGGTAATGGAAGCTGCATTTAAATATCTGTATGGTGGTCATTTTGGAGAGGAGAAAACTCTCCAGAGAATACAATTGAGTTTCTTTTGGTCAGGCATTCATGCAGCAGTCAAAATATATTGTCAGGAATGCCCAGTGTGTAAAAAGACTGCACCCCAGCCAGAGATAAGGGCTCCCCTGGTACCCCTCCCTATAATTTATGTGCCTTTTGTGAGACTTAAAATGGATCTGTTAGGGCCAGTGGAAAAATCTGCTCAAGGGCATCAATACATAATTGTGGTCATGGATTATATCACCAGATACCCAAAAGCTATACCACTAGGTCCAGATCTGTTAAAAGAAGGATGGGGACAACAACCATGCCAATAACCTAATGTCCTTCAGTTTACATCTCAATTATATGGACTAAGGCACATTTGAATTAATGCAGCATCAAAAACATAGTTATGATGTCAATGCAGTCAAGCGGTCCTTTAACCCAGGAGACAAGGTGCTACTGCTTGTGCCCACTACTGAAAGCAAGATGTAGGCACAATGGCAGGTCCCTTATGAGATTATAAAGGCAATGATACCAATCAATTACAAGGTTTGACAGGTGGGTAGAAGGAAAGAGGTACAAATGTACCATATAAATCTGTTGATACCTTGGAAAGAAAGTGCCAGTTACCCATCTTTGGTGGCAAAAAAGTTCCCAGAATACAAGGTACCCATTGAAAGAACCAAGATTTGTTTTCTGCCATTACTGAAAAGACAGAAATCATCCACCATGAAGTTGTAACTCCACCCATGGTGGTAATTAAACAAAGGCAATATCACAAACAAGAGGCAAATTGAGCAGATGTAAAGCAGGAAGTAGAAGAGATGCTATATCTAGGGGACATAGTGGCAAACTATGGGCAAAGTATTATTTTTTGTTATTTTATTTACTTTTACATACTAATCACTAAGTTCATTTAAGCCATTAAAGTCTTGTGTGTGCTGTTCAGGCTATTTACATGCAATTAATGTATTAATAATTATTATATATTTAATTAAAGTGATGAAGAAACAGCAGGAGTATTGTGACTGTACAGTAGGGAAAAGACCATAGACAAGGAAAAAGAGGTCAAAAGAGGGACAATCTTGTGGGAGAGAACATGGTAGAGAGGGAATGGTCAAAGGAAAGAAAACTCAAAAGACAGCAAATATGGGGGTTATTCTGATTCACTTGGAAAGGCACAAGCATTCTTTAATGGATTTTGGTGTTTTATTTTTTCTGTGCAGAGTAAATACTGGCTGCTCTATTTCTACACTGCAATATAGATATCAGTTTGAAGTACACCCCCCACCCAAATCTAACTCTCTCTGCACATGTTACATCAGCCCCACCTGCAGTGCATATGGTTTTGTCCATTAGAGAGTGATTGTACCTTTCCGAAAGAATCAGAATAACCCCCATAGTGCCCTGCCAGGCTAACATGTATATATTTATACTAACACAGAGGGCCATGGTCTGCAGAACGTGAACAGTAAGGCCCAAAATTATCTGTGGGTGTTCATGGTAAAAACATGACTCTAAATTTTGCACATTTGACCTGACTTTGCAAGTTTATGATAATCACTAATACGATTTATAGAAATATAACTATCCTCAATATTTTGGCCTGACAACATGGATGCTGCTCACCCAAACCCTGCAAGAACTCTTGCAAAGTACCATGTTACAAATCATTAATAAACCAACCAGGCTGCTACAGTTTCTCAATTTTCAGACTCTGAATTGCAAACTGTATTTCATATTGAGACCTAGAGCTATAGCCAGGCTTATCCATGTGTATGCCAGTGCATATGCATCACAGAAAAGATGAGGCTGGCTACATCTGTAATTCATCAGTGCGTGGTAAATAGTAATTTATTTGTTAAATGGTAATTTTCCAACCTAATCTATTGCCTGAGTCTGCGACTATACTCTCAACAATGTTGACATCATATACCAGATCTGTGATTGCTTTAGGGCATAGTTTCTCAAAGTCAGTCCTCAGGACCCCACATAGTCCATGTTTTGCAAGTCTCACAGAATCAAGTGAAATAATTATCTCCTCCTGTGGATCTTTTAGAATGTGTCTTTCAGTAATGCGTGCCCCTGTTGGATGACCTGGAAAACGTGAACTGTGGGAACCAGAGGAACAAGTTTGAGAACCACGGCTGTAGGATGATCCGGAAAGAGTAGCAGCGAGTCACTCGTTGAGCTATTACAGCAAGGCAAAAGACCGGTAGTGAAGTAATGAATTTAGTTTTGAAGATGGATAATCTTGTGATAAAAAAGAAAAATGTTGCAATAATGTTATCCATAATAGAGTCCTATGCCATGGAAATATATCAGAGAATTTCTAAAGAAGATTTATTAGAATATTCACATCTGTAATGTGGGTTGGATTATGTTTGTTGTCAAAAATAATTGGGAACTTAATATACAGTAGGGCACCATGTATTCATTTAATTTGCCATTAAAAACAAATGCACTATGCATCAAACTAGACTTTTTTAATATAATTTTTACAGAGCCACAGTATTCTCTAAATCTGTCCTCAACGAGAGCCTATGATTTGACCAGGATCAAATAATTTGATTAAATGAAGATAAAACTGATTTAAGGATATATCTAGGGTGCTGTGTGATGTGCTGCCTTGTAAAGCAGCAGTTACTAAAATAGGGGGCATCACTCCCCAAAGGAAAAACTAGGAAAAAAAGAAAGGTACTTTATGTAAATGCACTTATCACCAGTCAATTAAAGTAATTCATGATTTAATACAAAAAAAATAGAATACATACATAAAAATACTAAATACTGTAATATCAGATTGTGTGTTTTAAAAGTGCAATTTTAGCAGTATAGTCATCTGACTGTAGGTAAGGCCAGCTGGAACTGTACAGTGTTCATTTCTATAGTGTCCTGAGGATATTTTGACCCTGGATTGAAATTCTCAGATGAATAGGCCCATACTATTTGTCCGTTGTAGATGTAATCCGTGAGGCTGATATGGCGAGCCCTTCCTCCTTGCGGCTTGCATCACATAAGATGGTAATTGGTTTATGTAGGAGTTTTTAGGACACTGAAGACAAAAGTCCTTGTAAGTTCTTGTTATGCAGTGTCAAGGTACCTGGTGGTATCCACTTACATAAGTATCATTGGGCATATCCAACTAAATGTCAATGGGTAAAAGGAGATCCAATACTGGTTTAAACTGTTGGTCCAGTAAGGGTGGAGTTCCAAAGTCGGGTGACATCATCTAATGCGTTTCACTACATATATGCAGCTTTTTTCAATAGCTACTGTAGTTGGGGCTTAAATACCCTGAGCTAAGATGGCTGCTGATTAGCACCTGGTGTTTAATTCATGAAATGAAGATACCATAAATTAGTGATAATCTTTAAACTCTGTAATACACCAATACACCTTCTGGAAGATTTTAATAGAATATATACTGTAGTTTTTCTAGTTGGTTGGAATTCTCGTTTGCCTTACTCTTTTGAGGAACATTATAGCTAGGTCAAAATGGTAATGAAATAGTTAAATAAATATCAGTCCTAATTTAGGACTCCTGAACATGAAACATCTGGAATATAAAATAAAAAGTTATTATCAATTAGATCTTACTATACAGTCATCAGGTTTAGATATAGTTTTTCTATAGTTAAAACACAATTAAGCTCTTCAGAATTTTGGAGTTTGATAAATGAAGTTCCCACATCAGAACTCCAAGTTAAGTGTGAGTTACCAGTAATATCCAATGTATGTGATAAATAGGTCTTTTCTAGTAATGCTATAATTCTAGGTAAAATATTATATTTTCATGTAAATGACTGAATGATGAAAAGGCCTATGTCATACCCCTTTCACATTGCAGCTGTAACACGGTATATTGCCGTTTTTTTAGTGCTTTAAAACGGTTCCAGCTGCAATGTGAAAGCTACATTGTCAATTTACCGGTTACAGAAAACCGGTATTTTGACACGTGTTAAAAGCAGGATCCTACGCGTTTCTGAGCCGTTTTCCCTGCAGTCTGAACAGCTCAGAAACGGTATTTGCCACAAATGATAACCACACTTGATCCCCACCCACAAGCAGGAAAAAAACATTTAAAATGACATTGTATGGCTTTCGATGGGTGAAACGGGTTGAATCTGAAAGGTACAAAACGGTATTTAAACTGCAATATACCTTTACATCATGCAATATGAAAGGGGTTTAACTGGCTTTTGACCAGTTTTAAGACACGTTTAGAGAATCGGGTTGAAAGCAGGTTTTTGCAATGTGAAAGCAGTATCAGAGAAAATTGTAGCACCTGGGGAAAAAAAAACTATGTAGGAAGGGCCCTGATCCTAGAAGAGCCCATCACCCCAGAATAGTAAGCAGCAATGCTAACTACTGTGTCATCCTGCCACTGTATAATAAAACAATTCTTTATACAACAATGTGTCCAGATGGCAGTTTGTGTCAATGTTTGCCACTAATTATGTATTTACAATCATTATTTTACGTAATTGCTACCTTTCTTTAAATATGTATCTGCCAAGTGAGTACATTTTGGGGCATATTTTCTTCTCTTTATATCTGTGAATGTGTATCACTTGTGGATCCATGGTCAAAAATGTCAAGTGGGCTGATGAATGAGTTTTGGATTAATAATTTTCTATAACTGAATCCAAAATTCTATCAATTATACTTCTAATTATGGAAACTATTGCAAATAGTGTTTGCTGTCTACAATAACATAATTAAGTATAAACTCTATAACTGATACACAGAAATCACATATGGTAACTGCACTAACTAAATACATTGAAACAAAAAAAATGGGTTCATAGAATAAAAACATATACAATATTATAAAACATTTAAGCACTTTTTAATAAATTTGCCTAAAGCATGAAACTGTTTCTTCTTGTATAAATTAGTTCAAGTCAGCATGACTTTTATGAACAATCAAATAGCAATTTAAAAAATGGTGATATTAGCACATGAGAAAAAGCTTTTTATATTAGATTATTTAGATCATAAAAACCACTTGACTTTTTGTTGCCTGAAGGCATTTGAAATTCAGCTGTGTGTACGTATAAGCTCAAAATCTGTGCTTTTATTTACTATTTGAATGCATTTAAATTTAGTCTAATGATAAACTTGTACAGCGAGATTACTGTGGACTGTTAAGCTCTTTACACACGGTGAGAGATTGGCTAATTGCCAATTTTGACTAAGCAAATTTGATTGCTCCAGAAAACACAGGCATTTCCCAGCCATTGGGAGGGAGGGCCGCTGACATCAGCAGTGGCCTCCTTCTCCACACGACCTTTGCAGCACTGCAAGCAGGGGGAAATCATTAGAAGTTCAGTTATTTTCTCCATGTGTGCATGGCTGCGCATGCTTTCTCAGCCTGGCACAGGGGCAATGTGGGGAGTTTGGTGGGGCGGCGTTTACCTGCTAGCTGGGTTTCAAACCCTTGCTGCCCAGCGAGCAGGCCTGAATGGGACCCACTGTTACTTTTACAGAATTGTTATACCTGTTTTTTTTCCCCGGCACTGTAAAGTATGACTAAATTATCATTATTGGTTTATGTAATAAATGTAAAAAAGAATCATCTTTTGTCCCTGCTGTTTAGGAAATCATAAACTCAAATGAAGATGATCAAATCAACACTGTTATTAGAGCTCTACTGTGTGACTAATTATATTCTGCATTAATATATGAAGACTCAATAAGTATCTCACTAGTGTTAGTATTCATTTTTTGTTTTCATATTTTTCTTTTAAATATCTTTATCCAGATAACCATTGGTAAAAGAAGATAAATGGATACTGAAAGCATCTGCTTTTAATTTTAAATTCATAGGGTGGTCGATTCCCAGATTCTTTCTAGGTACAGTTTAAAACAAGTAACTGAAACATTTCATTTTATTTTTTGTTTGCGTTACGAGCGTTAATATACACAAAACTATATAATTAGCAATCATAGCACCAATCTGGTGGTACTCATACAGTATACAGTATGCTGCTGAAGGGATACATATGGATGAACAGCGGTCAGGATGAGTGTTTTCAAAATAACAATGCTAGTATCCCAATGTAGGGAATCCTGACAGGGGTCAGGAAAGTAAAGTTACCACCCCTATGTCCACCCTAACCCTTCCTCCCCGTAGCCTAACCCTAACCTTGTTACTATTACGGAAGAAACCCATGTTGATGATTTTTATGATACAGATAGTGTGTAAACAAGCTAAGGTTGCTTTGCACAACAAGTAATTCAGGGCTTGGAGAGACATTGGGGGAAAATTTACAAAGATGAGAGTTCTATTTTAAAGTGGAAATTGCTATGGGCAACCAATCTGGTTATAAAATGTCGAATTTGATGTGAAATCTGGAGATAGCCATATACTGTACTTGGAATGTACTTTATAAATTACCTTCAGAAATTGTTCATTGAACACAAATTTTATATTTTTATATTTAATAAAATGGATTTCTTTCTTTCATATACAACACACTTAGCAATGTGAGGTTACACTTAGTGATATGAGCTGATCTCAGATTGTTTGCCATTTTATACATATTAATTAGAGAGATGTGGTTTAGTACTCCAGAAATACAAATAGATGCATACAGTATTTGTGGATCAGATCCAAACCAAAACACAGACTGGGTCTACAAAGGAGATCTGTTCCTAACCAAGTTCCAGTTTAGATCTTCCCATGGTTTAGTATTGCATTATGAAAATGACATGATTTTATCAGTTTTTTTCAAACTTTTTTAAAAAATTGTCAATAATTATTGATTTTTGTTTATTCACTGTTTAGACCAACCAAAAAACAAAATTTGAAACAAAACATTCAAGGGTGGTTTAGCCAAATCCAAAACACCATGATGATTTACAACCAAAACATGGTGTTTAGTACACATCTATAATTGGAACCGTTTTGTGAATAGGATTGATGTAAAATACTGAAATTTTAGTTGTCTTGAAAAATAACAGTTTGGGCACAGAACAATGGGCGCATCGACATGTTACATTTTGATTTGACATTCTGATAAGACTGCCTGTATTTGAATGAATAGAACTTGGTAGGATGGGGAATTCTTATTTATGTCAAGTAGTGTAATTAGATGTTTGCACAATTGTGAACACATATAGACTGGGAAAATAGAGCATATACTGTATGCCTAGGAAAGCATTACTAATTGTTGGTGTTCATGGGTAGAGCAGATAGTAGATGAATCAGTTTGTTTTTTGGGACCAGCAAGTCATCATAATTAAATGGGTGTGATCCCTATGCTGATAATGATTGAGGATTTTTCATGTGTGACATATACTGTATCATGTTTTTGGAGCACATTTCAGTACCTTAATGTCTGTATGAGGCAGTCAATTATAAATATAGTTTTTTTAAATTAAATTGATGCCTAATTAGAAATTCAGTAATACCCAAAAAAATCATTTGCAACATATTAAATGCAGTGTTTGGTGTCTGGCCATGTCTATACACCACTGTTGAACAATTTTTTTGTTCATTTTGTAGCCAAATCATCAACAGCCTCTAAATGTACAAATTTACCTGACAATAAATTTTTTTTTGTTTTTTTTGTTTTTTTATTATGGCTTCATAATATAATAAGGGCTACAAACAGACATAGACAGCAGTGTAAGTGCTGAAAAAAAAATATTTTTTTTTCATTGTATTGTGAAAAAATATAACACTTGACCTGAAAATATGTTGCCTGGGTGTATGTATACAGCAAATGGCAGATACCTTATTTCACAAATTTCCATTTTAAAAAGTAGTTTTACTTTTCAAACAGATGTTTTTTAAGTCCAGGAAAAATAACTGCTTGTTTTAAAAAAACCTTAGACTAAGTTGTTTTGTCTGTGTTTTTTTATATTTCGCTATCTTAAATGATATCAATAAAAGTTAATTTTTATTCGTATGAGTCAATCAGGTGCACCATGTCGTGACATACTTTTTCTTCTCTTTTTGTTCTATGTACAATTTAATATGTCCAATGGTAGCACACCCTCTGTAGAAACAGAATAAGGAGCATACTTGTCCTCACTGTTCATCAGGGGGTTCACCTGTCATCCTCCAAAACTAATGAGGGTCCTGTGCGAATAACACATCATTTGTGTCTTCACACAGGCTGTACTCACTGGGAAAAATCATTCAATGGTGAGTGATTGCGAATTGATTTGTATGCGAATCCCCGATCCAGCTACTTTTCACAAGCCATGCTAAGCCACTTGCAGGCTTGTAAGGGAAGGATTTAACTCTGGCGGGGTGGTGTATATCTGGTTGCTGGACAGTCTAGAAATTAGCAGCCGTGAGATCAGGTTTGAATCTGTCCCAGAGATGTATATTTACAAACTGACTGCTTCCTAAGTAAATTATTGAGAACATAAACTAGAAGTAACAAGTACATCATGGAATGATACAAATAATTCCATGTGTTCCATTGAAATTATAAAAATCATGTGAGTGAACTGCCTATAATATGGCACGAATGGCCATTGTAAATAAACCAAAAACTATTCATAGTGGAAGAATAAATTGAGTCATGCATTTCAAAGCATAAAAAGCAGTGAGACTTAATATCCTGAAATGGAACTCACAAGTGTGGAGTTGACATAATTTCATGGGATGCATGGCAGCCAGTTAGCACTTCATAGCACTTTAATGGACCCATACCGGAAGCAGAAATGATGTGTTCCACAGAGTGGAAAGTATCAGAACCAGAAATCTGGTAATTATTCATGTGGAAAAAATAGATTTTTGAAGATATAATGTCTTAATATAATGTTTAGTTATTTTATTTACAACTTGTATCTGATCCTTTCCTAATTAAACGTTTATATAATTATGTTATATGATCTGTAAGATTACTTTGTCTCCTATTGATACATTTGATATACCTTGAAGCTAATTGAAAGAGCCCTAACTCCCTATGAATGTGTGCTCTTCAATTCACTTACCTACTGTATATATACCCTGTAGTTGATGTACACAGGCATACCTTGACAAATATCATTGTGGTGAAACGCATTTGTGTGATTGACTAAGGAACACTTACCTGTAAGGTCTAGGAAGCAAAGGGAAATGCTTAAGTAGTACATAAAAATACCCCTAATGCTGATTATTGAGCCATTCATAAACTGTCTAATGTGGTATGCAGCCATTTTTATCTGTGTTTTATATATATATATATATATATATATATATATATATATGCTTTTAGATAGATTTCTTATTAAATCAATATTTACAATATTGACCTATGAAATATTCCCTGTTAATTTTATCTGGATGTCCTGAGAACACAGAAAGTGCATGGATAGAGTCAGAGAACTTAACTATTTTGGATCATATATGCTTAGGCAAAGACCTCATCTGTAAAGGCATTGGCAACATCTAAACACTAGATATCAGGGGAAAGGGGATGGGGGGGGGGGGTAGACCAGTGCACAGGTTGAGTTTAAATAAGGTATATGCAAATAACAATTTTCAAAAATCCACCAATAACGTCTTGTGATCGAGTACTATTTTGCTCAGACAGTTAAAGATGGTGGAGGTGCACCTTATCTACTTGAGCCAACCAGACACATTGTCTCATTATAGACAAAAATGTGCAAACATTTTGTTTGAAACATTTTATTGGCCTAGCTCTGGAAAACATCTTATATATTAAGTATAAGTTTATCGTTTGTATCAACTTTAAACAGGAGCTCCACATATATCATATTTAAGTGTGTATTATTCAGAATCACAAGTGTGGTTCTCATATTATCTGTGTGCTTAATAATAATTGTCTGTCTAGTAAATCTTTTTAGAGTTGTAATAATAAAAGTACATTTTTAATACACACATCGTACAGTACTACACTCTCTTCATATCTCTAGTTGTTGTACTAGCATTGACTGTAACTTAGGGGCGTCTCCAGAGTGTACTGTGGGAAGTTATTTGCCCCCCATCAATTTTCTTCTACTTATCCTTCATAATTGAGATTACGTTTACTAAATCTCCAAACAAAGAGTGCCCCAACAAAAAGACAGTCTTTCTTCTTCCTTTTGAAACATCTATACACTGAATTTGAATGACCCAGGCAGTGCAGTGCTTTATACATATTTTATCTTGTACTGTACTATTATGATTGTTAAATATTGCCTTTGTATGAAGCAGCTCTTCAAAGTTTGAGCACAGTGGATTATATTTTGTTATTTTCTGATGTCTAATTTGAGGATCTTGCTGATTGTCTCACGTATGTTCCATGTACTGAATTGTAACTAGCAACATTATATTGTAAACTGTACTGTTAAAATACTTATAAGCAGTGGCAGCTTCTATCTATAATTCATGGAGGTCTGCTTACCTTCATCAGTGTGATGTCACCGGGAAATATGGGAGCAGTGTTTGCAATGCTGAAATGTTCAACCTGTGTGCATGTGCAAGACCGCAATTGAGCACATCAACACAAATTAAAAAGTGTCTGTGGTGTCTAGGGACCGCATCGGCTATAGCCACCAGATGCCAGATAGCACTATGGATATAGCAGGGGAGTGGCTTCTTATTGGATGCTGTCTCTGGACTGGCAATCCCAGTGTACAAGAACCAAAGTAACCAGCAGTGATTAGCAAGGGACACTTCCCATGGGAAGACACTGCCAAGAAATATGTGACTTCTTTGGGGCTGCCTATAGGGCTTAATTTACTAAAATAATGTTTTACTGTTTTATTTAATTTAAAAATATATCAGCCATAGGATTCCATGCAATAAGTGGGCATGTCCATGTTTCCACACTGATCAAATCCTGTATCTACAGTTGCACTAATAGCTGTTGCTTAAGAACAAGATACAGCTCAGCTTTCGCCCACATTTGACTTGATACCAACAATTGCCAGGAAGGGGTTATCAGCCGGACTCCCTCTCATGATACATTTTTGGCTATAATTTCACATTGTTGTGTTGTACTTCACAAACTAAAAACACAACACATTTCAGCACTTTATTTCTTAGCTGAGTCTTCCTTATGGCATGTAGTTCAATTACAGAAATTGCAGTATGGACAGTTATTCACAATCTGCTTTGATAGCAAAAAGCAATTTTATAAACACTCTATGAAATCTAAAATGAAAAAAGAAAATCAAATATTTGTGTCTCTCCATTTTTTTCCCTTACCCAATAACAACATTAAATCTGAAAAATAAGATGGAAACATGAACTATTGCTTCAGCAAAATATTATTTTTAGAACATAATATACTGTGTTCATATATACACTGTGGGCATGTCAGGATGTTTAACTCAATAAAAGTAATATGGAGCAAGACATTGCAATGTGTGACAAAATAGTAGTATATTAAACCTGAAAACCGTAATGATACGACTCAACTATAAAAGCTGTTCCAAATAAATATATACTGTAAACTCATTGTTTAAAATAAATATCAAACATTGCTAATCTACCGAGGATACTAATAAAGATGTGCATTTAATTACATTTTATCTGAATGCAAGTAAGAAAAAAACCTAAAGAAATACTACAGAAGTGCTAATGAAATGAAATGATGATAATACAGGATACAGCTAAAAGTGCATGTTCCGCATCCAAGGGCATTTCAGGTAGGGGTGAACCTATTGTATGTGAAGCTTCCAAGGAAGTCCCCTCTTTCACACTGGTGCGTTTCCTCCATAGAATCTGCTCGGACAGTGTCTTCTACATATGCACTGATCTATGGAAAAATGGAGTGCAATTGTATCAGTGATAATCTATTCTGTAGGCAGTGAGAAGAGAGAGAGGTAAGTATTGTAAATAGATGCAAAGCCTATGTGCAATGAACACCCTCCACTCATTATGCGAGATGCGATCACTAGGTGCACATGCAATAGGTCGACCATCGAAAGATGACAGGTCTTAGGTCGACAACTGAAATAGATCGACATGGCTAAGGTTGACAGGGTTTGAAGGTCGACACAAGCATTAGGTGGACAATGGCAAGGTCAACAGTCAAAGGATTGACATGAGCTTTTAACATTTTTTTTGAGCTGACGTGCCGGTATTTCATGTCCACTACGGTGTATTGGGAGAATAAAATAGTGTGAGCCTCCGTGCCGAAAGAATAGTGAGTGCAGTGAGCCATGTGAGGGGATGTGGTACATTTGATGGTGTCCATGTTGACTATGTCAACATTCCGGACAACTTTTTTTCAAAAACGCATGTCGACCTTTTGACTATCGAACCTGCCACTGTCAACCTAATGCTTGTGTTGACCTTCCAACCCTGTCGACCATAGCCAGGTCGACCTATTCCAGGTGTAGTCCTAAGCCCTGTCAACCTTCAGTGGTCGATCAAATGCATGTCGACTCAATGACCCATACCCTATTATACTGTAAATACATCCATATCCCTTTCTCCAACCAAATATCAGCACATACAATACTGTACATTTCCAAGTTAGCACATGTTTGAAAGAATGTAGGTTAATATCAGTATATTATGCAAGAGACCCCTAGATCATAGACTGTCCATGCAGTTTTAGTTAAAGACACAAACACTCTGATCTTCCTTCCACTATGGCTGCATGATCCCATGCTTGTTATATTGGAAATTACCCCAGTGATTCTAGGACTGGGGAGATTTATGAAGAATTTACAACTTTATGGTATCTCTAATTTATGTATGTTTTGTGTATAGAGTCAACCCCCCTATTTTGTATGAAACTAACAACCCTACATTTTAATCCTACCCTTTTCCTTTTCCTTTTCTTTCCTTTCCATATTCTTAGAGTTCTTTTGGTGTTTTATTTCAACCAATCACAGAGGCTGTCATTTTAAAACAGGATGAGATCATATTTTATTTCCTTTTATTCTGTATTTTCATTTTATTTTTTTACTAAAGAAAAATTATAGGGATTTGATACTGTGAAATTATTTTAGAAGCTTTATTAACACTCCAATCGCCAGATAAAATTTAAATGTTTAGGCACTTAGAAAAATAAAAAGAGGTACCAGGTAATGTATATGTCAGCACCCGGAAAGGGGGGTGATCCATGCCCCCCACCCTCCCCCACACACACCCCTTGTCAGTATTGCTGCGTCAGGATTCCGGCGTTGGTATTTCAACCGTCAGGATTCCGACCGCCGGGATATCATACTAATCCCCTACAAGGATAGCATACACCAAGCAGACAATGGTGGGGAGTAAGGTTGCCTCATACTATAAGATATTATACAGATAAAGCAGTGAGGAGGAGTCTTTAAGTGTCTGTAGCTGTTATACTATGATGCAGAAGGTGCTCCACTCTTTGCAGTTACTGTCAGAGGATGGGAAATACACTGTCAAGTGGTTAAGTGACTCTACATACATATAGCCATAGGGGCCCCCAGAATTATGGGGGCCCCTAGAATGATGAGGCAAAGAGTAATTGTGGTGTGTGTAAGGATACTGATATTTGGATCTGTTTGGTTGCCCCTCTTCTATACAGTCTCTCACATGTAGACTCTCAATGTACCAAGTTCTACTCTACTTTGAACCCACACTCACCAGGTCAAGAGGCAGCTTACATGCAAAGAATTATCGGTACTTGTTTCCTAGCAAGGCGCCCACGATTTTAATCTTATTACATCATTTTGATTGCATCAATCGCATCCCATGCGACCGATCAAAACGATGATTTAATTGTACATGCACCCTGATGGGTGATTAGTATGTAATATGCACCCCCATTGTTAACGCCATCGCCACTATTAACGCCAACCCGAAGCGTGGCGAGCGCTTCGGATTGGCGCCCGCGTCGGTGTGGAGTTGATTTTATATAGTGTGGCGAGCGGACGCTGATAACTTCAAATGTATTCCACTGCGCTCGCCACACTATATAAGATCAACTCCACGCCGACGTTGATAGTGGGGGTATGAAAAGGTCAGAGGACGTGTACCGCTGCGCTCGCCACGCTTCGGGTTTGCGTTGATAGTGGGGGTGGCGTTAACAATGTAATCACCCATCAGGGTGCCTGTACAATTAGAAATCGCATCGCATTGCATGCCATTGTAATGGCATGCGATGCGAAACTAAAGTTGTACAGTGCGGCTCTTAGGACCCGAAAATCGGGTCCCATCGCATATCATCACATAACACTAATTAAGGTATGCGATGGTATGCGATGGGCATCGTGCTAGGAAACAAGTACCGAATTATCATAGTGCAAAGATCCTCTTGTTTTTGGTGACATGAGTGGAAGTACTAGTTCATCTTTGGCTGCCATGGGAGCCTGTGATTAGCTTAGTGCAGCAATCCTGATCAAAGCTCTGTGCAGCTGCCGGAATATTATTCATGATGACTGCAACCTTTTCAGGGGATTTCACTATCTTTTACATATAAGAGGAAAACCTCAAACGTCAGAGACACATTAGGGTGTGTGGAGAGAAGCAGTACGGTATATACAATGAAGGATGCAAGGTGATTGGTGTCAGGAGGAACTCACACATGCACCAATAGGAACAAGCCCACTCCTCCTTATGTTAGATCCATTGTTATAATATTGTCTATTATGATAGTGTAGCATAAAAAAAATTATATAAAAAAACTAACTACATATGCTTTAAGAGTAATCATATGAAATCTCTTTCAGAATTTAATGGAAGGTGTGTACCTGTGAGTTTTCTGTGTGGGCAATAGGTGAGGGAAAGGAGGATGAAGCTTAAAATGACCATACCCACATATTTATGTCAGATCTGGGTGGTTGGACCAAAAACCTGGTAAAATATCTAAATGACAGTTTTTGTCAGTTTTCCATCATTGTGAGGCAAATGGTCAACTGTCAATTAGCAGGGTTTTTTTTTACAACCAGCCAGATTGGACCATAAATCTGTAGATGTATGGCCATCTTATGTCACTGGTAATTCCTGATGCATATTTAGGATTTAGATGGATGTTACAACTGCACTGTGACCTTCAGTCATGACATGGCTACAAAGTTGGGCAACATTTCCTATTAAGTTGCCTTATACAGTATCGCATACCTCCCAACTACACGGAAACGTCACGGTTTTTGGGGACATTCCCACATCCTGCCCGGGGCCGCCATTGTCCTGCGGGGGGCAATTAGGAGTCCCCCCAGTCTGAAGAGAATAGATGCTGTGCGTATGCGAAAATTGGGTGCACGTGCGGCTTCACCATGCGAGTGCCCCAAACCTGTTTATGGAAAAGTTGGGAGGTATGGAATCGTTATAAATATTAACAGCAATTTACAGTACAGAAGAGTACCATATATAGAGGACTAATTATATGATAACACTAATTGAGGTATAAAGTATATAAAGTGGGAAATTAGTCAATTCTTGGAGAGTGATAAAATGGATGCATCCTCCATAGCACTCAATCAGTTTCTGTCATTTTACCAGCTGTGCTAGTAAAATGTATATGAGTAGATGGTTGCTAGGAGCAACTTCACTTTAGCTCTTCAAGATATTACTATATTCCACCCCAATAAATCATAGTTTAGTACATATATGTTGTTTTGTATATTTATTTATTTATTTAGTTTCTTATATGGTGCAGCAGATTCCATTGCGCTTTACAATTGTAAACAGAGAAAAAACAAACTGGGTAACAGCAGACAGACTTGGAGGTGAGAGGACCCTGCTGCAAGCTTACAATCCATAATTTTAATAACCTCTTAGATACATTATTACAGACACTGGAGATGGTTTAAGAAACAGAAGGAAGTCAGGGAAGGTGAAGTAAGCATAATGTATGAAACACAGACATTATTGATATCAGTACAGTTGTAATATAAAGCATAAGTTATCAGTAACAATAAATTCATGTTATATTAAGATATAGATATTTGAGCATTAAGACTTTTGAAATAAACTACATATTTAAAATATTTGTGCTTCATGTGCTGTACTGTATGGGGGGAAAGGGGGGTACTTTATCATGAATTTTAGAGTTTTAATGTAAATAAATATTTGTTGAAAAGCCTCTAAAACTTGGAAGTGAATTGTACTCCCCTATCTGAAATTATGTTTTCAGGAAAGCCATACATCCACCACGAACCAGATGGTATTGAATCCATGATAGAAAGGTAGTTCGGCAATAAAGTCCATGCAAAAGTATGTCAATTCATGATTAGCAGTTGGAAGAGGATACATGCTGTAGCAAAATCTTGTCTTGACACATTTACAGCTATAAAATGTTCCTGAGAATTAGGTAAAATGTTTTCTACACCCCTGCATGCCCTATAAAGCATGTACTGTATCATATACCCATTGGATTAATTTTGGATGAAGTTTAGGGGGGGATAAATTACTTTTCTACTTTATTAGTCAGAGAAAAGAAGAAATCAGGATTCAACATGGATCCAACCTTGAAAGAAACCTCCTTTTTGGTGGTACAGAATGTGCAAGACAACATATCAGCTATAATATTTTTGTTTCTTGTGATGACAAGATTAATATGGTTGAATAATAACAGTGTTCACCCTAAAAGCATGACAGAATTGAAAACCGGCATACGGAATTTTGAGGCTGATTCTGGATTATTTGTAGTGATTCAGCCCCTGCCTCGATTGTCAGGGTTTCTGCATGAGTACTTCTGCACTTGTGCAAACCCCGACTACAAACAGCTGTGGCAAGTTGCTCACTCGCTGGGCAGTTCACAGCAGGGAGGGAGGGTTGGGGCGGACAGGGCAGTCCATTGGAACATACACCATTTTATGTGCATCCCGATGAAAATGCGGGCAGGCTGATGCCTGACGAGGGCGGACAGCTGATGTCACTTGACGTCAGCTGCAGACTTATATTTGCAAAAACAGGAGACCATAACATGATTTATCCTGCTTTGGTGGCATGCAAGGGGGTGTGTCTTCGTTACACATCCCCTCACATGGTTTGCAAGGGGAAATTGCAGTGGGGGGATGGCTATTTGTGTGAGCGGCAGGCGGGATTACATGGCTCACTATGTAGCGAATTTCCATTGATTAGTGAGTCAATTAGAATCACACCTTTGTTCCTTCTACCAATGACCAGTCCCAACTCTAACCGAGGCATTCGCATCTAAAAAAAATCTGATCAGGTTTTGATTGCTATTATTGAGAAAACACATTCTCACTCTCAGTAGGCTAATCATATGACCTTATGATAAGAGATTAGATGAAAACAACTGCAATTGAATAATTCCTGCTTAATTGTTTGTAAAAGTTTACCAATCCCATTTATCACTGAATAACATTGTGGGGCAAGGCCAGGTGGCAATGGCAAAAAGCTTCTTAGGGTCAATCATTAGACTGTTACAAGAGATGAAATACTGTATCCAATGAATTCAGCCTTCTCCTTATTCTACTCCAATTGCAGTAGGTTTGGTTCACACACATGCTTTTATCCATTTGAATGCCAAGTGAATTTGTTGAAATTGGTGCAAAAATTGCCAATCTAACATTGTTGTTCATCATAATGACCTTTAATATCAACCTTATACAGGAACTGAAATCTGTTTTTACACTTCATTTTTTGTTTGAATTTATATCCCCAATGTGAGTGATGCTGGAATTTAAAGATGCTATTTGGCACATCTCTCACAGCGATGTTGACATTAAAATGGTTAATAAGAGATTCAATCTTTGTATTAAAGTTCCTCTTTGCTCCTAAATCCAAGATGGCAATCAGTGGTTCTGTAGACGTGTTCAACAGCAAGACACTACAGATAATATTTGTGAGAATGTACCTTCTTTTGGGGTGTATTAAATTGAGCCTTAATTAAGTAGGCTTTCTTGTTTCCTGAATGCTTGGGAAAATTGGTAAGAAGTTGCCTGGCTGAACATTCTTTCCCACTCCTCATGTAACAGACAAGTTCTCAATTTGCAAGAACTAGTAATCCAATCTGTTGTCGCATCTAATCTGTTTCTTTTAATAAAATGTCTCCCTAAGGCAAAGATTCACATTCATGGAGAGAGATATTAAAACCCACAAGCAGATTCCTGGATGCTAACTAGTCTTCACTTGAGCTGAACATCCCCTACCAGAAGTTAAAAACAGTGACCTTGTTATTCTAGTGGATCTCAGAAGGTATAGTCCTGAACTGTAAAGCACATTTGCCCTCCTCTTTTAGGTGAAAAATTGTGGATGCTATAGACATCACTCATCTGAGCTCATCAAAAACCTTAAGGCATCAAGGAAGTTCACACATTCACCAGAGGATAATAATAATAATAATAATTTTAGTTATATATCGAGGTGCAGGAACACTTAAGTACAGAAAAGCTTTTCATAAACAATTCTTAAGGGAATTAAGAAAAGTTTTGAGTAAATAGGAAAATCTTGAGTCTGTTTTGAAGTTTTCTAGAGTGGGGGCATCTCGAAGTGTGCGGGTAAGTGAGTTCCATAGAGTTGCAGCTATATAGCTAAAAGCTGGACCGCCAGATGTATTATAGGAAATTATAGGTACTGCTAAAAGTCCATCTACAGATCACAGTAATTGGGTGGGACAGTATGGAATGAGACGCTGCTTCAGGTACCTTGGGCCTTGGTCATATAGGGCTTTCAAAACTCAGTAAGTAATCTTGAAATTATTTGCCATATTATGGGCAGCCAGTGAAGGGAGTAGATAATGGGAGTTATGTGGCTCGAATGGGGCTGTTTGGTTAACAGCCTGGCAGCTGTGTTTTCTACTAGCTGGAATCAGTGCAGTTATTTTGCTGAGAGACCAAGGTAGAGGGTATTACAGTAATCCAATCAAGATGATACAAATGCATGTATGACATTTGGCAAATCTTCAGAGGGAATTAAGTGTTTGATTCTAGCTATGTTCCTCAGATGAAATAATGAGGATGAATAAGGATCTTGTGTTGCAGAGTCTAATGTACAGTATTGTGGCCTATTATTATTATTAATACTACTATAACCTTTTATTGATAAGGTGCCACTTGTGATTCACAGATAACAGAGAACACAGGTACCAATTAGCACTACAATTCTCAATACACAGTATAGCCTTAGATGTTCATGAGGCAAAGCAGTTGTCTGCATACAACCAGGGGTGGGTTGTCACTGGTAGAGATGAACAATTTCCAGTGAGAAAAACTGTGGTTATAGATGTTAGATGAACAGTAGAGAGATATAATTGATGTGTGATAGAAGAGGGCTGTGAGAACAGGAAAAAGGAATCCCTTTCCAAAGAGTTTAAAATCCAGGGGGAGACAGACAGGTGACATGATGCTAAGGTTCCTAATGTATTTGGTTGGTGAACACTGGAGAAACTGAAGGCACACCAAGGCAGACATTCCTCTTTCCCTGCATGATGTAAGGGAGGTAATCACACCCGCACCCCCACCGCCCCATTGTAGTGGTGACCAGTGCCCTCTGCAGAATGTGCTGCTCATACATTTTTAAATGAGGGGGGAGTAGCCACACCCTCCCACATTGGCTACAACTCCTCTCATTACCAAGGCCTGACAGAGCTGTTGGCGCCCATTAGCCTTAATCAGTGCATCAATGGGAATGATGCAATTGCATAGATATGTCAAAATTTGAATAAAGGGAAATGTGAATTTTTTTCTAATAGAAGACGTTATGGTAGACTTACCTTTGTGAACTCTCTTCAAGGTGCATGGTTCCCACAGGGATAACATTGGGGTTGTAGGCAAATCCAGAGGACCGGGCACCAATCAGCTAGGTTCTTGGGACTCTCAGGATGAACGCCTCCTCTCCCATATAAAACAGGAAAAATTTCATAAACGCACTGGAAACAATGTATATATATATATATATATATATATATATATATATATATATATATATATATATACATATACATATATACAGAAAAAAGTCTCATGTAAGACAAAAGCACTCTCCACTAATTAAAGATCAGGGCCATGATCCTGTGGATATTCCCTGCTGTCTTTTTCTTTGAACTTGGTGACCACCTTACTTTGCTGCTGGACTTGACAGACTCCTTGACAAAGGTCACGGTTAGTGACCGAAACGTTGGAGCATACAGCTCAGGATAATGTTTATTGTTGTGGCTGGTTTTTGATTCATCAGGAGTTTTTCCCTGATCTTTAATTAGTGGAGAGTGCTTTTGTCTTACCTCACGGTGAGACTTTTTTCTGTACATGTTGGTTACAGGCTAAGAACCTGTATTCCATTAAGGCACCCCACCCATTGACTTTCTGATGCAAGTGTGAGTGCAGGCTTTGTGGATCTGTATATATATATATATATATATATATATATAGTCCTTGTGGTGGGACCGGCACTCCAGTCCTATAGCCTCAGCTGCCGAGGTGCTTATCCAAATAGTATAATGTATGGGCAAGATAAAAAAAGCACTCCCTCGGTCTTTGAATCAATAACCAGCCAGACACACTGAATGGAAGGTGCTAACGTTTCGGGGTTTGACCCCCTTTATCAAAGCAAAAAGCGTGCATAAAGACAATAGGTGTACAAGCTTACCTATATAGTGAAATAAGGGGTCCTCCCTTCCCGGGTGTACGCCATGCATTGGCCGCTCGCAGCCCGAGCCGCCGTGCTGTCCTGACCCGGAAGTCGGCGCCTGTCAGCTCTACGTCATTTTCGTCCTTTCATGCCTCCCGGCCGGCTCTTGCTGTGATTTGTCCACCGCATGCAGCACGTCCCGTTGCTAGGGAACCCTGTGAAACAACAACATAACGTGAGATACAATGTAAGTGTGACAAGAACTGTATCAATTGTATACTGTATAAGGGCTGCACATAATGCAGTGTGAATAGATATAACATGAAAATACTACACAGTGTATATGATTATGAAAAAAAGTGCATAATATCACGCAGCTACTTGGGGAGAGACATGGGTTACACATTATATAAACATGTTGAACGTCAGTTGTTTATTCAATCCGCGGGGACTGACAGTGTCTAATCTGTATATCCACTTAGTCTCTACTTGGAGAAGTTTTCTCCCTCGGTCGCCTCCTCGTAAGTCTGCTGGAATGTGATCTATGATCATGTATTTTAGTGACGCTAGGCTATGTTTTGCCTGGTTATTGATTCAAGTGGAAGACCGAGGGAGTGCTTTTTCTATCTTGCCTATATATATATATATATATATATATATATATATATATATATATATATAACGTGGGCTGGTAGGGCGGCACTCGAGGGTCCTGGTATGAAAGAATGGGAGTCCAAACTGTGGGTTCCTTATCGACGTTTCAGTCGGCTAAGACTTTTATCAAGAATAAGATAGCATACGTATGCTATCCTGTTCTTGATAAAAGTCTTAGCGACTGAAACGTTGATAAGGGACCCACAGTTTGAGTTTGGACTCCCATTCTTTCATACCAGGACCCTCGAGTGCCGCCCTACCAGCCCACGTTTGTATTTTGGTATTCTATACCTTGGAGGGCACCGGGGCAAGTATCTTTTGGCAACCAGCGGAGTGCCGGCCTCATTCACCTGCATGCTATATAATATATATATATATATATATATATATATATATATAAAATGGAGAAGGCCTGGCACTCCCGCAGCTGGGTCCGAATACCCCGGTGCCTTCCAGGACAGGTAGGTAGAGGAATGGAAGAGGCGGCACTCAAATGGGATTTTTCAAAAGTGTATTTGTGGCAAAAAATAGGACCAACGTTTCGGGGTCTTAATCACCCCTTTGTCAAGGTGCAAGTGGAAATCAAACAAACATAGTGCTGTGCTTACCTTAAATAACAAGGATAGTGTCAGTGAGCCAGTCACAGCATGCAGTCAGTGGGTGGGAGCCGGGAAACCGGAAGTGAGTGTCTTAGAGAAGCCAGGTGTGTAAAACTGACCAGTTTCCTGTCTGTGGAACTCTCAATGGAACTCAAGCCAGCTGGTTGTTATGGCAACCCCTCTGCAACGTCTACCTCGGCTACAGTATGTCTCAGGCTACTCACACACCTGCTGTTAGCTGATTTCTGGCAAAAAATTTTAAACAACAAAATCAGTGCTCAGTACACATCTATCAACAGTATAATAACATATCAGGTTAAAAATGTGTGTATTAAGATGCGCAAACACGCAATATTAGACCACCTATCTGATGGATTAGAAGTGTTTGTGACTAAGAATATGAGTAAAAAGTTCAATGTGTCTGTGAACTAGATAAAAGGAGGTGGAAGTCAGGTATATACTGGCCACTGCTCACAGGAGTCCCTATTATGGGAATACTATCGGTGTGAGTGCGTTCACATATGTGAAGAATGCATCAGAGACCAACGGAATGAGGGCTATGTCGTCTTTACTGCATGTCGACCTTTGTGTTGACTAGTGTCAGAAATGCATAGCTAATGTATAATTGGGTCAGATATGAAATAGCCAAAGGGTCTCTGTGGCATAATGTGTTCACACGCATCAAAACTCAAAACATAACTAGGAAATTAAGGCAAGAATGAAAAAGTTTTAAAGGGACAGTAAGATCAAGTCAGAGAGGAAGCAAAAAGCACACATGAGCCCTATCCACAAATAGGGTGAGTCTACTTTGGGTCATACAGACTCAAGAATGGAAATTATATAAAATGTTGGAACTCAAACATAATGAAAAATTTAAAGGGACAGTAAGAGTAGCCGGAGAAGAAGCAAAAAGCACACTGGATCCCTGCTCGGGTGAAATTAGGCTGAGATGCCAGCCTGATTGGATCTAATTCGGAAGATATAAAGGGATAGCGAGAGTTGAAGCGGAGAAGAAAATAAAGCACACAATATGGGAATATTCCCAACAGGGAGGCCCCCAAGGGAGCACTATAACTATATGACTATTAAGAAGAAATGTTTTAAAGGGACAGTAAGAAAGAGCGGAGAGGAAGAAAAAGCACACAATATATATATATATATAGGACTGTAAGTCCATCACTCAGAGGAAAATCCCCAGGGACAGTTTGTCATTCAGTCCATTTGGTTTAGTACTGTTGAGTTTGTGGATCCAAGTGGATTCTCTCCTCAAGAGGATCCCTCCTCTGTCGCCTCTTCTCAGGGAATCCGGAATGTGGTCGATGACCATATGTCTCAAATCGGATAGTCTATGCTGTTTCAGGGCAAAATGTTTTGCCACTGGTTGGTCGTTGTCTGCACCTGAGAGGGCTTTGCCGATGGCAGACCTATGTAAAGCCATCCTCGTGCGTAGGGACCTCACCGTCTTACCCACATATAATAAATTGCACGGGCACGTTATCACATAGACCACATGTGTGGTGGTGCATGTGACAACGTGTTTGATGGGGAACTTCCTTCCGTCAACTGGGTGGATAAAGTCTGTGCCGGTTATCATGTGTTGACAGGTTGTGCAATTCACACATTTGTAACATCCATTAGGACGTTTGAGGAAGTTGCTCTTGCTGGTTTTCAACTCATTGGCAAAGCCGGTGATGTCATTGTGTACAATTCTGTCACTGATATTTCTCCCTCTCGTGTGGCAAATGAGTGGATTTTTGTCCTTGAGGCCTGGTAGGCTTGGGTCTGTCCTGATGATTGGCCACAATGCTCGGGAAGCCCTGGGAAGTACATAGCTGGACGTATTGTATCGGGTGACAAACGGTAGGGCTGTATCCAATCTCTTTGTTTTCTCCGGAGTCATAGATTTTACTTGTAAAAGTTGTTCCCTTGGGATTTTTAGGATCTCTTCTTTTTGCGTGTGTAGCAAGTCATTTCTGTAACCCCTGTCTTCAAACCTCGTGATCATTTTGTCCAATACCTCAGGTAATTGTAAACAGTCACTTACGATGCGTGCTGCCCTCAGCATTTGTGATTTCGGGAGGGCTTTTTTTAAAGCCATTGGGTGGAAACTATTGGCCTTTAACACGTTGTTCTTGTCGGTTGGTTTGACATACAACCCTGTGTGTATTTTGCCGTCTCTGAGGTGTATCTGGACATCCAAATAGCTTATTGTCTGTTCAGAAGATTGAAAGGTGAACTTGATGGGTGAGTTTCTCAAGTTGATGCAATTCATGGAAGCCACAAATTCTTCCTCACTCCCGTGCCAGAGCATGAATAAATCATCTATGTAGCGTGTTAGCATGATGATCTTATCCTTTACGTCAGGATTATCGAAAAACATTGCTTGGGTCTCTTTAAACATGTAGATGTTTGCAAACGATGGTGATACATTGCTGCCCATCGAGCAGCCGGAAAGCTGTTTGAAGAACTTTCCGTCGAAGAGGAAATAGTTATTAGTGAGGGTCAGTCTCAGTAAGTCCATAAATAAATCATGGTTGAGCGTATCCATCCCTGTAGCTGCCAGAAAATCTTTCATGGTGTTTAGCCCCTCTTCGTGCGGGATGCACGTATATAGGCTGTTCACATCCATCACACACAGCCGTGCATTCGATGGTACATCCTGGACTTGTGCCAACCTGTTCAAGAAATCGGTAGTATCTTGGATGTAAGTGGGTTGCACTTTAATGATGGGTTGTAATATGCTGTCCAAGAATTGGGATACAGGTTGGAAAATAGAATTTTGGGCCGAAATGATGGGGCGTCCTGGGGGGTCTGTGATGTTTTTATGAATTTTGGGCAGTGTGAAAAATATTGGTACTGATGGATATTTCTGTGTTAAAGCTTGCTGTAGTTTCTCCGAGATCTGACCCTGCTGGTGTGCTCGTAGTAAAACACGGTCCAGTTCGGATTTGTATGTATCTGTGGGATCGCTTGCAAGACGCTCATAGACAGATGAATCCTCAAGTTGTCTATTACACTCTGTTGTATATGCTACTAGGTCTTGAATTACAAGACCACCGCCCTTATCTGCAGCCCTGAACACTACATCACGATATTGGCTCAATTGTTGTAGGGCTTGTTGTTCTTTTCTGCTCATATTGTTATGGATGGGATGTGGGGCATTGGCGAACTTCGAGACAGACGTGTCTAGCAATCGGGAGTAGGTAGCAATGGAGGAATTGGTCGACTGTGGGTCGAAGGTAGACTTAGTTCTTGATTTGATAAATAGATTGTGCGGTTCCACCTCAGCGGTGGCAACCTTGTTCTGAAAGAACTCTTTGAGCTTAAGATTCCTGGTGTGGCGGTGCATATCTACTTTCCATGTGAGTTCATCAAACTGAGTGGTGGGAATAAAAAACAATTTCATAAGAAATACATTATCAGAAAATATAAAGTAAAAACAATTAATTATATCTGAACCAATACAACATCCAGAAATAATTATTGGATAGAGATCCGCTTATGAAGACATAGCTGACACAACGAGATATAAATAGCAATCCGTTTTTTTGGGGACTTCGGAAGCCCGGGCTCCAGGTTGGAGCTGAGGTGGTAAAGGTCTTTCAAGTCTTAAGTCTTTTTGCAGGTAAAATGTGGGGGTCCTCCTGTACTCCAGAGAAGGAAGGTTGCTCAGTGTGGAAATATTTAGCAAATATGCGTTTCCCTGCCTCCGTAGGGGCTCAGCGGCTTCCTCAGATAATGAGCTCATTGCTCATTATCTGAGCTCATTCCCTATGGGAACCATGAACCTCTAAGAAAGAGAGTTAACAAAGGTAAGTCTACCATAACTCTCGTTTTCTTTTTTGGGATTCATGATCCCACAGGGATAACATCGGGGATGTCCCAAAACAATACTCACAAGGGGATACTTGCCTAAGGAACCAGAAGAATCTGGCAACAAGAGGAGGCATCGTGAGAGGCATACATATCAAAGGCATAGAACCTAATGAATGTGTAGATAGAAGACCACATTTGACGCTTTGCACAATTGATCCCTGGACACCTATGTTCCCTGGTGTGCCGCCTATGATGGTCCAACAGATCTGGTAGAATGTGCAGTAATAGAAGCAGGTATTGAAAGTTTAGCTTGTTTGTAAGCCTGCTTAATTACATGTTGTATCCAGTGAGTCAAAGTTTGTTTGCTGGCTGGCCAACCACATTTGGGAAATCCATAAAAGACAAGCAATGCTTCAGATTTTCTTATTGAAACAGTATGTTCCACATAGAGTTTTCACACTCAAACCACTCTAGGGAATGTTCCATTGGAGATGAATCTCTAGAATTGAAAGCAGGAACCACAATTTCCTGCTTCATATGGAACTTGGAGACAACATTGGGTAGGTTTGTAGGTCTCGTTCTAAGGACAGACCTGTCCATGTGGAAAATAAGAAAAGGAGACCAACATGAAAGTGCACTATGGTCAGACACACGTCTGGCTGACACTATGGCAGGCGAAAATACTGTTTTTGCAGAGAGCCATTTCAAATCCACCATTTTTAAGGCTTCAAACGGGTTTATCCCTAAAGCCTCCAGAACCACCGATGAATCCCACAGGGCCGTTGGAGGAACATAAGGAGGCTGAATATGTATAACTCCTTGAAAGAAAAGTATGTTTTGTATATCAGCTAAACAAGCTATTTATCTTTGAAACCATATTTTAAGGGCTGATATATGAACCTTAAGACAGGCCAATCTTAGAACGAGATCCAAGCCTCTTTGGAGAAAAGCAAGTATTCTTGCTGAAGCAGGTTTTTGGGCTTTATTTATAGTTTGAACTATGCTGTCTAAAAACCTTTTTTTCCTTAAGGATGGCATATTCAAGCACCATGCCAGAAAAGACAGATGCTGCAGTTCTGGATGCAGACAAGGACCTTGGCTGGCAAGGTCCGGCCTGAGAAGTAATAAAAGTGGCTGGTCCATGATGAAGGTTGAGAAACCAATTAAGTCTGGGCTAGGCAGGGGCCCCTAATATGAGGTTTCCGCCTTCCTGTTTGAATTTCTGAAGTACTTGTGGAAGCATGGAAACTGGAGGTAATATTGTATGTAAGGAAGATGAAACTTCCACGGTATTGACAGTCCATCTGTGAATGATGCTTGAGGATCTTGGGACCATGACCCATAAGCAGCTATCTGGATGATCTCCGACCAAGTTGAAGATTCCAGCAATAAAAACTGCCGACAACGCTGGGACGTGTTGTTCAGCCCAAGTCAATATTTATGATACCTCCCTCATGGCTTTGACACTGTGGGGGAAATTTACTAAAATGTGTATTCTACTCCACATGTGATGTTGCTATGGGCAGCCAATCCGAATCTACTTCTTATTTATTTAGCATCCTCTAGAAGATAGTAGACTGGATCTGATTGGCGGCCCATAGCAACATCACATGTGAAGTGAAAACACATCAGTAAATTTACCCCTGTGAGTGCAGCCTTGGTGGTTTATATGAGCCACTGTTGTGGCATTGTCTGACTGTACCTGTAACAGCCAGCCCTGGAGAAAGTCCTGTGATTGCTGTAGTGCATTGTAGACTGCCCGCAGTTTCAAAATATTGATGGATAATTGAGCTTCTGCCCAAGTCCATTTTCCTTGTAAGAATCAGGATTCTACTACGGCACCCCAGCCTCAATGGCTTGCGTCTGTAGTTAGAAGAACCAAGTTTTTGATCCAAAATGGCCATCCTTGATTTAGATGATGAGCATTTAACCATCATGTCAAAGATAACCGCACTACTGGAGACAGAGTCATGAATTGTGACCTGATCTGATGCGGCTAGCCATCCCACCTGAGTAGAATCAGACTCTGTAGCAGGAGAGAGTGATATTGCATCCATTAGACCATGTCGAACATCGACACCATAAGGCCTAGAATTTGCATCACTCGATGAATTGAGACCCTGGGGTGCCGAAGGAACAGATGTATTTTCATCTGCAAGTTCTGACACTTGTCTTGTGTCAGAAACAGGCGTTGTGCACTGGAATCCAGTATTGCACCAAGATGCAACATCCCCCATAATGGGACCATGGAGGATTTTTCCCAGTTGAGGATCCACCCATGTTGTTGAAGGAGTGTCAATGTTGTTTGTAAGTGTTCGGACAACAGTTAAGGGAGCACGCATATGCCTTGACGGTGAAGATGTGCTGCCATAACCAACAAGTTTCCTGGTTCCATTGCCAATGTTATAGTCTGCAATGTTTCCATCCTGAACCTGGGCACCTTTACAAAGAGTGATTTCAGATTCAGTATGGGCGTGTACATTCTGTTTGGACCAAAATAGGGGGAATAATATCCTAGACCCCTCTGGTGCTAAGGAACAGGCTCTATCACTTCGGACTGTAGCAGTGATTGTAATATCACCTTGAGATAGTATGCCTTGTGAGTGGTGAGGGCACTTTTTGAAAGACACCTAGTACCCCTGGGACGGCTCCCCGACAGTCGGGATTCCGACAGTCAGTACTCCGATGTCGGAGTCCCGACTGCTCCCTCGTGGGGGTCCATGACCCCCATAGAGGGAGAATAAAATAGGTGGCGAGCGCAGCGAGCCACCGCGCCCGCAGCGTGGCAAGTGCAGTGAGCCCGCAAGGGGCTTCATTGCGCTCCCCACGCTGTGCAGTCGAGATTCCGACGTCGGAGTACTGACTGTTGGAATCCTGACTGTTGGGGTATTATAACACACCCCTTCCCACACCTAAGCATTGGTAGTGGTACTGATCCACTCCTGTGCAAAGTGCAGACATCGGCCTCCCATCCTGGAATCCCCCAGAGGGAGGCCTGTCCCATCATGTGGCAGGCTTGTCAGGCTTCACTGAGGGGTGCCTAGTAACCCAGGACTGCTTAGGCTTGGTGGATTTAAGTGCGCCATAGTTACGGGGAAAACTCTAGCTTCCCCTTGAGGACAAAATGACCAAAAGGCCAAAAGACTTAGGCCTGTATGGAAGGGCTGAAGGTACAGTAAACCAGCAATTTTGTCAGCCGCTAAGGAGACCACAATTTTATTGAGCTCCGCTCCAACTAGTGCATCCCCTTTAAAAGGTAACATTTCTAATTTCCTTTAGGATTCCAAATCAGCTTTCCATGGTTGCAGCCAGAGCATGCGATGAGCCAGCACTGAGTTTGCTGAGGGCCTAGTAGCAAGCACACCTGCATCAGCAAAAGCCTCATTAATGTAGAAAGCAGCCTGTCTAATATGAGAGAGGCACAGTTTACAATCCGCTGAGGCATCTGCTGGCAACTCCTCCTGTATTATTTTGAGCCATGGTACCACAGCTTTAGCGGCCCAAGCAGCAGCCACAGTGGGCCTATGTATAGCCCCTGTGTGTAAGTAAATAGACTCAATAGACTGTCCCATTCATCTAAAAGTCTTTTAAAGAAAAAGCCATGGTAATTGGGAGTACAGAAGGTTTCACCAGATGACTAACATGATAGTCAGTTGGGGGAGGAGTCTGCCATAATTTTTAGGACAAAAAAGAAGAAAATGTATTAAAGAAGGGTTTGAAGTTTGCCCCGACAAGCAGAATGGATCCTTTTGAAACATATGTGGATCTTCAACGTTTCATAAGGAAACTAACCCTAAAAAAATTATTTGATGATAAAATTGAGGATGATGAAATCGAGAAAGGAACCATATTTAAACCGAAATCGATATTCTACCCCACATTTAAGAAGGGATGTTTTATTGAAACCTTCGAAAAATTGGTTAAAGAAGATCTTGAAAATGTAGGGGAAAAGAAATCGAAGGGACCCAGAATATCAAACTTAACAAAGAAAGAGAGAGATGCACTAAAAGCATTGAATGATAATCCAGCTATTATAATCAAGCCAGCCGATAAGGGGGGCGGTGTGGTCGTACAAAATATAGAAGACTACAAGGAAGAAATTCAGAAACAATTGGCAGATACGAGGACATATAAGAAATTGAGGGGGAATCCCATGGAGACTATTACGAATAAACTCAGTAATTTCCTGTCAAAGTACAAAAAGAAAGGTGTGATTAGTGAAAAAGAAAGAAAATACATGATGATTCTGAAACCATCGATACCAGTGATATATACCCTGCCGAAAATTCATAAAAACCAGAGTAAACCACCAGGTAGGCCCATTGTGGCAGGCACAGAATCAATTACATCTAACCTGTCACACTATATTAATTTTATCCTACAACCCATAGTGAAGAAAACTCGTTCATACACAAGGGATTCGGTGTATGTTATGAAAAAATTAGAGACCATCAAATGGGAGGCAGAGTATACACTAGTCACAGCGGATGTGACTTCACTGTACACTATTATTAATCGTCAGCAGGGAGTGGCAGCTACATCACATCATCTAAATAAAGATGGAAGCCAACAAATTGAAATTCGTACTGGAGGGGATCGAACTGATTTTGCGAAACAATTTCTTTTGGTTCGAGGACACCTTTTTTCTACAAATTGAAGGAACTGCTATGGGCACCAGGTTCGCCCCAAGTTATGCTAACTTATTCATGTCCCAATGGGAAGAATCATCTGTATATGAGGGGCATGAATATGGGGCGAACCTGGTGCTATGGACTAGATATATCGACGATATATTGTTCATATGGAAGGGAGAAGAAGCAGTTCCAGAGTCATTCTGTACACATCTGAACAATAACGATCAAAACATTTTACTTTCATTCCAAACCAGCAAACAATCTGTAAATTTCCTGGATCTAACAATTTTTATTGATGATGGCAAGATTTGCACCAAAACATACTGCAAACCTACTGACTGCAACTCTTATATACAAGCCGACAGCAACCATCACCCTAATTGGCTCAGGTCAATTCAATCGGGCCAATTCCATCGGGCCCGTAGGAATTGTACTAGAGTTGAGGACTATAAGGAACAAGGAGTCATCCTCACAGAACAATTTGTGGGGAAGGGGTACAATAGAAAAATAATAGAAAAAACCTGCAATCAGTTTGAAGAGAAAAACCGAGATGAGTTACTTAAAATTGATCCATCAGAACCAGGCAAAAAGGAATATTTCGGAATACCATTCATTACTCAATTCAATGGACAACATCGCGATATAGAAAAAATAATAAAAAGGCATTGGAATGTACTTTTAAAGGATCCCATCATGAAAAAGCATCTGAAACCTGAACCAAAATTTATATACAGGAAAGCCAGAAATGTGAGAAATATGGTGGTGAAAAGTACCATCAACAAACCAACAAAGCAGGAAGTGAAGTCGACTGGTTTTTACAGATGTGGCTCGTGCATGATGTGTAGGAATTGCAAAAGCAAAAATTCAGTGATCAGAGAATATACATCAACACACAAGGGAACCACTCATCCAATAAAGGATTTCATCACGTGCGATAGTAAAAATGTTATCTACCTCCTGACCTGCTCCTGCTCAAAGCAATACATAGGCAAAACTAGTAGGAAACTAAAGGAACGAATGGGTGAACATCTTCGAAACATCCGTAAAGGTCTTTTGACCAGTAATGTATCTGCCCACTTCAAAGACCAACATGAATGCAGAACTGATCAATTAATATCTTTCTGTGGCATAAGAAAAATAATTGGGAGCTGGAGAAAAGATATTATAGAAGAATCCCTAGCTAAAACAGAAATGCGCGCCATCTTTAATCTAGGGACTTTGCACCCAGATGGATTAAACATGGATTTTGAAACCAAGTGGTTCCTTTGACCTCTCCCTGTTAAAAATATTAAAGATATTGCAGTAGTTTTTAATATTTTAATGTCCTATATGTATTGTTTATATGAAAAAACATCTTTTTTATCCCCCACTATAAGATTTTATTATTATTAGTGCCCGCTAGACTAGCCTATTAGGGTCCTTAATGCCTTTGAAAACATGTCTCTTTTAGATGATTTTACATATAGCACAATATTTTTAGATTGATTTTTTATAAGGTTTTTAATCCATATGCACTTTAGGATTTATATTACGATTTTTTTAGGTAGATATATGTAATTTATTAAGTAATATGCACCACGTATCTCTAGCACTTCCGGGTTGCGGTGTATTCCATTGATCACCGGGACCTAGGGGAACAGGTACTTCCGCCTGTATGCGTTCCATTCAATTAGGTGGAACGCACCCATTAGGATATAGGTCCCATCCCATTTAGGGAAGCAACAGCGTGTAAAAGCAGGTGACCGCCACCATCATCACACATCTGGGATGACGCGTATGCGGGCCACGGACGCACTTTCGGGGGAAGTATGCATTCCACCGTGTATTTGATAGAGGCAACAGCATATAACAGCAGGTGACCGCTACCGTCATCTCACATCCGGGATGACGCGTATGCGGGTCACAGACACACTTCCGGCGGAAGCGTGCGTTCCACCGCGTACTTTAAGGTGGTTTTTAAGTTCATTATCGGGACCATAGATAGGGCTTTGCCCAAAAATAGGCAAGAGGCCGCCTTACTAAGTAACCCCCTAACGCCAACGAATATATATGTGTGGCTATTGTGGCTTTCTATATGATTTTTTTATACTTCCGTTTTTCGTAGCTGGAAACCCTCCCATGGGAAGGGGAGGGGTATTATGAAGGGTATATAAACCCTACTGTTCATCCAGACTCTCACATCCTAAAGAAGGCCTGGCAAGGTTGAAACGCGTTGGTGGAGAGTCTGGGACATATCTGGAGACCTGTACTGCTGCATGCACCTTACTTCTATTTCAGGGGTATCAGTCCAGACCTGATCCCCTGAACAAAGTTAAGTGTTTATTTTTCATCTGTACTGTGCAGTTTTGTACGGGCCCATTGTGATCCATATTTTAATTGTCCTTTCAAATAAATTGGTTATCCGTATTATATCGGTATTTTTTACCTTTTCTTTTGATATATATTATTGACATAAGAAAAGGAATTTGAATCAGAAGGAGATCACAGTAAAGAAACCGAGATAGGATTGAAGTCACGCCGTGTTGTGTAAGTGGGGTACGTCCCCGGTCTTATCCTCTTTTACCTGCACCAGGTGGAGATTTATTCAGATCTTGGGGAAGCAGAGGAACCGATAGGAAAAAGGCCTTACCTATAGGCAGGAAAAGAAACCTTTATGTGAGGAGCACATCTCTATCTTGGTGTGAGTAGGGTACGCAACCCTTCTGGATTTATAAAAAAAAAAAAAAAAAAATTCCACTTCTATCTAGGGTTGCGGTTACAAAACAATCCATTAACAGTTCTAGAACATACTACACTATATTCCTTTTTTTGCTTTTCTTTCATACTCCCGCCACGGAGAGAGGAAAAGGGAAGGAAAGGAGAAAGAAAGTAAAGAAAGAAGAAAAGAAATCTCTTGGAACAGGATTATATTATCCGCCAAGGACTATCGTTTAGATACCATCACTAGTTTGTGAGCGCGGTGTGCGACAGGGGAAACCATTCTTTGTATCCCATAATTTTTAGTCTTCTGGTGGAAGAGGGAATCTAGAAATCAATTTCTTTTATATAGGAGACTTTTACCCAATATTTTCCACTGATCTGTTCTGATTTCTATCAGATAGTCAGAATGTGGAATTTGAGTCTTAATGACCTTTTGTTTTTTGAAAACATCGGTCTGCTTTTCAACTGGTGCAATTCTTCGTCTTCAGACAACATCACCAGTTTAAAAGCATCAATTAGGGCTGGCATATCAACTACTATTTGAGATTATATTTTGGCTACGTCATAATCAGCTATATCGAGGTTAGAGCCTTCATGGCTGACCTTGACACTCCAGATATTGTTGAACTACACATCCCAGCATGCTCTGCTACAGTTTTGCTGTTTTGCCATGCTAAAACTGATGCAGGGCATGCTGGGATCTGTAGTTCAACAACAGCTGGAGTGTCAAGGTTAGCCATCCCTGGGTTAGTGTCATCCTCTTCATCAGCCTCCTCAGATGTCTCAAGTGTATCAGACACTAGAGTGGTCTACGTAGACCACTAGAGTGACTAGCCACTAGAGTGGTCTAGGTAGACCTAGGTAGTGGTCACCTACTAGCCTTACTAGGTAGCAATTTCTGCATTGTTGTAGACAATGTGTCAACCCAGAGTGGCAGTGGCTATACTATAGTTGGAATAACCTGCATAGCAGGATCTAGAGGAGTATGATGGCATTCCACTAAAGTCCCTAGGAGCTGTTGAAAAGCAGCAAAGGGAGGCTCCTGTACAACTTCAGGAGAAGAGGGCTGACCAGGAGGAATGCAACAGCTTATATATAAACCATCCTGAACAAAATTCTGTTCAGCCAGGGCTGCAGCACAAGACCTACATGATAGTAGCTTGGGAGATTCAGTCTGAGTGTGCCCTCTTTTAGAAGTCATGATTAGAAATCTTGGTGCCCACATACACACAATAGGAATATGCATTTAAGTGGAACCTAGAGTGGCATATAGTATGAGTGTAGGTAAGCAGAGTAGACAGCAATAAGATACACTTACAGAATTAACACAAACTAGCACAACAGTCACATACTGTACAATGCAGAATATATAATGTCCAATACTGGTACAAATAACTGCAAATGCACTCCAATTAACTACTGTGTTATTTAGTGATCAAGTAGGATATATGTACAGTAAATGCTGTAAACAGCAGTAGTTTTTAAAAGGGAGACTAACCCAAATCACTCCTGGAGACTTTATGCTGCATGCTGAATCTGGCACCATGTGTCTCGGAGAAATGAGCAGGGTTTTGAGCTTGAGGGCTAGAACCTGCGATAAAATGACACCCAAAGCCAGGGGAGGAAGCTACATGCTGTAGCAGCCTCCACTATATGCTTACCCCACCTGGTTCTAATGATCCCTGTGCAAAATGAATGATTACACCCAGCCTGTGCTCAATGCCCTGGTGATCTAGTGGAGACCCTCCTGCAGGCAGAAGTGTCCATGCCAGCCGCCCAGTGGCATAACAATAGCCACGCAGACCCCACAGCGGCAGGGAGGCACTGAGTAAAGTTTGGGCACTGAGTAAAGTGACCGCCCCGTTAAAGCAGACCATTTAAAACGGTCTCCTGTAAGGCGGTGGACATTTTGTCTGGGAGATTTTTCATTATAGCAGAAGCTGAGCCAGGAGGAGCGCAGGGACCGGTCACCGCAGACAAATAGAGCTGTGTGTCTGGGTTACAGAGGTGGCAGTGGCGTCAAGCATCAAGTGGCAACATGGGTAAGGAAGGGGGGTGTTATCTTTTCGGGGGGGGGCAAAAATTCCAGGTGGGGGGCCTGCATTTGAAGTTACGCCACTGCAGCCGCCGTGTGCCATCTTCCAAACCCGTGGTGGGACAGCAATCCAAATGCACTCGCAATGAGCTCTTACATGCCCCTTGATGCTGGCCATGCTGTCCTTGGGGTTCAATCACCTGCAGTGCTAGCACACTGTGAATTCCCCCAGCTGAAATAACCACAACATGAAGCTGCAGCCAATGTGTTGACCCAGGGGTGTTGGAGCTGCAACGCTGTAATCACTAGGAATAACAGCGCTGCATGCTCATCAGTTTCAAAAAGAAACACTTAAAAAAACTTATGGGATTGCTCTAGCAATCCCTGCTGAATAACATGGTGCACCAGAACTCTCTGGCACCAACAAAAAAAAAACTGATGAGCTGAGCATGGAGGCGAGGTTATATGAGAGGGGATCTGTGCATCCTGGGAGTCCCAAGAACTGAACTGTTTGGTGCTCGGTCCTCTGAACCTGTGGGACCATGAATCCCAAAGAAGTAAAAAAGTGTGACCACTTTACTTGCAATTATTAAAGTACTCAAAAAGCTTTTGTGGGCATGGTGCTTTTTAGCCATAGATTTTTTCATACTTAGACCATATGCTATCAATTGTACCGGACAGAGACATTTAGTGTCTGTGAACAAGCTGTGTAGTTGCAAACTTGGTTTTTTTTTATTGTTCTTAATAAAAATAAATATTTGATCATATTGGAGGTGCATATTTCTATAAAAAAAGGAAATGTTTCATAGTTTTAAACTCAGTATTCTTTACTACTATTAGAAAAGCATTTTGTAGGGTTATTTCAGTTACTTTCAGAGATTGTAATATGTGTTTTATTAATGTATGACCCAATGTTTAAATTAGTCTGATTGCCTGAGGAGTAATAATTGAGTAGACCACATGCAATAAAAAATTGAAACAGTTACAAATTTCAAGTAATTATTTTAGGCTTAAATATGTATTATATAACCTAAAATATGTATGTAATTGTAATACCTAAAATACATAAGAAAAGTCACAGAGGCTTAAATGTGCACTTAGGGCCTTATTTTGGTTCATTCTTTCTGACAAAATCCTTCTTAGATGGACAAAACCATGTGCACTGCAGGGGGGCAGATGTAACATGTGCAGAGAGAATTAGATTTGGGTGAGTAATTTTGTTTCTGTGCAGGGAAAATACTGACTGCATGATTTTACACTGCAATATAGATCTCACTTTGAAGTAAAACCCCACCCAAATCTAATTCTCTCTGCACAAGTAACACCTGCCCCACCTGCAGTGCACATGGTTTTGCCCATCTAAGAAGGATTTTGTCAGAAAGAATGAACCAAAATAAGGCCCTTAGTTACAATATGCAATAATAACAATAGATGCAGTATGAGTTGTTAAAATGGAGGCACCATCATTTCCATTATAACACGATATTATAGAATAAAGAATGTGCCTTTTTTGAGAAAATGCTGTACTTCAGCACATAATGATTCTGGCTTCCTTCTTTTATGATAAAAATGATTATCTCTTTTTTAAAATCACATTGAAAAAAATTGATAGTTATATGGTACTTGACTTTTGATAAATGTACAAATGATTACTACTGTACATAATCGCACCATATGTCAGTGGAATAATTAGGGTTGAAATTGACAGTTCACAGCACTAATTTGAATAGAATCTTAATTAAAAAGACTTTATTATTAAATCTCAATGGGGTTTCCTTAGTTAATATTGAAATTGTATCCCTTACACCATGGCTTTCACAATTAAACACTGTTTCACACAAATCTTGTGAATTACCTAAAACCTTACTAAAATCATCTAAGGATTTTCTTGCAGTATATCAAACAATATCGTCATCGTAGTGGGAAATATTAATGCAGCAAGCTCTCTTGCAATTACCATCTAACCTACTGATTTCATTACGGAAATTAAATTCATTATTCTCTTTCTGTAATTATAGATGTCATTTATCAACATTAACCCTGGGTTTGGATACAATTTGGTTAAAGTCCAGTTAATCAAATAACTACTGTACATGGTATTGGTTGAAGTGAAAATACTGTATAGTTCATTTAACTATATTTGTCTCATTTTCAAATAATCAATCTCTATTTGTTTATAGATGCTTAATTTAAGTTTTCCATTTTGTGCCCAATACATTAGATGACATGTATAGATTGAGAATTATAATAACATGGCACATGATATCATATAGAAAAGGTGCCACTTTTTTTAATCATATTGGCTTTGCCTATATAAATTCAGAATCAGCTTTATTGGCCATGTATACATGTGTACAATAGGATTTTTTGTGGACAACACAGCAGCACCAGTATGAGAACGAGAAGAAGGGGAGGGCTGCATACATTATAAGCTTTTTAATCCTTACGGTAGTTTATTTTATTTTAAAGGGCAGAGATCAGGATTTCGCTTGCTTGGATGCAGTTGTTCAATTGGTGGATGGCTAATGGGAAGAAGCTTCTTGCAGATCTGGTAGTCCTCACAGTAAAGGACCTGAAATGTCTTCCCGATGGTAGAATCTCAAACAGGTTGTAACCTGGGTGCAGCTTTTCTGTCTGACACAATCCTTCCTGCACGCTTAATAGCCCTGGCTGAGTATATATCTTTGATAGGGGGGAGGCCAGTTCCAATGATCTTCTCTGAAGTCCTCACCACCCTCTGTTGTCTGTCTTTGTTTGTCATTTTCACTGCCCCCCCCCATATCAAATTGTGATGGATGAGCATAGGATGGACTCCACAGGATCTGCTGTGTGTTTTCTACACTGCAATCGTGGAGTGTTGAATTTCTTGAGTTGCCTCAAGAAGAACAGTCGCTGTTGGGCTTTTTTGACATTAGTGGTTAGGCCGATGACAGTGGTGTCATCCGCAAATTTTATGATTTCGCCATTGAGGGGCAGTCGTTAGTTTAGAGGGAGAAGAGCAGTGGGGAGAGGACGCATCCTTGAGCGGCACCAGTGCTGATCGTGAATGTACTGGACATGTGGGCACCGGCTTTCACCACCTGTGTACTTTCCATTAGGAAGTCCGCAATCCAGGAGCATATTGATTATGCTACTCCTAAGGAATGGAGTTTTGGTTGCAGGATGTAGGGGCGATGGTGTTGAAGGCCAAGCTGAAGTCCACGAATAGAACTCTCACATAGGTGCCGGGCAGGTTGAGGTGTTGTAGAATATAGTTGAGCCCCAGGTTGACCGCATCCTCTACACTTCTATTTGCATGGTAGGCGAACTGCATGGGGTCGAGATGGAGGTTGCACACTTTTTTTAGATGTGTCAGAACGAATCTTTCAAATACTTTCATGGCCACTGAGGATAGAGCGATTGGCCTAAAGTTGTTTAGGTACTTTGCTGGTGTTTTCTTTGGGACCGGGTCATTGACTGAGAGATTAAAGGATTCAGGGACCTTACAGGATGCTAGAGAGGAGTTGAAGATCTCTGTGAAGATTGGGGCCAGTTCTGTTGCACAGGACCATAGGGTTGATGGTGACACTCCATCAGGTCCCGTAGCCTTCCTTGGTTTGACCCTTTTAAATAGTGCTTCTACTTCCTCCAAGTACACGTGTAGAGCCTGGGGTGGGAGATGCGGTGTGTCTGGGGGGGTGAGCATGGCCTTGCTAGGATGGTCAGGCGTAGAGATGATGCACTGGGCATCCTGCTCGAATCTGCAGTAAAATATGTTTAGGTCTTCCGTCAGTTCCTGATGTATTTCAGGCTGCCTGGGGGCTTTCTTGTAGTTTGTAATACATTGTATGCCCTTCCAGACAAATGTTTTACAAAGGGGTAGTCTAACAACCTATTTATATAAATAACTTTTGCCATTTATCTCAAACTCTGCTTTGTTGAATATAAAGTACTATAATAAACATACCCGTTTCAAAAAATAATTTGTAATATAATTCATTGATTTGCTATTCAACCAAGTGAAGTGGAATCTTGTAGACACACCAGAATTCCAGCTCGCTATCCTCGGTGGGTGGTGAGCTGAAATGCATTAAAGCGTGGCTAAACCTGACCATAATGAGCATGATATGCGGAAAAAAATAGCTCAAATGAATATCACCCTATGATCAATTGAATAGTACTTGTGATCATTAGTAATATAGCTGGACAGCTCTTGTGTACTATAATATTGTAAAGTGTGGCTGCAATGGAATATCTATGATTTGAAAGATGGTGGATTGTTGGGACATTGCTCTCTATGGGTTTGTCAGCATAAAATAATTCCATGGGCAACTGTGAGTACAAATACATACTTTAGGAATTTGATATATGAGAATTACATGCACAATACAACTGATGAGTAATTGCAGTTCAGTTGACTGCAAAATTCAACCTGTGGCATGAACAACCATCTTTATCTAAATTTGTTAACTGAGAACACCATGCAAATGCATAGTTTGTGGGTCAAAATTGTTCCACCAGGTAATACATGTTTGTCTATTTAGTATTTAAATCAGTACAGACAATATTTATCACACTTTGCAACTTACAGTAAATGATGTCAGCTATACCTGTCATTCAAGCAATGATTTGTCTAAGTGTCTATTATATAAATTGCCTTAAATCGTTAAGTGATATTCTGGAATAAGCTATCAAGCTGTTAAATGGGACAAGCCAAACACTATGGAAAACTACATGGTCAAGTCTTTGGTTCAGTAAATTCATCATTTAACTGGGATACATACTGTAGGGATGATCACAGTTAGGATGCCGGTGGTCAGAATACAGATACCGGTATCCTAATAAAGGGAATCCTATCAGTGGTTAGGTAAGTATAATTAACTCTCAATCACTGCAGCCTTATCCTCACCACCAGCAGTCTAATCCTAACCTTCCCTGTTAGTGTATAACAATAACCCTTCTAATTTGCAATCTCAACCTAACCCTCTTAAACTGAAACCTAACCCTAAACCCACTTCTATGTGCTTAACCTTAACTCTCTCTCCCCAAAGCCTAACCCTAACCTTCCCCTCTGAATCCCTACCCGAAGTATCCCACTAGATTCTAAACCTAACCTTCCCCCACACATGGCCTAACACTAACCCCATCCACATACTTATGATTGGAATGCTGGCCGTCATTGGCATTCTCCTTGATGTTGACATTCAAGTGCAGGTCTTCTGGCCCCTAGTCAGAACTCCACCTTCCCGACCTTGATGCTAACCGTATTCCTATTTATGTCAATAAAAAAAAAATCATATTTGCTTAATATGATGAAATACCTTCTGACCTATCTAAACACAAATAAAGAAATATATATATAGTGGCATTTTTAAGGGCTAATGAGGAATTACATATGTAAATTAAAAATGCGTTTTAATGCAATTTAAAATGCAAAAGTTAAAATAGCCACATCTCATTTAAACAAAAGCCTGGACTGTCAATTGTTCTCAGGGCTAGTCTGTTCCTATGAAGTCCCCATATATATAGCAACATATAATGTCCACAGATACTAAATGAGTTCTCATTAGAGGTTAGTAGTTCCTTAAAGGTATATTTACATTATTTTAGCCACTGGAGGATTTAATAGTTGTTTAGAAGCATGCAAGCAGGACCCTCTACTATTACCTCTACCTACCTGTAATCACCTGCCAGTATATTATAAGACCATGGGTGCAATGATACTCAACAAGGTGCATCATAGTGTTGCCACGGTACATGTGTCCGTGCACACCTGTAGTAAAATGCTATTTAGATGCTAAAAAGTGTGGGATTGAATGGTACAATTATAATACGCTAAAGCAGCCTGAACACACCAACCCATTCATAATAATGACAAATTTAGTATATAAAGTCATCCAGGACTTCATAGTGCCTATTCTACCTAAGAGCAGGTGGGCGGAGAGCTAGTCCAAGCTGAAGGAGTATCCAGCATCAAGTGGACATCTGTATACACAATATAGAGTAAATGGTGGAGTGAAGTGGACTGGACAGTAATAGCTGCACTAAGTCAAATGTTATGTTATAATGTCAGCCTTTTCCCCAAAACATGGCCAATGTAATGGTGGGCATATTAATGCTCTGAAATTTAAAGAAGGATGCATTTGATTTTTTTTAAAGCCAACCGGAATGCATTGCATAGTATAACAGTTGCTAACCAGGATGTAATAGTACCTGATTTAGCAAGTCTCACACAAAAGTAGCCATATAAAGTCAGACACACAGTAAATACAGCTGTTTTTTTTGGGTGTATTTGGCAATAATGTGAATCAATAACAAGTACACAATTGCAGCACATTTGCAACAAATATTTATTTTTAATCTTAAAAATGCAACATATACTTTTAAAATAGCTCCTGTACTGTACATGTAAGTTATGCACAAACAGCTCCTGTTGATTAAAATAATATGCAGCATGCATATACTCTATATACAATTGTGATTGTACACATGTGCCTACGTACTAGCTTTCAAGTTGAAAAGTCCATCTGGTACGACTCAATAGTGCCAGGTGACTTTGTCAAATAAATAGTGTCTTATTGGCAAAACCTAGTGAATCTGCTGATTAAATTGATATGCAGCATGTCTACATTTGGTGTGTAACTCAGTGGCATAGCTACATATGTGGCAGACCCTGCGGCGGCTTGAGGGAGCTGACAGGCTGAACTGACAGGTGACCCAGGCAGCAGTGAGCGCTGAGCATATTGAATGAGCGGATCCCCACCGCGTGCACATGTAATGAGCGGGTCCCGCTCAATATGCAATGTGCTGGGTCCCCGCTCAGTAGATATGCACGGAGTGGGAACAGCTCAGCGCTCACTGCTGCCTGGGTCACCTGTCAGCTCAGCCAGCGGCATCCATAGTCCGTCACCTCGCCCCATCTTGGGGGGGGGGGGGGGTGCAATTTTTCTTTTGGCAGGGGGGAGAAAAATTTCTAGCTACGCCACTGGTGTAACTGTGGCTGTATCTGCATATGAAATATGCTACATGACCCTGCTTTCCAGGAAAACACTGTAACATTCAATTTCTTATGTAAATACAGAGACAGTCATGCATTGAATAAAGACATATTTTAATCAGCAGATGTTTGTGTCCTAATCACTCTATTTTGCAAATAGGGTTTTACGGATGCTGTCTGGGCGCTGGGTGTAACTACCGGTGGCTGGAGATCAGGCGTGAGCCCGTGACCGCTGTTTAGGACAGCCACGACGAACCCTACACTCTCTCTGTTGAGCACCTCGGGCAGATGACAAACCCCTGCAAATGCTAGTCTTCACCTGTTGCCGCCGCATCCGAAGGAGCGAGTTATGCCCGCTCCAACCCCGATGCAGCTAGGTCTATGAGGGGACAAAGAGCTTGCAATCGTCAGAGGTTGGCTCAAGAGGAATGACTAGCTAATGGGCCTATGCTGGTAATGACCCCTATCTGCCGGCACCAGGCCAAGGACGGGAATGCAATCCAGTCTTAGGCACACGAGAGAGCTGAGGGGAATCTCAACGGAAAAGTAACAAGGGCTGGAAGCGAATCCCCAAAACCAATAACCAGAATAAACACCCTGCCTACCCCAAAGGACTAAGGAAGGCAGGGGCGTAACTAATGTCTTCTGGGCCCCATAGCAAAATTTTTGAAAGCCCCCCCCCCCCCCCCAGGTGGAGGGGAGAGTGCAGGGGAGAGATATGGGGGGGGGGGAGAGGTGGAGGGAGGAGAGAGAGGGGGTCTAGGGAAGAAGAGAGAGAGCAGGGAAGAGAATAGAAGAGGTGGGGTGGCGACGGAGAGCAAGGGTTAAAGCCCCAATCCGATCCTCTCCCCTCCACGACCACACTACAGGCTGCCCTTTGTTTCCCCCACACACCCCCCTTAATTATACATGGTGCTATATACCTGCAGCTTTGCGGGCGGGTCCCCTCGTCAGCGCCGGGACTTTCTGTCGTCAGCGCCGGGTTTCACACGCTGCAGCCTGTCTCCAGCTCTGCTACAGAAATCATCTTCTGCAGACAGTTCTTGCTCCCGCGCACAGCATTGGCGCAAGTCCTGCGTCGCTGGTTTAACGCTGGGGCTGGCAAGCGGCAGCATCATAGAGGGGAGGGGTTGAAGGATGGAGGCTGGATCCGCTGGACCACCTCCCCCTTCATTAAGCAAATCATCGGCATGGACGGGGGAGGAAGGAGGGGGCATGGTGGGACAGCACAGCAGACACTGCTGTACAGACGAAGGGGAACTAACCCTTCCCATTCAGCGCTACATAAATAGAAGTAAAGGGTGCAGGGGATTGCCTGCTGGGTCCTCGGGCCCCCCAAGGGCCCGGGCCCCATAGCAGCTGCACCCCCTGCACCCTCCATAGTTACGCCACTGAAGGAAGGGTAACGAGAACAGAAATAAGAAATTGGTAACCACCAGAGAGGGAGACAGGCTGGACCCATGGAGGGGTGGAGGCCTGTGCCCTCAAATAAAACAAACAGGCTAGTAGCAAAAAGATGGTAATACTGGCCGGCTGGCTGCCGGTAGATAAAGGTAAAAACCAGGCTCCACTGGAGCACTTATGTGACCTGGGACAGATGATGGAACCTGAGCTGTCAGCAGGGTCACGAAGGGACCAAGAGGCACAGACCTGGAACAGAGTCTGGGAGCTGATAACCAGGGCGGGCAGCAGGACTGCTGGAGAACCTTAGCAAGAGACTCCAAAGAACTGAAAACCACCGGGGACCAGAAACAGCTTGGCAGATCTGCAGAGGATATATCATGGGATCCAAACAGGAGGCCGGAACAAGGGACCAGGTAGCATGGCTCAGAGCTGACATAAGTTCCCTGCACAGGAAGCAGGAACTGAACAGGAAGCTATCACTGGCAGAGTATTGCAGGAGAGCCTGCCCTATAAAGGGCTCAGGTGATTAATTACACCTGAAGATCCAGGGAGCTCCCAGGCTTGTGCTTAACGAGCTAATTACCTCACAGCCTTGTGAATAATTGCTCACAGAATATTGAGCGGATGTGGCACAGACCTGCCACTGGAGGCCACCAGTGAGTCAAATGCTGAACACAAAACCAAAGCAGACTGAATCAAAAATCCAGATTCCCAACATAGGGTGCTTTTTAACAGTGATAGTTGCATAAAGACGCCCATAGCTACAGTCACACGGAACTCATGTGTCATGTCATTTCTGTAATTTTTCCCATCAAATAATCTGTATATAATTGTTACTGTATATGCATAAATGTTGTGCTTCCCGTACAGTGTTTTCCAGCCAGTGTAAAATTATTTGGTATGGTGATCACATTATTTGGTGTGGAAACTAAAGTTTAATGGACTTTGAAATTCTAATGGATAGTTCTGTATTCAAAAATGTAAAGTAATTGTACATAAATATTAAATCTGGAAAGTTTGTATATATAGGAATAAATGTAAGAGGGTGCGAGAACCTGGAGGTGGAGTTTGACCAAGAATGATTGTATCTTTAAACCAGTATTATTTAAAGGGAAAACCAACCTGGTTTTCCCTTCTAAATTATTGCTGCTGAAAGAAATGTGTCCATTCTCGAAAAAACTCCCATACCTTCAGCTTCTCACACCCAATTACCTAATAGAACTTTTATGTGAAATGTTTGAATCAGTACAAGGCTCTATTACGAAACATAAAACCCTGTTTTATACAGCATTTATCCTGGAGAAAATAATTATTTTCTCTTATCCCTATGTTTAAAAGAGAAAAATGCAGGGAAGTTAACAATTTCACTGAGGTTTCTTGTTTCTTAAGAGATGTGTCTTTTCTGTGCTTTACACATCTCCATAACCCGGTTCCAGTATTAGAAATTAGTTACAGTAAGTTATTTATGGCGAAGAGATACTTTTTTCTTTTCCAAACTTTTCTGCAAAAGTTAAAACCATTTTTACATGGTACAATGTTTTACAATGTGCTCATTAGGTTTATCCTGGGCCATAAGGAGGGTGGTGTGGCTAGTGCTGATACCAGGGAGTATGCAATTTGTCCATAACCCACCCTGATCACCCAATGGCCTGCACTGTTGGAAAGAGATCATGATTTTTTTCTGTACTTCCGCTCAGAGCTGTACTTAAACTCAGAGCATTTCCTTGCATTTAGTTGCTGATTTGCCTGTGTCCCCACCCACCATTACAGCACCTGGTTATTATGGTTATGCACATGTCAGAGGATCAGTGTGGAGTGGGGGGCTCTGTTATAGGACTGAGTATATCTATCATGGACATCACTGTATGAATAATGTGTTTACTATTTTGTCAGACTCATCTTCACAAACACAGAACTTAGGATTCATTGTCTGACAATGAGCTTTATGTTTGTAGGGAATATTTTTTTCCCTATAGTATTGTAACATAGTCATTTAACAGCAGTTTACAAAGTGAAATAAACACATAGTGCTGAATTGCACTTTAATTCTTTTTGAAAATGATACCAACTTTCATTTGTGTGTTGGTTTATTTCTTTACTTAGCTGGATTCGTTCAACTTCTCAATGGTGATACTGTTTGTTCTAACTCTTTCTCTTGAACTCTTATTGTCTCTTTCAGTCTTTAATTTTGTAGAACACATAACTGCAATTTTAAATTGCAATGTGGCAAAAGTGTAAAATGATACATTTAGAACATCTAAGGCCAAGAACTGTCACAGCTGAAAGCAGAGATAAAAATGAGAAGTTGGGGTGGGGCGTGTACTCATTTTATTTTTTTCTTATTTTATATGTATTTCTTATTTTCCTCTATCTATTTACATTTCTCGATGTTATGCCATCTTAGTGAGCTTGATCCACACTGCGGAGATATAATGCCCATGCAGTTATCTAATCAGTTAGTGTTGTGTAATGTCACGCATTACACCGTAATATATATCCACTTTGTGCTCCATCCAGGATTCTGCATAGTGGCTGGAGAAAGTGTCCCTAGAAGCAGCGGGTTGCCATGGCAATGGGCCAGCAGGGATGATGTCAGCAGGGGGAGACATGATTGTTACCTGGAAGCTGGACACCGCACCTGGCCCCCAGGCAGATTCAAGTAGATGGTTAAGTATCAGCCCACACCAAACAGGTTTTTTCACTTTGTACCAGTTTTGATGAAAATGCCCTTGAGGCATTAAAACGAAGACTATGGGGGAAATTTACTAAAGGAAATTTGTAAAAAAAATAGGTGTATTTGTATTTAGAAATACACTTATTTTTGACGTTTACTATCCCAAAATACGGCAATTCATATACATATTGATGTGCTATCAATACGAATACGTATTGCCATATTTTCGGGATAGTAAATGTAAAAAATAAGTGTATTTCTAAATACAAATACACATATTTTTTACAAATTTCCTGTAGTAAATTTCCCCCTATGTGTTTTGGTATATCATTTTGAATATAATCCATTTACTGTACAAATCCCCTGTATTATAGCAGGCTTGCTGTCGAATCAGGACACAGCGAGCATTAATCAGTGTTTGTGTAAGTATTTAATGGCATACATGCATCAAACCAATGTCACAGCAAACATACTGTACTTCACATGAAAACAAAAGATATTCATTTTCCAACCAGTGCTCCGTATGCACCATGTCTCAGTACCGCTGACCACTGACAGTCTAAAGCCAGTGCTACAACACTTTTTGGCATCATTTCTTCAAGCAGCAGACTGAGCAGGGTTTAAATCCCTGCTAGTACAATCAGACCACTCCTCAGCTGTGGCTGTGAAGGTATGAAAACCTGGGCCAGAGCCATGTGGTGAGAGTCCAAACTTCTCTCCCTCAACTCAACTACGGGGAGAGATTAAGCAATTTGGGACTATTTACATTAGAAAAGAGACGTTTAAGGGGGGACATGCTCAACATGTACAAGTATATCAAGGGCCAATATAAGGAACTGTCACACACCCTCTTTTCTACTAGAAAGGAATCTAGGATGCAAGGGCATGAGTATAGATTAGAAGAAAAAAGATTTCATTCAGCTAGTAGAAAGAATTTCTTTACGGTCAGAACAGTCAAACTCTGGAACTCTCTTCCCAGAGAGGTGGTAACGGCTGGCTCATTACATGCGTTCAAGGCAAAGTTGGACAAACATTTACTGGAGAAAAACATCCATGGGTACAAATAAGAAATATAATTTGTCTGTAAAATACCAGAACCTACCAAATCAGCAATGGATATCTATACCAAGTTGAACTAGATGGTTGCAAGTCTTTTTTCAGCCTTACCTACTATGTAACTATGGGCCTTATTCTGGTTAGTGCGGCTGGGCCGTACGCGTACGTTCCGGGGTTTTTAATGATCTGCGCATGCGTACCATCTCCAATGCATAGGCGCGACCACTCCACAACGCTTACGGACGGGTCTCTCCGTGCGAAAAAACCTGTACGCGAGAGTACGTTCATTGGGGGCGGCATAGGGGCGTGTTGAGGGGAGCGGCCGAAATAATGAGGGAAAATGGGCGTAAACATGGGCGTACACGGGGGTGTGCTCCAAAAATGAACGGTGCTACTACCGCTCGATCGGCTAAAGCACCGTTCATTTCGGACACAAAACCGGCGGCCGCCAACCGCCACCTCAGACCACCCCTACAGATACCGCATGACAGCGGACACCTGTGTTTGCTAATTTACGCTGATTACTACTCAAACACATACACCTGAATGTAATAAGCAATGCTGCAGTCTATTAAGTCCAAACCATTATTTCACTACCTGCAAGCCACACACAGCACTGAAACACCTTGGAAGCTTATCTTTCTATACTTCTCGACATTTAAAGGATTGTTTAATTTAAGGTAAGAATCTTTTTAAGACCTGCTTATATATGCTAAGGTAGGTATTTGTAAAACATTTATACACATTCCCTACGTGCTTTCATAGACTTTACACAGTAGCACACTCAATCTACACAAGTCGACATGTGTCAACGTGTTCACTCTAATACAAACATAGGTTTCGTATTTATGATACAATAACATAAACCACATCTAACACCTACAAAGGATGTTTCAGCAATGTTTTAAGCCCATGCCCACTATTTTGTGCACAATCTTTGTATAGTACCCAAAATACCGACCTGTACCACTTTCTGATCTGCTATGAATTGGATTTTACTGCACTCTGGATGTAAGATGCCACCAATCACATTATTGCACTCACATCTCTCTAACAAAGGATTCCTACAGTACATCTGCTTATGACACTGTAAACTCATATATATTTAAATAGTTAAACATGTTTGTTCACAAGCAATTTTATCATGTTTGGCCGATTCACACATCTTTTTTTAGGGAGGACACATATGCATTCCTACACAAATGTCCCTTTTGACCCTTGTTTGTCTACCTCACCCACTCCATGAGGAAATCATTGTTCTGGACCTGCTTTTACCTACTAATGTAGGAGCTACCTCACCTGCACACAAACTGCTTTCTCACCTATTAAGTTGCTCTGCACATGTGCTGACACAAACTAATTAGCAGGGAAAAGTTGGATATGAACATGTGAATGGCCATGGAGAGGGTTACACATGGGAAACTTCTACCACACTTCAAGAAATGCTCAAAAATACCCTGGTCAGTAAGTACACATAAATGTATTATTTGTTTCACACAAGAAATTACACATACAACAATTGTGTTGTAATTGGGAAAATAAATTTATTTGCTGTTCAACATCACAGCTTATTTGCCACTTTAATGTCATAAATAAAAATAAAATATAAAATATACACAAAAATAAAAATCAGCCAGAACAAGAGGTTGCATATCTCCAAACATGTGTTACCCTGCAAATGCAATGGTGAAAGAAATGTGGACACCAGAATACGTACTGCAACAACCAGGGTGAATACTAAGCATGATACACACCACCAAAAATTTATTCTGCATTTCTAGAGGTCAAAATAAGAACTTTAATGCCCATGGCACGAAAATGGATCGATGGCCAACTCAGGAAGTGGATGTCCAGTGCAATTTAAACATTTGGGGTCCAACCACAGAGGAAGTGAACCAGGTGTCATTATTTTGGCCCTTTTTTCCCCTTTTTAGATGGGGCCTTGGGGACAGGGGCCTTTGGCTCTGATGGCTTGCGCGGCCTTCCCCTACTGGACACAGGAGGGTCAGCAGAGGTGGAAGGTTGGGGAGCAGCTTGGGGTGGGCCAGCAGATGGTGGATTGTCCCTTAGGGACCTGGCGGTGGTGAGCAGCTCCACCAGAATGTCATTCTGGCGGCTGAATTGCTGGACAATGCTTTGCATGCCAGCCGCCAGAGTGTCATTGATGCGGTTTAAGGCCTCACACTGCTGCCTCTTTGTGGGCTTCCAATCTGCCAGAAATTCCATAACCTTCTGCTGACAGACCGCAGACTCCTCCCCTCGCTGCTCCATCCTCTCCAGTATCACCATCCACCTGGCATCCCATGTGTACTGTGGCTGGGGGTGTCGTGTTGGTGGAGGCTGGACCACTTGCTCCACCTGTGGCTCTGCAGAGGAAGATGCTGCCGGTTCATCCTGTGTTTCTGCTTCTTCTAGGATAATAATTGAAAACAATGTCACCATCACATACGCACTAAAAAATATCTTTCCAAATACAATGCATTACTGTGACTTACCATCAAAAGCATCAGCAAAGACCTCCACCGGGAGCTCACTATCCATATTGGATATCCCCCTGACCTCGGCCACATCAATAACATCCAAGGCGTCCTGCTCCAGGGGGGTATATTCCAAATGATCTGGCATAGGCCCCCTCCCGGTGGACATGCTGTGGTTGTACCGGTCAGTCATCTTCCTTTTCAGTGTAGTTTTGAAGTCTGACCACCTACAAGTTAAAAAATACAAATATCACCATGAGATATGTGCACCACTGTGCTAGTGAACATCATGACTACGTTACATTTCCTAGTGTGGGTGATCTTATGTTTTTTAGCCATATGTTTCACACACACACACATTAATGTCTCCATTATGAGGCATTTCAGTGTCTCATCTCATTCAATAAGCCACTAAATGCACATACATAGATCACTATGCAGAAATGACATCATCCATGGCCAAATTATGCACCTCCACCTGGTGTGAAACTACACATTCCACCATAGCTTGACAGTGTTGTTATTATGGAGTAATTTAACTATGGGAAGGCATACTGGGATGTGTAGTTTCTCACCAGCTACATGTGCACAGTTTGGTCATTCTTGTTTCAGTAGCATCATATGGAACATGTTACAACAACTCTTTTTCAACAACACACTTTCTGTTGTCCCATCACATACTTCACATGAGCAGAACTGTGCCCATAACCTCACATCACACCAATGGTGCATGTTTCATATATAAATGTGGGTTATTAGACATGGTTGTGTTCACATGTGACATTGAAGTGTAGCACTATCTACAAACACACCTTTCTATTATTCTCAAAACATACATGTAACATATGTACACACATATGACATTATCAGGGGGAGAAACACACTTGCCTTTTCTTCACTGCTAGCCAATCTCTGACCACTGGTGACACCTGGTTCACTTCCTCTGTGATCTTGTCCCAAAGGTTTCTCTTTGCACTGGCACCCGGCTTCCTGGTTGGCAATTCGATCCATTCTCGTGCCCTGGGCACTAAAATTCTCAATTCTGCCTCTAGAAATGCAGGGTTTCTCTTTTTGGTGGTGGTATCCTGCTCAGTCCTCGCCCTAGATGTTGCAGCTCGTTTTCTGGTGGCCCCAGTTCTCTCACCATGCACCTGCTGGGTCACACCTGTTTGGAGAGATGCAACCTCTTGTTCTGGCTGGTTGCTTGGCCCTTGTGTAGCTGGTGGCATTGCAGTAGTGGCTATTAGTGAGGGGCCCCCTTGCTCTTGGGTCCTCCTTGTCCTCTCCTGCTCCCTGTGCCTCAACCTTTAAAGCAAGGATTCTGCTCTTGCTCTCTGTAGAGCGTCCTCAGCTGCGGAATCATCTGAGCTAGACATGTTTGCAGCAATTCTGGCCTGCATCTGACTGAATATTTATATGGTAATCTCCCGCCATGAACAAGGGGGAGTATATTTTTCCCGCAATGTAGTAGCTAATTTACGCCGATATTTCCCGGCGATAATTCCCGCTTAAATTACGCAGGTCTCAACGCACCTGAACATTCACCTGTACATGCACATACACAGGTTGTGGACCATTGTGTGCTACATGGTGAAATGTGTGCACCTGTCATTCCAATGATGAGTGTTGTCAGGTGGTATCTGTTGGAGTTCGTGTATGCTTTCTGAATCACATTTAAAAACATCACGTTATAATGCTTTCCTTACATATGTAATGAGTATGAAATTGTCATACACCAACATGTTGTATTGTGCCTTTTTATCAGCGTATTTATTAGTAGACGGTTGCGTGTATTATTTTCAGCACACTGTATATACAGTACGTCTCTCTATAAATTGAAAGCATACTGTTGGTTATGGTGTGTGTAAATCATAACGGTCCGCGTAAGTTTCTATTCGCATCCAGTTTGTTAATGTAAGAAGGATTAATAAAGTTAATACTAAACAAACAAGTTTTTAGACCAATCAGCAAGCACCAAAAGTTATATATGTACCTGCAATTAATAACTGCGCCATTGCCAATATGACTTCAACCAGGGCTAACGCCTTTTCTAACCAGGAGCTGGTGTCCTTGGTTGAGGTCATGGACCGGCGCCTGGGGCCCAGGGGCCCATATGTGTCCAACATGGACAAGCGGCGGGCATATAATGCTGCCCGCCGGCTAATCTACGCCCGGACCGGCGTCCGCAGAAGCCTGGCCCAAGTGGAGCGGCGCTGGTCTGACCTGCGCCGGCGGCAGCCAGTGATGCTCTGCTCAATTCGCCGCCATATTGCCCGATGTAAGTATATATTTATTAATATGTCTGCGTTTTTTAGCAATGATTTCTGTACTTTTTATAAATATGTTCGTGAGTATGTGGGTGTATAGGGGGTGTATAGGGGGTGTATATGGGGTGTATATGGGGTGTATAGGGGGTGTATAAGGGGTGTATAGGGGGTGTATAAGGGTTGTATATGGGGTGTATATGGGGTGTATAAGGGGTGTATAGGGGTGTATAAGGGGTGTATAGGGGGTGTATAAGGGGTGTATAGGGGTGTATAGGTGGTGTATAGGGGGTGTATAAGGGGTGTATAAGGGGTGTATAGGGGTGTATAGGGGGTGTATAAGGGGTGTATATGGGGTGTATAGGGGTGTATAAGGGGTGTATAGGGGTGTATAGGGGGTGTATAAGGGGTGTATATGGGGTGTATAGGGGTGTATAAGGGGTGTATAGGGGGGGTATATGTAGTTGCTCTGTTTTTGGGTGTAGCATATCAATTAGTTAGCATGATAAATGTATGAAATATAAGAGAAATGATAATTTGTAAGGTTATGAGCATTACTAATGTGAATTTTTCATTCCCCCATTTTTATGAAACCCAACCTTCGATTTCTATGCCATCAACATGAACATTTCAGCACGCGCAAGGGCACGCATGGCAGCCCGGGAGGAGGCAGCCCGGGAGGAGGCAGCCCGGGAGGAGGCAGGCCGGGAGGAGGAAGAGGATGACGAAGAGGAGGAGGAAGAGGAGGAGACATTGGGGCCTGCTGGTGCCCACCCCATTTCTACATCCCCTTCCACCAGCCACTCCCCTACCCCCACCCACACCCCTACCCCCACCCCCACCCACACTCCTACCCCCACCCACACCCCTACACCCACCCACACCCCCTCCCCACCCCATTTCCAACCCCCCTACACCTCCCCACCACCCACCTCCAAACCTCTCCAATCCCCACTCCAACCCACTACCTCTATCCCAAGTCCAATCCCATCCCCCTTGCTCCTGACCCCCCCAACCACCGGACACCCAACCAGCGGCGAGCAGGATGGCTCAACTAGCCGTAAGTAAATAATGTGGCTAATGTTTACCTACACATTTCTACAACCACATATGTGTATCCAACATCAACATTAGTTGCAACATATCACTGCAGGGCGACCATAAGGTTTGGCCTGTCCTTCTCCAGGAACAATGGTCCCCTTGGAGTTTTTTTTTAGTGTGGCCATGCCTCACCCCTTGAATAATTGACATAACAGTACATCAAATGACATATCCAACATTAGTGGTGTTGAGGTTATGTGGGTCCAGGTGTTGTGTAACTCCACTTCCCAGCATGATGTGCAACATTAATTTATAGATTGTTTTGTTAATAGTGTGTGAGGCCATGCGGATGCAAGCTTTACAAACATAGCTTTAGGCCTATAATTTGTACAGCAATGGTCAACATTTTACTAAGTAAGGAGTGCTTAAGCCGCAACAATGTCATAACCCTTAAATAGCACAGCCTAATTGTGAGGTTAGAGGTGAGTCCCCCAAAACCAAACTACCAATTGGGATACAGCATACATTCATCCAAGAATGAGTAATTTAATTAATGTTATTTACTATGTACAGTATGTGTGTGTTAACATATTATTTTTTAGTACTGTGTTTACAGCAGACCCATCTTCAATGTAGTTTAAAAATTTATGTGGCCTTCACACATAACTCACAAATTTTTATTATGTACAAATTCAACAAACATTTGTGTATATTATGTATTAACATTTTTTTTTCCCCTTCACTACAGACACTGAACAGCACCAGGAGGAGGTGGCAGTCATCATACAGGAGATATTCCTGACTCTCCTGTACCTCCACATCCTGTTTTGCCAACTCGAGGCCCGCTTATAATTTTATTTTAAAAGTTTTTCCATTTATATTTAAATAATAAATATTTCTGTTCAGAGAGAAGTTGCCTGTGTTGTGATTCAAAAATATGTTTGCAGGTTTGTAAGGGCAGGTACATACAGATGTGTCATGTAAGTTATATTTGTATTTTGAGGTGAGGGGTAACGATTGCTGTGTGAATGTGTGTGTTTTTGAGTTAAATAACACATAGTGAAAATGTATGAATGTTTAATGTTGTTAGATTAAAACATCACACATAACATCAGGGTAGGTATACATAGTACAAATTCAGATCACACTAATTATGAACATAATTTAGTACATACACACAAACACCAACACCAACATAACTTTATTTAAAAGTAAATTGCAATGTGGGGACACATAGATAGTGTTAAAAATGCAACATTAGAACATAAAATATTTACATGTAAGGGGGTTAAAATGTATTATTTTTAGCCTGTTCATTAAGGTAGACAATTGAGGTAATAGAAAACAATAATTGATTAACAAATAGAATAATTCTTTTAATTGTCTTAATCATAGTTGAAAGGGTAGATTATGAGGGTCATATATGTGAAGGGTATGCCAGCGTGCACGGACGTACGCTCACTCTCATGAGCGGTGACATATGCTGAGTTTTCCATTGAAAACAATAGAGACCCATCCGTGCACGGTGGCGTACGCTCAGATAGCCGCAAGAAGTCGGTGGGAAGACGGACGAGAGACGTCCGTAAACGGTGGCGTACGCTCTGTTGTATGCCAGTTGTCGGAGTCTAAGGGCTGATCCGTCCGTGTACGTTGGTGTACGCTCAATTGTACGCCACTACCCTTCGACGTTGTTTCTGGCCGTACGTATGCGGCTGATTTGTGGGTGGACTTAACCTCAACGGCCGCGTACGGAGAGCGTACGCTAATATGGAACGTAAGCACGTTTGGCCGCACCAACCAGAATAACCCCCTATGTAACTATGTAACTCTACCTCAGTGTCCTTATCCTGGATTTGCACTCAACCAAGCTCTTTTACCTGGCTGCAAAGCACCTTCTCAGAGGCTGGACAGGTTTCCTTTAACCCTCTACAATGAACTTGTGATCAGGGCAAACACTACCTTCTCTGGTGAAACTCACCAGAGAAGGTAGTGAAAAACTCATGTTGACTATTTCAATGTCGATCTTCCAATTTTTGACCTAATGCTTGTTTCAAACTTCTGACCGTGTTTACCTTAGCCATGTATACCTATTTTATGTGACAACCTCTGACCCTGTTTACCTTAACCATGTATACCTATTTTATGTGTCAACCTAAGCACTGTCAACCTTTAGTGGTTGACCTAATGTATGTCAACTTTCAGAGTGTCGACCTAGCAACCAGATCCTGGTTGGCAGTTTCACCATTTTGTACTAGGAAGTTATTTCTACAATTTTATTTTTTAGATTAAGAATAGTAAAAAAACATTGTATTAAATTATTATAAATGATCTTTGTAATCTTCAGATTAAAAAAAGGACTAGTACTATTCTAATTTAAAGAACATGTTTCATAATTTAAAAACGCAAGACTAATATATTTATTAAACATGATGGTAAAGTGGAAGTGGGAAGATTATTTATTGTAAATAGAAGTAAATAAACCTACAAAAAAATTTCAAAGATTTTTTGGTGCTAGTATTTGAAGACAGCTAATTGCAACTGGCAAATTATAAAGGAATTCTTTACCATATGCTGAACCCCAATTACAGATATTGGGTGTGAAAAAAATATGATCTAACAATTTTAAAGATCTAGATAATAAATTCAATTTAACCCATTTAATGTAGCAAAAAGCTAAACATACAAATAAAATAATACTAAAAAAAGACAATGAGCAATAATATAATTCTGTATCCCAGTATATAAACTGCAATGGTCACTTTGGGCCTTATTCTGGTCGAGTAATTTTCCGAATTCTTTTGGATGGCGTTTTTTAGCCGTCTGCGCATGCGTGGGCAACGCTATGTGCATGTGCCACGCAAGGTCTCCGTACTCGTTCTCACTAATACCGTACAGAAATGTGCACCGCATTCACTCGTGAAATATGGGCATAATATGGGCGTCATTCGGAAGTACACAGGGGCGTAGTTTCAAAGTGGGCTAAACTGGGCGTAAACATGGGCGTACACGAGGGAGTGCACTAATTATGGTAGGCGTGCATTCGGACAGCACACCGACTGCTCACGAACCAAAAGGCAGGAAATATGCGGTCTTCATAAGCAAGTATTGCTTTGCGGACACCACTCGGTCATGCGCTAGGCATTCGGAACTCCCAATCAGTACGGGCGCACCTGAACCAATGTCAGCTGAACACAATACAATCCACTCCTTTACTCATTACTCATTAATTACACTCTTTTCATTGCTTCAATTGGAACCATTGCAGCTTAAATGGACCATTACTAAACACACAAATATATGCTGAAAGCACGGCTGCATTTTTCACACACATTTACACTGTATGCAATGGACAGAACTTGCTATCACTAATATAAATGTATATGTCACTTTTACATTCACCAATAACAGCACACATTTGGGGATAAAACAAAAAATTTATTCCAGGAAGATTTAAAACATAACATTTTAAAAGCATGTTCTTTGGCACATGCCAAAAATTAAAGTTACCATAACAGGAATTTTAAAACAAAAAAAAAAAAATAATGTATTGTTTGCATACATAACCACAGCAGAATCATTAGGAACACATCAGGTGGCTTCACAACAAAAGTATAGCACCAACACTTCAAGTACAGCAGACAGTAATGGTAGCCGAAAGAGGGCAACAGGGGAACCAAACAAAACATTCGAACCGAGGGCAAATCTTTGTGCACGGGATTGGGTTGCACACAGGAAGCTGACACACACAGCTAAATGAAAGATTTGGGAAGACATAAGGGTGGAGATTAATGCGGACACAAGTTCATTTGCGGGACTTTTTGGCTGTGGTAGGGCCCTTGCCACGTGCAGCAGCTCCTCTGCCACGGCCACGTTGGGATGGTGGGGCAGATGGAGCAGATGCTGTTGAAGGGGGGGATGGTGTTCCCCTTCTGCCAGCAGTGAGTGCTGGTGTTGGAAATGAACCAGAAACGACTGACAATAGGGCCCTATTGGTGGTAACTAGCTCCACCATAAGCTCATTATGGTGGAGGAGGAGGTCATTTTGGTGCAGGGCTTGATCTGCCAGCACCTGCAGGCTGGCAGCTATGGCCTGCTGGGTGCCAGCCATGGCCTGCTGGGTGTCAGCAATTGTCTGCTGGCTCCCAGCAATTGCCTGCTGGCTCCCAGCTATTGCCTGCTGGGTGCTGACAATACACTGCATGACCTCCTCGGTCCTACGCAGCCGCTCTAATGCTAACTCTCCCTGCTGGCGAATCTGCCCAAGCATCTGCACCCACCTCTCCAAATCCGGTGTGGCCGTTGGCTGCTGCTGCTGCACATGGCTGCCATTGGTGGCAGGTGGCACTGACTCCTCCACCTCCTCAAGAGATTCACGACCAAACGGTGGGGATGCTGCTAAAAGAGAAGCTTACAATTACAACACATTCCTTGAAAATTAGTACAAACTATTTATGCCATGCAAACAAATTACCTTCTAAAACAGCAGCAAAAACGTTCACTGGGGCCTCACTATCCATGTTGCTCACCCCCCGGACCTCCTTAATTGCTATACAGCCCTCAGCCATCTCCTCCAGGGGGGTGAGCTTCAGGCGGCCTGGTGTGGCTGTGCTCCCACCGTTTGGTCATTTTGGTTGGTTTTGAAGTCATGCCATCTGCAACCAACGTTTACATATTACTACATGTCACTCCTGACGTTTGATGTAGCAGCCATTGCAATCTGCTACAGATTACAACATGTGCTTCATTCCACATAACTTACATTATGTTAAACTATAAAACCAACCCTTAGAAGATACATTCACACTCACCCTACAATAACTATAGATTAAGTGACATGGCAATCATGTCTGTTGCTCCTAGCAATGTGACCAACCATTTACCAAATCCATCTAACATCTATTAAAAACATTACTGGTCTTGTTCTGCTCAAATGTAACACACTTGAACTTGCCTCTTCTTCACATGCTCCGCCTCACGAACTTGTGGAGCTACCGCATTAATCTCCACAGTTATGTCCTCCCAAATCTTCCATCTCCTTGTGTGTGTCAACCTCTCCTGTGGACACGGGTACCAGAATGGCAAGCTCCTGCAGTTCGAATGCCATGTTCCTGCTGCTTGGTTCCTCTGTTGGCCTCTTTCGGCCACGCCCACGGCCACCAGTCGCTGTACTTGAAGTGCTGGCCAGGCTACTCTCTTGGGAAGCCACCTGCTGTGTTCCCAATGATTCTGCTAAGGCAGAAGATGGCCCAGCTGCAGATTGGGCATCTGTCGATTGGCCTGCTGTTGATGGGCCAGCTGCCTGCTCACCTCCCAATGGCTGGTCTCTGGTTAGGGGCACATAGGAGGTGCTGGAGTCCAGGCGAGCCAGGAGGCCCTGATACTCCTGTTCTCCCTCTGATTGAGAATCAGACATGTTTGCAACACCATTTTGTTTTTCTAGAACACCTTTATATACAAATTTCTGTCATTGGCGTACACCAGCCACACCCTGCGTTCTTTGCGGCAGCGTTCCGTACGGCCGCGTTCCGTACGGCAGCGTACACCGTGCGGCGCTTAGGCCACGCCAAGACCAGCGGACAAACAAAAGTACAAAACCAGGCATACTTTCAAAGTCTGATTTTGTACTTATTGGCAGATTTGAACACCAATAAACACCTACAACTTTGGACAGACATAAAATCTATATGTGAATGTTCATTTGTACTGTGCACTTGTTTGGTATGTACAACAAATGACACTAACCCATTCCATATGTTAATCCAGTCCACCACTCATGCATTAGAAATCACTGCTTGCATCCAAATCACATGTGATAGGCCTATAAATACTGCCTTGATTCTAGGTACATAAATGGCACCATGGGAATGGGAAAAGGTATAGCACTATTTTGTATGTTAGTGGTGTATTGCTTTATGACCACTAAGGCTGACTAATGTAGTACCTTGTACAGATATGTGTAACTGTATATTGTGGCACACTATTTCTCCTGTTGTTTTCTTCCATGTTTGGTGATTACATTGGTTTTCAAACTTCTTTCACCCTGTCTGTTTGGAATATACTAAGTACTGCCAAGGTTAGCTCAGCGATGCCAACCTACAGCAAGTGTTGTTTGGCTATGCGATGTCTTAGCCATTTGTTGTGGCGCATACACGCTGTTAAAGTTAAAATGATCAATAAAGTTATTATAAAATTTCACTGTGAACAACCAATTACAGGACATGATTGGTTGTATTGTGCCATTGCTAAGATGGCGGCCTATGGCAGAGCAGCCCCATTTTCAGTTGCGGAGCTCAGGACACTGGTCTCCGTTATGGAGAGAAGGCTGGGCCGTGTGGGGCCTTTCATCACCAATAGGCAGAAGCGTAATGCTTATGCCGCGGCCCGCCGCCGAATATTCATCCGCACCAAGGTGCGGAGGAGCATCGCCCAGCTGGAGCGGCGATGGTCAGACCTCTGGAGGCGACAGCCAGATTTGCTCCAAAAAATCAGGGGCAGGATTGCTCAATGTGAGTGTTTACACAATAAATGGACATTTTTACATGATTGCTTACATGAACTTTTTAAGTCAATAAGGTAAACTGGCTGATCTTGAGTTTAACATGCCATACACTGTATGTGTGCTACTTCCTCTTTGACATGCAGTCATGTGGATATAATATGTAATTCTATAGGATTATTGATTGTGATGCATACAATGGGCCAGATGTCACATCATAACTGCCATGTTACAGGCTGTGTTTTTTATAAAAGTCAGTAAGGAGCTGATTGGCTGGACATTTATCTCTACTTATCACCCTCACATTTATCACTTGTTAAGGCTTAATACATCTGCCTCAATGACCCCTAATTGGCACTTATGTTTATTTTCTCCAACACAGCACGGGATCGAGCACGACAGGCCCGGGAGGAGGCAGAGGCGGGGCAGGCCCGGGAGGAGGTGCCGAAAGAGATGGTGGAGGAGGTGGTGCCGGAGGAAGTGGAGGCGGAGGAGGTGCCGGAGGAAGTGGAGGAAGTGGAGGAGGAAGTGGGCGACTATGCACAGCGTGTATGGACAGCGATGATGTCAATCACCGCTGTGGGGAAAGCCGCTCAGTGCATACACACTGAACGGCTTTCCCCCTGCCTGGCGCTGATGGAGGCGGGAGGACGGCTTTGCATAGTGCAGAGCTATGCAAAGCCGTCCTCAACGTCGCTCATCTGCTGGTATTACCAGCAGATGACTGGTTTTCCTGGTGATGATGCGGGAGCGCACAACAGTGCTCACCGCTCATCGCTGGGGCATACAAACTGGGAGCCTTTGAGCTGAAAGCCACTCAAACAGGCTGTTTTGAGCGGCTTTCAACTCAAAGTCGCCCAGCGTGTATGGGCCTTTAGAGAACTAACCACAGCTCTTTTGTGAAAATAGGGCTTGTTTAAATATTCCTGCCTCTTCGTGCTATCAAAGACAGATTCCTGGCAGCCATATTATCACTGCAGGGACTACTTGTTCTTATTTATGCTAAATATTGTTATTAATGACATTGACTGTATGTTTGGGTCATTGTCCATTGTCCAAATATATTTGGAGCCAATCAGATGCCTCCCTGATTGTACTACCTATATTTTTCAGAAATACTATATGCAGCCCTGCACGAACTAAGGGGGTTATTTTAGGTTCTTTTTCTGAGCATGTGCAGATGACATGCAGTCATGTGGATATAATATGTAATTCTATAGGATTATTGATTGTGATGCATACAATGGGCCAGATGTCACATCATAACTGCCATGTTACAGGCTGTGTTTGATAAAAGTCAGTAAGGAGCTGATTGGCTGGACATTTATCTCTACTTATCACCCTCGCATTTATCACTTGTTAAGGCTTAATACATCTGCCTCAATGACCCCTAATTGGCACTTATGTTTATTTTCTCCAACACAGCACGGGATCGAGCACGACAGGCCAGGGAGGAGGCAGAGGCGGGGCAGGCCCGGGAGGAGGTGCCGAAAGAGATGGTGGAGGAGGTGGTGCCGGAGGAAGTGGAGGCGGAGGAGGTGCCGGAGGAAGTGGAGGAAGTGGAGGAGGAGGTGGTGGCAGTGGAGGAGACCAGGGATGAAGTGGAGGAGTTGGAGCCGGAGGAGGAGGTGGCCTGTGAGGTGGTGCAGGTGGAAGAAAGTGGTATGTATACATAATGCATTATTATTCATTTTTTAGACTACTATTTGCTATGTAGCACTGGTGATTCAATTGTGTTTTACAATAGTATAAAGTCATAAAACAAACTGGGTACCAACATACACACTTAGGGGTTAGATAGGGTGTCAAAGTCATCCCTTTCATCCTGGACACATATTAATTACACAGGTTGTGGGGATTGCTTTCAGCTCGATTTTACCTGCCACTGAACCTGTGTACTTAATCTGTATCCTGGACTAAAGGGATGACGTGCTCATCTAAGGGTTACATGTCCCTGCTGCAAGCGTACAATCTGTAGCCTCATATAGGTGAATAGAGTTTACAGTTGATTGATATTTCTAAACTAGATTAAGTATGGCATAAATGGAGAATGGACAGGCGTGGCTTAGAATGGAGTCACAAGTGGTCAGTGCCCCTGGGCCATCCTCTAGCTAGCCACCCCCTGTGGTTTGCATGCATTTTTGCAAACATAATTGTTGGTTGATTTTGTCTTAATAATGATTTTGTGCATGGGAGTGGTTTAGTGCTGCAGCTTCACCTACCTGGCATTATGACAATGATTTATGGAGCAGACCATCAGCAGCCAAGCCATCCATGATTGCACAAATGTACTGTGCATTCCTGAGAGTTGAATAAGTCCCATGCCACGTTGCATCAGAGAACAGACACTGAGCGGTTTTTGATGAGTTGTTATTGGTGGAGCATATTACATGCTTCTCATAGCTTAGTCATGGGTGGTTTTGGATTCAGAAGGAGCACTATTACTGATGAGGTGTTCTACAGAGTAAAGGGTAGAGGGACAAAAACAGGCTTTACATTTAGTAAGTATGCATGCATGTATAGATGTATGTGTCATATATATTTATATATGTCTCTCTCTCTCTCTCTCTCTCTCTATATATATATATATATATTGTGGAAGTCTAGGTACACACACGCCATTTTGTGATAGTATGGCCGCCATTTTGGTTCGCAGAGTTGCGCAAATAAAGTTTCCATACCCGAGTATGTGTGACAATGTGGACCAGAAGAGTAGACATACTATCACACATAAATTCATAATAACACACTTACACGAAATGAAATATAGTTAAAAGGTTTAGAACGCCACACATAGCTTAGTTAGCCCTGCACACACCTGTCTATATCGTGTTTAGTACCGTTCCGCTCAGTTCATTATGCGAAGTATTCCGGTCATTGCGAATATGTCGCAATGTACATTGCCCGATAGATATGGACATAATCCATATTCCAGAGACAGTTTCTGTTGTAAGTAGTTAACAAAGGAAACTAGCTCAAACCGGTTCTTATCCTTGCTGACGCCGAAACCACCAAACAAAGGACTCTTAAAGTTCACTCCCCTGCACCTGGTCAGACCAGGTACAGCGTCTAACCTCCAATCACAGTGGACCGGACATATGATCTCTGACCAATGAGAATGGCCTTTGACCTCCCCCTTCTGACCCTATAAGATAGGCGACCCGGAGCAGGCTCGGTCTCTTCGGCACATCTACTTTCCCTGGACCTTCCTACCGGACTATAGTTCATTCCTGAACGATAGTGAGCTCTGACCGGACTGCGCTTCGCTTACTAGATAACCACGGTAAACGGTTGCATTTTCACGGTATTTATTCTTATAAGTATTGTTGGCTGATTGTGTCTTGTATTATTGTATTCTTTCCCCTTAGCAGAGTTTGTTAGTATTCATTGTTAGTAGATTGTATCACTTGTTATACCTGTTTATTCTTATTTCTGTAACCCCCTTTTGTCCATTAGGGACTTTAATACAACCTTTTATATGGAGTTCTAACCTCCTTACTTCTATTCAGTGGTCGTGTCTGGTTATTCGCATAATAGCGATAAGGTACATTGCGGACTCTGTCCTTTAAAGTATATTCGCAGAATTAGAGACAAAGTCCTGCGAAGGGATCTCTTATCAAGGTATTGGTTCTTAAGTGTATAACATACAATTAAAAGGTACGCTACGCTGCGCTACGTTTTGTTCGCACGTAGCTAGGTATAAAGGGTAAGCAGGTTACGGACACATTACGTAAACTGCGCTTTTCACATATTGTATCTCTGGTAATAATCATATCGCCATTAACAATTGAGGGCTCGTCCGTCCGCTCCACAGTCCAGAACTCAGTACCAGGCGTGCGGATCGACCTATACCAGCAAAAGGGTGGAAGTATTTATTTGTTTCCATTGCTGGATAGGCCGATTCCACGGCGGTGCGGGGTTCGGGAAGTGCTAGCGCTGAACCCGGAGTACAATAGGTGAAAGCCACGTGTTTTAAAGCATATCATACCTAAGTGTTTAGTAAACTGTACTTCTGCCTGCCACAAGTAGTTTAACGGGGTATAGTGTCTTGGGCTGCTTGTTTATTATAGTATATGTACCACGTGCGATAAGGTTCGCACACGTGGAGTTTATTATAGTACATAGAGGATCCCCTCTGTGCAAAGCTATAACATTTTGTTAGTTACTGCAAAACCAGGGACTCAGCCACGTGGCGACAAGTCCTGGGCCTTTTGCAGTAACGTAAAGCGTCTATTGTGTATTACGCAAGGTGCGCGCGCACGTGCCCATATCGGGAAATTTTCGCATCTTTGTACGTGATTTACGGATTAAGTGCGGGATTTATTTCGCATCTTGATACGTAACTTTCGGACGGAGTTAAGGGATTTATTCCACATTTAAGCGCAATTACTGCGTATAGCGAAACCCGAGTGCAACCTTGCAAATACACTATAGAACACGTGGGTGGCCGATTCATCGGCGGCCTGTGAACAGTGCATGTACACACGTGGCTGTTCATTGGTACTGCACATGCAGCACACATAGGAACTCAAAGGTGAACAGTACTTAACCACTAGCTTTATTTACACAGTATAGCAATATACTGCGAGTGAGGCGGTGATTAATAAAAGAAAATAAGTTTTTTTCTTTTTGTTCATTTTTTTTTAAACAAGCAACTCAAGCATTATTTTAATAGATTCCTATAGAGTGTTATAAGGGATTTATACCTGCATAAGTATCTAGTGAAAAGCTACCGGCCTGGGAAAACTTTCTGTACAGAAATATTTCAAATATATGCATAAGACCAAGGTGTAACCAGCGCCCAGTGTGAAACATAACTGAGGCGAACGGGTGTGTGACGGCACGACTCAGCGCAGTGTAGTCCAGTGTAGGACAGTCCAGTTAGGACCCGGGTTCACGTGACGACGTGCCCATAGGAACTGCCCCTTCAGTGGAATTAATTCCGCTAGGAGGGTACAAGAAGATATATCGGAACGCACTTGTTTCCGATTAGCTACTTTAGAAATCCGATTTTTGGGGGTATAGGAAAACAAGTTTGTTATACCCTGGAAAAATTGTGCCGCATCAAGCAAGTTGGCTAGAAGTTCGCTGCTAGTTGAAAGACTTGGTGATTGAGTACATTACCTCGCATTGTGGGCTCTTCGCTTGATTGCGTTGAAGTGTCGCTGTGTGGAGAAGTGAGTGGTTGGGGAGCTCTCAACTTAAATAACCCACCGATTATCTATTAGGCGTGAACATTTATTCCTGTAATTATGGGTAATAACGGGTCACGCTGTGATAACGTGCATGTTAGGGAGGAAGCAAGCCAGCCAAAAGGATCGGCTGCTTTTATTATGTGCAGGAAGCACGGTGAACTCGCAGTTGTTTACCAAAATAAATGGAGAAAAATGACACAAGGCAGCAAGTTAGAATTTCCCAGTGTTGGTAGCTTCGATCCAGAAATCTTATCGGCAGTAAAAGATGAAATATGCCTACTCTCCAGTCGTAAGAAGAGAGTGAAGCATATAGATATTCTTAAATTGTGGCAGAAGGAAGGACAGGAACAATGGGGAATCAAAGATCTGGCAATACCGGACACAATCAGCCACAATAAAAATGCAACCGTTGCCGCAATAGAATCAACTCCCCCACCCCCATATGTGCCGAAGGGGTTAATGACTCATAAGAAAGACATAAGTAATAATGTATCCGTTACTAACTTGTACCCTGTCTTACCCCCTTATAAGGAAACCCGAGAGGAGAACGAGCAGCTGTTGGCACTGGCCGTCTCCCATGCCCTTAACATGCTTGAGGAAAAGGTGCAACCCACTGCTGGGGTCCCAGCACAGGAGGAGGAGACGGCTGATGTCAACAGCATAGTATTAGACACAGGTAAGTACACACAACACAGCACAGAGATAGTTGCTCCTGGGATGTTGTCCAATGGTGCAGGGGGAATACAGATCCACCCTCTACACACAGTGGAACCTCCTTGTGGACGGGGAGGCGGGGATGAGGTAATGCCTGTAAAGGATAGTGACATGCACAATACATGGACACGATTGGAACGTCATTCAATCATCAAAAATTTCCCTGATCCCAGCAAAGATCTGGCAAAGTGTCAGAAATTTGTAAGGGAGCGAGGAAATTCAGATGAGCCCACCAATAAGGATTGGCGATACATGTTGAGAGCTTGCCTCCCTTCACATATAGATGTCCAGAAGTTCATTCGAGACAGTGGTGTGGAGGGCGATAAGATCTTAACTGAACAGGGCAACCAGGAAAATATACGCCTAATAAATATACAATTGGGTGTATATTTCCCAGGGACAGTTGAAAATACCTTAGGGTTCACCATCACACAGAAAGATGGTGAGTCCACCAGCGGATATTTCAACCGTGCTTTACAGATGTTGCCAAAACACTCTGGTATCCCCGGCCACGGGGACAACATACATCTTAAGGGAGGGATTGTCTCTGTGCTGATACAAGGTCTTAGAAAAAATCTGAGAACCAACCTAGAAACCATTCACCCCAACTGCAGACAGATGTCAATACACACTTTAAAGAAATCTGCTGTTGATCTGGACAAACGATTTATGACAGAAAGACAAAACCAAATAGTATGTTTCAAATGTGGAAACAATGGACACATAGCCAGACATTGCAGGGTAAATAACCATAGAAAACATAACACATATGTAAGTAACTGAGAGACACAATGGGAGAAGACAGGTAGGTCTCAACACATAGCCATAGCCCCACCTAGTAGCCAACGCCGCCCTAAGCATGACACATATATGCAAACAGGGAGTAGGACACACATACACCCCACATCCAGGTAACATAAGACAATATCTGAGGGAGGAGCCTCAGATATGGGTAAGTGGAATAGTTTAAATATAAAGTTTTTTGTACCTAACCCGTTAACAACATTCCCTCCTGGTCTAGGTTGTGTCAAGCAATTAGTAGCAGCAAGCGGGGTAACAGGAAAAATACAACATTACCCACTGACGAAACCAGCAGATGTTATAAGCGGGCCTCTGCATACCAAACACTCTTTTCTGTTGGCTGCAGCGGCCCGACTAACCTCCTGGGTAGAGATTTACTATGTAAAATGGGATGTGTCATCTATTGCACCCCTGATGGGGTATTTCTGGACACTCCTAGAAATCTTACACAAGAAGTGCAAGATATGCTGGACAGTCCTCAGAGGCTAATGTTGTATTCCACTGTTATAGAGTCAAATCCATCTAAGGTAGCTAAAAACTACAGCACAAATACCGAGTTCCCTTTGAACTAAAGATGGGAAGGACACAGGATCAATGGCAACCATAGCTTCAATAGAAACCCTGTTAAAAACAGAAAGTATAGCGCCCCAAAGTACAGCCTCACCATTCGAAACCTGAGGTTGAGCTGGGAAAATACCCAGTGAAATAACAAGGTTCCCAAAAAGAGAACTTTTAGCTAAATACCCCTAGACACAGCCCATAGTCATAACCACACTGGGAAACAGAAAGAAAGGGAGGGCTTACGAATCAGAACAGGAGTTGACAAGGGTAAGAACCAAATAGTTGAGAGCCAATTCCCCCATAGTGCTAAATCCTGGCGTCATCAAAATAAAAGAAAAATGTTTCTGTTGAAAATAAATGTACACATTACTGTCATTAATATTTTCTACCCTTTTTGAGTTTTTCTCTCTCTCTTTTTCCAATTTTTTCTCCTTCCCCTACCCTTCTGTTCCAGAAACCCACAAATCATAGATAAATAGTTCGAAGAATCTGTCGCACTCCCAGCAGAGAAATACCATTATGAATATGCGGTACCCTGCAAAGCGAGTAGTCACAATAGAGATATTTTTCAGTAAATCTTGAACAAAGTCTCAATAACTTTAAGCATTACTCCTAATGTTACCCAGGGCAACCACAGCCACCATCTTGTGAAAAGCAGTCCAAGTAATGCACAAAGCATTCCCCTTCTACAAAGAATGAAAAGGGTTGTAAAACGCATTTACATATAAATAGGTGCAATCACAATACCCATGTCTTCACAAACAGGCCTGATTACAGCTTTTTGCCATGGGTAAAACTGACACAAGAGACCATGTGATGTAGAATATTAGACCTGCTGAGGGGGCGACAGATATAGTGACGTAAGAAACCTGGTGATGCCAGCCTGACCAATGTCGTACTGCAGTGTACAATTAAACCCTATTACTTAAGCACATTCATACTTGTCTACACAGTGTAGTCGCCATAGCACTACTGGTAAACAAAACTGAGAATGTGGTGTTGGGGTGTGTTTTAACTGTTTATGCTCCTCATATAGTCTGGACACTCCTAAAATTCTGCCTAAACATGTGAAAAATATTCATCAGCCAAGTTCACTAAATGGGAACTTGCATTGATGTTACCATGTAAAATGGGTAATATTGTAAACCCAGCAACACTCTTACCAGGTGTGCCCGCCAAAGGCACAAAGGGTGGAGTGGTGCTGAGGTTGCTGGAATGGTGGAATTTAGTGGGCATGCCCCCAAAGGGTGGTAACAACCCATTGGAAGAGGTAATTCATTTTTTTTCCGTTCTTTCCACAACACCGAGAGGGAAAAATTGTACACTGGCTATACCGTAATAGATGGAAAAGGCATAGTAGAGGCTGAACCCATTGGACGTCTCACTCAGCAGCAGCAGTCTCATTAATAGTACTGCGAACTAAAAAAAAAAAAAAAAAAAACAGCCAATATTCATGCCGACTCCAAGTATGTTTGTTGGGGTAATACAAAAGATCTTAGGCCCTATGGCGCATCAGATGTTTTGTTTCAGTAGCTGGCACTCCAGTGGCGCAAGCGTTGTAAGTTTAAAAGATTCTCGACAGTCACACAGCTGCCGGACAGAGTGGCTGTTATCAAGTGTAAAAACCACATCTTCAATGAGGATTCAGTGTCACTTGATGATGAACATGCTGGCAAGGCAGCTGGGTGAGCCATGCGCTCTGCGGATAATGTTTGTGTTCCCCCTATAAATGTCAGTATATTCACATAGTAATACAAGATTTGTGTCCCCTGCAGGAGAAGCAGTCTGGAAGCCGAAGGGATGTGGACAGGAATAGAAAGATGGACAAGGTAAACCAGTGACTCTAAGAACATGCCAAACTGTCAAGACAGAGATAGCCCATGGCCTGACTTGTCTTGACAGGGAAGGTATGTGGAAAAATTAGTCCAAAATTACTGGTGTGCCCACAGACAGGTAAGACGACAGAATCATGCCTTACTTGTCTGGGGGAAACAAACTGCAACGGCTGTTCCCACAGAGCCATCTCCACATCCCTCCTCCAGCAGGATCCTCTGCAGGTAATACAAAATTGGCTTTGTACAGTCCACTCTAGAAGCATTTAAGTTATTTATTTATTTTTATATATATATATATATATATATATATATGTTGACGTTTGTGTGTATAGATATGGCAGCCCAGAAACACCCTTGAGTATGCAAATATATATAAAAGGTTTAAGTCATGTGTTAACCTTCAGGGACTGATGGTACACCCCATAATCTCTTTTTGTAGTAGTAAAATCACTCTCAGAACTCCACCTCATTGGTCCCCATCGAAACATTGCTTGGCGGGCAGCCACAGGTTATGGTAATCCCACAAGGAGATCCTAGACCACAAATGCAAGTGATGTATCCACACCTGGAAAACTGCAGCAAAAGGACTTTGTTGACACCTGTTGTGAACTGTCATAACCATGAACCAGGAGATGTTGTTGTTGTTTCCCCTGCTTTGCCATATACAGGTTGCTTGATAGACCTTTGGAAAGGACCACCCCAGATCTTGTTGACCAGCACTACCTCAATAACAAAGTCGCAGAGAGAGATTCGGGTACGTTCGTCCTACTGCCGAAAGAACTGAAAACCGGAAGGTCCCTACACTCGAGGGCGAAAGAAAGAAATCGCTAAGAGGCACCATTTCGGGAGGACTGGAGAGCAGCTAAGGTCAAGCAACCTGTACAAGCTACAAAAAGGGACTGTGACACACCCCACTGGTAACAGGTTGAAAGGATCACTAACAAAATTTTTCCTTTCTCAGTTTTCTCTATTGTTGTGGGTCCTATTCTTGTCTCCCCCCCCACTATCCGTTCTTATCCTCAAAAGCAAGGATACCGCCGCCGCCCTGCTGCCAGGCATTGGACGGACGATACAGAGTTCTGAGAGTGTGTTACCCGTCCCAGCTTAGGTTAAGGTAGAATCTATAAACTTGACACCTTACCCAGGATCGGATGTTTTAATACCATCATACTTAAAAGCATACCAAAAAGAGAGACAACAAAGAGTTCAAGGGTCTGTTGTCACAAACAATACCTACCAAAGGATGCCATATTTGTGAACGTGTATATGTTGTAACCACCCCTGTTTTTATTTTTATCCCTAAATTGTACATTATCCTTCGTGACCCTGAGTAGATTGTTCGATAAATGCGGCCCATCGTTTATCCATGATCCTGGATCGGCCGAGAGCAGATGGTTTACTCCCCTTATATGTTTATTTCATGGATCCCAATTTCTTTGTTAGGATTATGATTTTCTGTATTGTCGTGTGAAATGTTTTTGTATTGTAACAGTTTTATATTTACTGTTAAAGGGTGGACTGTGGAAGTCTAGGTACACACACGCCATTTTGTGATAGTATGGCCGCCATTTTGGTTCGCAGAGTTGCGCAAATAAAGTTTCCATACCCGAGTATGTGTGACAATGTGGACCAGAAGAGTAGACATACTATCACACATAAATTCATAATAACACACTTACACGAAATGAAATATAGTTAAAAGGTTTAGAACGCCACACATAGCTTAGTTAGCCCTGCACACACCTGTCTATATCGTGTTTAGTACCGTTCCGCTCAGTTCATTATGCGAAGTATTCCGGTCATTGCGAATATGTCGCAATGTACATTGCCCGATAGATATGGACATAATCCATATTCCAGAGACAGTTTCTGTTGTAAGTAGTTAACAAAGGAAACTAGCTCAAACCGGTTCTTATCCTTGCTGACGCCGAAACCACCAAACAAAGGACTCTTAAAGTTCACTCCCCTGCACCTGGTCAGACCAGGTACAGCGTCTAACCTCCAATCACAGTGGACCGGACATATGATCTCTGACCAATGAGAATGGCCTTTGACCTCCCCCTTCTGACCCTATAAGATAGGCGACCCGGAGCAGGCTCGGTCTCTTCGGCACATCTACTTTCCCTGGACCTTCCTACCGGACTATAGTTCATTCCTGAACGATAGTGAGCTCTGACCGGACTGCGCTTCGCTTACTAGATAACCACGGTAAACGGTTGCATTTTCACGGTATTTATTCTTATAAGTATTGTTGGCTGATTGTGTCTTGTATTATTGTATTCTTTCCCCTTAGCAGAGTTTGTTAGTATTCATTGTTAGTAGATTGTATCACTTGTTATACCTGTTTATTCTTATTTCTGTAACCCCCTTTTGTCCATTAGGGACTTTAATACAACCTTTTATATGGAGTTCTAACCTCCTTACTTCTATTCAGTGGTCGTGTCTGGTTATTCGCATAATAGCGATAAGGTACATTGCGGACTCTGTCCTTTAAAGTATATTCGCAGAATTAGAGACAAAGTCCTGCGAAGGGATCTCTTATCAAGGTATTGGTTCTTAAGTGTATAACATACAATTAAAAGGTACGCTACGCTGCGCTACGTTTTGTTCGCACGTAGCTAGGTATAAAGGGTAAGCAGGTTACGGACACATTACGTAAACTGCGCTTTTCACATATTGTATCTCTGGTAATAATCATATCGCCATTAACAATATATATATATACACACACGTCACCTTGCATTTATTAGATTTATGTATGACTATGTTAAATGTATTCATGATTATCATTACTAATTTTACCCCCTTTAACATACCCACAAATGAGCCTACCCAAGCAGATGAGGGTGTACGTGGGGCCCTCCTGAGACTCAGGGAACACCTGCACCTGTTCCTGGCAGATCTGCAGGACCTAACTGACCTGCTGCTTTAAATTTTTTTTCCCATTTTTACGTTAAAATATGTTGTTTAAAAAATAAATTGTTGATTACAGTTAGAAGTTGTCTGTGTGTTTTTTTGACATTAAACAGTATATGTGTAAATAGTTTAGAATATTTTTAAGTAGCAAAAAGTACATACTGTATATAGATGTATGTTATTGTAGTGTGCAGATCCTTGCATTACACAAATGTACTATAATTGTAGAGCAATTAACATTATCCAAACAACAAAATACACACACACACACACACACACACACACACACTGTGTTTATACCTGTTGTTAAGTTTCCTTTAGTATGTGTTAGTAATAATTAGCACATTGTAGAATATTGCATTTCACGTGCAATTATGATATAATATGCATACATAAAACCTAGATAAAGGGGTGACAATGAATAAATAGCACTTCACATGATGTAAGGGTTAATGTCTGTAATGAATGTGGTAGTAATGTGTATAAGTATCTACTGTATTAGGATTTAATTGATTTCAATTCCAAACAAACACTTTTTTATGAGGTTGCCTAATTGCATAAGTGGGTCATGTGACCGATTTCGGAGTTCAGATAATAGTGGAGAGTTTTGCAAAAATACACCGCATCGGTGCGTACGGGCAGGTTCCCGTCCGTTCTGACGCGGTAAGACCATGCAAACGCTGTAAGACCGTGCAGAATATGTGTGTGTCCACCGCACACGCAAGGTTTGGATGTCATCCGTAAGCACGCCCTGTTCTTCAAGTGGGAGTCCGTCCGTATGCGGAGGTCCGGTGGGCGTTTCTTCGTACGATGTCCGCACAGCGTGGCATGCGGACCGCTCAGGAAATAACCTCCTTTGTCACAAATCCTATGTGGATTACATATTAGATATGCATTTCCTATAATTAAAGATTCAGGTATTGGTTATATTAAAAGCTTGTTAAATGCCAAAAAAAAAAACACATTGTTTCTGAAAAAAGCATTCACAATGTACAGAAATGTGTAAACCTACTGTTATTATTGTTTACATCTTGACATCACAGCAACTATTTACCATTAGAAAATATACCACCTTGGATTGTTTACTATTGTCACACATTTTATTTTAATATTTCATGTTTTTACAATAATATATGCAGATGGGGAGGAATATAAGTTACATTTTAATTTAATTTTTTCATGGTACTGTACAAATTTTTAGACAGGTGTGGCAAAGTAAGACATTTGTCAAAAATAGAAGTGTTAATAGTTTATTTTTATCAATTGACAAAATGCAAAGTGAATGAACAGAAGAGGAATCTAAATCAAATAAGGGACATGGAGGTTATTCCAAACATCGTACATCCTGAGGTCCACACACACTGGGCAACTATGCACAGCGTGTATGGACAGCGATGATGTCAATCACCGCTGCGGGGAAAGCCGCTCAGTGCATACACACTGAACGGCTTTCCCCCTGCCCGGCGCTGATGGAGGCGGGAGGACGGCTTTGCATAGTGCAGAGCTATGCAAAGCCGTCCTCAACGTCGCTCATCTGCTGGTATTACCAGCAGATGACTGGTTTTCCTGGTGATGATGCGGGAGCACACAACAGTGCTCACCGCTCATCGCTGGGGCATACAAACTGGGCGCCTTTGTGCTGAAAGCCACTCAAACAGGCTGTTTTGAGCGCCTTTCAACTTAAAGTCGCCCAGTGTGTATGGGCCTTTAGAGAACTAACCACAGCTCTTTTGTGAAAATAGGGCTTGTTTAAATATTCCTCCCTATATATGCTATCCCAGACAGATTCCTGGCGGCCATATTATCACTGCAGGGACTACTTGTTCTTATTTATGCTAAATATTGCTATTAATGACATTGACTGTATGTTTGGGTCATTGTCCATTGTCCAAATATATTTGGAGCCAATCAGATGCCTCCCTGATTGTACTACCTATATTTTTCAGAAATACTATATGCAGCCCTGCACGAACTAAGGGGGTTATTTTAGGTTCTTTTTCTGAGCATGTGCAGATGCAGGGTGTGAGCAAACTACATGCAACTGGCAGTGCGGGTGGGGGGTCAGCAGTGGGGGTGGGCATAGGCCATGGGAATGCCCATAGTTTAAAGGGCATTCCCATGAAAACACTGGGCGTTCCCATGGAAATCATCCGGTGATGCGGGTGCGGAGGCGAGTAGCTGACATAATCAGATGGCAGCTGTCCTTCTGCTTCCCACCCAGGGCACTCGCCAGTCAGAGGCACCATAGAAGCATCTCTGATCTGCATGCGCTGGAGAAATAATTCAATGGTCGGCAATTTCATTTCTCCCTTGCACCCAAGGCTGCAAATGGATGATTATGCAAATTATTCATTAGCAGCCCTGCAGGGGGGTCATGGGTGTGAGGTAGTTGGCCGACACTGCAGTCGGTGAGCGGCATTTGGTCCATATGCAACACTGCAATATTTGCAGTGTTGTGTGGGGACCAGAATAAGGTCTTAAACTTGTACCACCCTCCAGCCCAGATGGGCTGGTGAAAGTTTTTATGATGTGTCACAAACAAAGTGTATTTGAGAATCTAAAAACACTGCAAAATGGGTGTCTCTGTTTTTTAAAATTCATACACCAGGGAAGGCTGTCTAGCATCATTAGTATAAAGTCACAAGCGTAACTGTCATAACTGCATCTGACTCAGGGATACAATGAATACATATTCAAAACAACATTTCAGCAAATTGATACAGTTTTTGTCAGCATGCATATGTTTTCCTGTGTTTACGCTAATTGTTGCAAATTGTTTGTGTTTAACCTCCCAAGCTTAAATTGGCCATCTAGCCTTTGCATAAAAGGTTATTTTTAATCCGTATAATTTTTTCAGGCTTTGCCGTATGTGCGTGTGGTACACTATCCCGTGCCGCTTATAATAAATAACCCACACTGGAGAGTTATCTGGGCACTGTGGGAGAGGGATGGTGCTCAGTGGCATAGCTAGGTTTGGAGCGCCCCCCCGCCATTAATGGGGGGGCGCCTCTCCCCCGGCCGCCCGTTCCCCCCCTCCCATCGCCGCAGGCTTACCTGTCTGCGCGTCCCGGCTCCCCTCCTGGCTTCAATTAATTCTATGCAGACGGACCACGATAAAATGGCCGCCCCCATACCGCAGACAGTTTCAGAGAACTGTCTGCTTTATTGGGAGGCCATTTTTATCGTGGTCCATCTCCATAGAATTGATTGAAGCCCGGAGGGGAGCTGGGACACGCAGACAGGTAAGCCTGTGGGGGATGGGGGGCGGGGTGCATTACTATAGCACCGCAGCCCCCCCCGGGCGCCCCCACATGTACAGCGCCCCCCCCCCGCGACCGCGGGGGCTGCGGTGCTATAGTTACGCCACTGGTGGTGCTGTATTATATAATAAATTACAGTGAAGAGTAGACACACTGGAGTAAAACAAAGGTAATTTGTGGAAGGCCCAACTGAAATATTGCATATTTTTCCTAGCAATCAGGGCCCTCCTACCTATATATCGGTCTGTTACTAGTACTACCCAGTTTGTTTTATCACTTTTCTTCCACTTGTAATGCACTATGGAAAATGCTGCACTATATAAGAAACTGTAAATAATAAATGGACTGTCTGACACGCCTACTTGGATACTGTCACTGAAGAAATAAATATAATCCTTCACCATTCTTTCAATGGAGACAGCATCATATGCAGTGACAGAAAATATTATTTTCTTCAGCAGTTGCTGGAGAAATGAGAAAAGGAGATGTTGCCATGTCATGTTCCGCTTGAGCTGACCATTTTCTCACTAACAGCTCTTTGCGCCTCTGCAGATTTGTGTCCACCAGAAACAAAGATATAGGTTTACATTACCTGGGATTAAGTACAGTGCCCAAAATACAGTAATTTGATTTCAACAGATTGACCACCCTTTTCAGGTGCCCTGTCATTTTATGGAATAAAATTAGCCTCCGCTATAAAATAAATTGTGTCAGAAAAACATGGAACTTTTTGGAATTTGCAGTTATTTGTCTCTCAACATAAATTATCCCTACAATGAATGTGTTTGCATGCAATAATACATGTGGTAAGGGAATACGGAAAATAAGCTCCATTTTATCCTGTCCACATGTGAGTGGTTAAGTAGACAGTTGGTACAACTGCATTTCTGAGTGAGGACACTAATGACACTTTTATAAAATGTCCCTTGTCCAGTCTGGGAATTGCTTGTGTAATGAAGTTTAAACTAGACTGGGCACACATTATGTTAATCAACTGTGTAAATCCTACTGCACTAATGGCAGATAATGGATGCACATCTAACAGCACCATAGTTGCTATGGCCTCAGTAATCTGCTTTGCGACTAGGTGACTGCTGTCATACTTCATCTTCCTTGTAAAACTAAATAATATTCCACAACAGAATAATTTTCCCACCAGCCAAGTGTAGTTACAGTAATAGTAGGGTCCAGGCCTAGACATCACAAACTTTGGACACACTTGGACTCTGCTTAGGGATATCTGAATGCACAGTTAAGTCCTGTGCTTTACTTTAACAAGCTTAATTTTCTTAATTAGGGAGGAGGGCTTCCATCTCAATGAGCAGCTGAACCACCAATCATGAGTATAGGTGAAGGTTTCCTTGCCACTTCCTGTTGTAAATAGCATGTTGCCAAGTTCGCATTTCTCTGTACATAGATAGTTTTGCATCGGACTGAGCAGACAATGTAGATGGACTTACATGTCAGTGTCATGACTGGTGCCAGTAGCTTCAGCACTAGTAGTAGGAATTGTTTCTTGATCTTTTATTGTTTGTCCTCCATTCTGTACACTGAAATATGAAAGAACAATTTTAATTAGACACCTTTCCCTCATACTAATATGAGCAGGTTGGAGGCAAAGTCAGATCTGCAAAGCTGTGTACACTTATGCACCACAGTAAAACAACTCCTCATGTCTTAATGCTTCTTTCTGGTGTTCAAGGTCCAGAAGAAATCTTTTTAAGATGACTACACTTTAAGATGGAAACTTTACATTATAACTGTATATGTTTGGATTCATTTTGGGTCAATAGACGGATACAGATCAACTTCATTTTAGTGTTTGAGACTATCAGGTTCTCCTAGGCAACTAACAGTTACTTTAACTTTTCCATCTTCAATGAAAAATTCTATAAAAAAATAATCCCTTATATCATAGCACTTTACAGATGCTGACTGAATGTTGGTGCGGTTGTCCTGGGTCTACACAAGCTGCTTTTCTTGTCATGTCCACTGCACACTGCTCAGGGCCTAGTATTTAAAACTGCCATCCTTTCTGTCATTGCATTGCCACTACTATGTGTTCCAGGTGTTTGTGCCATCCACGTTTGTCGCTTGCTGATGTTTTATTGTTTTTTTTCCCATTTGCTTCAATACAAAGCACCCCTGACCTTATAAGACAAACTTAGCAGCATCCCTGGATTTATATGCCAGACTTAGCAGCATCCCATGACCTATACAGCAGACAAAGCAACTCTTTTTTTGTGGGGGCCCAAACAAACCAATTTTTGCAGCCTAAGTTATGGCAGACCCTGTTGCTGAAATGGTTTGTTAAACTGTGCATGTCCTGTTTATATAGGACAATTTCATCTTGCACTTCTTTTTTTGGTGGGGGTCCAAACAAAACAATTATTTCCACCACAATCATGGTAGACCCTGTCGCTGAAATGATTGGTTTGTTAAACTGTGAATGTCCTGTTCATGCCAAGGACAAAAGGGCAATTCCCTCTTGCATATATTTTCTATGCATTATGTGCTCTTTGGAGCATTTTTGCACTGCAGATGGACCACGTGTTTGTGCCACCCACTTGTGTCACTTAGTATAGTCACCCAACTACCTCAGTGCAACCTTTTGGCCTAAAAACTATTTTGTGAGATTTGAGGTATTCATAAAAGACGAGAAAGGAGTGGAAATTATTGCTATTCAGGTTAACAATAGCATAGGAACAAAAAAAAAATTCTTATTCTTTTTATGGTTTTTAAAAATTATGAAGTACTGAAGGGTGGGGTTTTAGAACAGTTATCCAAAAACATTTCACAAATCACTAAAAGTGGCCAGGGGACATCCCTAGTGTAAAGTAGTGTATTATTTAAAGTACACTTTGTGAAGGCATAGGCTATAGATTGTTACATGCTAATTATGCATCCTTCATGGGCTGGTGACAACTGCTCTGAAATAAATGATTTTAAAACCACCCTCCAAAAATGCTACATTTGCCTGTGAGCAAATGGAAACAAAATGCACCTAAACAAAACTAAACAAATAACTACTTACAATAAAGCTACCTAACCACACTTACCCATCAAAACAAACTAAGTGCATATACTGTAGTAAAACAAAAAAACAAGCCTGTAGGGAATATCAGATGAAAATAAACTCTGGAAGATTACTCTGAAAAATATTGTTATAATATGCCATATTATATTCTATATTCTTTCCACTTGACATGGGTCCCAGTTATTAATAACCAAGATGTCATTAGACTAAACCAATAGATTGTAAGTTCCAACAGGGCAGGGACTGATGTAAGTGTTCACATTTTCTCTGCTAAGAAACTGTTAATACTAATAATATTAATAATAATTCACAGCATCAAGGTTTACCACTTGAATGATTATAGGTGCCTACTTTTATCACTTTACATATTTGAAAGAAATGTCTGTGGCAAATCTACTTGAGTTGATTGAAGCACATGTATCATCTCTAGATTTACAACTTTTGATATACAGTGAAGGTACACTAAAGATGCCTACCATAACAGGCTTTGGCATTTAAAACAACATAAAATGGGCATTCTGTTTTCCTATAGTAAATTGGACTCAATATTAATTATGCATGTACATAAAATATTTATGCCCATTTGTGGATATCATGGAAAAAGGATAGAATATAATCATACATTTGTTTTAAATACATTCTGTTTAGGTTCTTTTTTCTAATATGTACTTCTATTATAATGTATTTTGAAAGTTGAGATGAATGCTCAACTGAGGTGGAACTTGCACTGCATTCTTGCTATTAAATACAGAAAATGTAACAAACATTTTTTTTTTAGAATCACTAGATCTACAGTGTATGGTACCCATAAGATAAAAGATTTTAAAAAGATCCATTCATTTAATGTACCAAAAATCGTATTTCTGCTTGAGACATCATCCTTAAAATGCCTAATATAATACTGTACCATACTTTAAGAGTAACATTTCCTACCATTAGACATACAGTACCTGTAAAATTAATTTGCATACTAACATTTTTTTAGCTTTAATGAAGATTTGTGCTGTCAGTTTAGCACTTGTTCAATATTCATTTTCTTGAAAAAATAACCACTTCATGAATAAATAAATAAATAAATGTAGTCGATTATGATGCATGCAAATGAATAAGGAAATATTCATACATGTCTTAATAGATAAATGTGTATCAGGAGACAAAAGTTATTTTAATATATATATTTTACCATTTGCTCATGGAAAGAAAAAAGAATGTCTTTAGTGATTAAACTCTTGACATCAAACAGATTTAAGTACAGATTATTTTGCCATATTTAATGAACTGTGCTAAGATGCTCCCAGAGGGCTTGCAAAGTGCCTTACAACTGATTTTGATTAGCTACTCATTAATATGTATGTGTTTTTCCATATCATTTTAAAATCCGTCCTTAATTCATGAAGTGTTGGGTTCTATTTTAAAGCCTTTAATGACAATAATATGTATTCCATTAGCAGAGATACAAAATCAGGAATGAATGTGTGATTGTTATTTTTAAGTAGATAAACTGGGTCTTACTGTGCTGTAACAAAAAAAGCTAAATTAAACTAATTCAGAGTGTGAATACACAGATAAATAGAGGTAAATGTATCTCAATATCAGTATTATTTCCTTTTCCAATGAAGACATTATTAGTTAGCACATTCCCATTTAGCAAGCAATGTCAGTTATGTTAGAAATTAATTTGCTTCCAGTACATTTTGTAATAAAAATGTTTTGTTCTTTACTAATTTTATAAGTAACACATCCTAATGTGAGCCTTTTAAAAAGGTACAGGATATGGGATTAAAATAGCTGTAGATCATGCTTCAAAAGTTAATTACTTAATGCAAGTAGTATGCAGTTATGTATACTACACGCATTTTTCATTTTTTTTTATCTAGTAGCAGAATTTTTTTAGAAGTATTAACCACTTCTAACAAATTTCTGCTACTAGATAAAAAAAATGAAAAAAATGTGTGTTTTTTAAAGGAGACATCTATGCTGTGTAAACATTACAGAAACATAAAAATGTTTTAATAAATTGATGAGCTTTGTTTAAATATAGATGTGTTGGGGTTCAAGTGGCAAATCAAGTTGTGGGACTAAGTGCACCACTATGGTTTGGGCCTCTCTCCTTTCATAGAAAGAGGCAGTGGTGGATGGGGAGAGGCAGAGGATGGCAAGGAGAGGCAGTGGGTAATTTTGGAGGAAGTGAGTGGGTGACAATGAGATGCAGTAGGTAATAGATAGAAGTGGGTGGTGATTGGGGAGGCAAAGGGTGACAGGAAAAAGCAGTGGGGCAGAGAGAAGCAATGGGTGACAGGAAGAGGCAGGCATTGACTAGGGAGGCAGTGGTTGACCATTAGAAGCAGTATGTTGAGAGCAAATGGTAATGAGTGAGGGGCAGTGGGTGAGAGCAAGAGGGAGAGTAAGTGAGAGCAAGAGGGAGAGGCAGGCAGGACTGAAAAGGATGACTGTGACAGGGGAAGACAGTGGGTGGTTAGGGTATGCAATGGGTGACAGCAGGAGGTTGTAAGTGAAAGAAGGAGGTAGTATTTGGCAGATGTTGACAGTAAGAAGCAACTGGTGACAGTAAAGGCACTGGGTAAAAGGGAAATGCACAGTATCTGGGGACATGGGGAGGCAGGAGGTGACAGGGAAGATTGTGAGTGACAGTTAAATGCAGTGGATGATAGTAGGAGGCACTGGATGACAGGAAAAGTCAGACAGTGACTGAGGAAGCTGTGGGTGATAGAGACAGGAAGCCAGGCTTTGACTGGCATAGGGAGGCTAAAGGTAGAAGGACAAGGTACATAATGACAATAGAAGCATTATGTGGCGAGGGTGACTGTAGTCTCTCCAAGACTATAGTATACTAAATTTGCATACAGTTTTACATGTACACTGGAAACATATATAATGTATTAAATACAACATGACCTGAGTCACACTTGATTGTTGCTGACTCCTGGTCCTGCTGAAAACTTCTTTCTTCCTGGGTTGGGGTGCCACACTTATGTTATTGCACTGTAATGGGTTAAAGGAGGGACTTTGAGGAGGGGGCATGATTATATATATTATATTGGAGAAGAAAGTATTTGGATTCATGATATACTTACATTAGAGCAGTCCTGCAGACCGCAGACACCTCATAAAGGTCAGCATCAGTCCTCTTATCTTGCCAAAACCAGCAACATCCCAACAAGAGATAGAATTACTGAGCAGCTGCAACAAGTCACCAGTTGCACATTGATGAAATCCCCTTTGTGATTTGTAAATGCAAAAAGGTTTAGGAAGAGCCAATCATTGCTGTCTCAATAATTGGCAGCAAGAATTCAACCAGGTCCCAGGAGGAACTTACTAGCTACTGACAGAAGGTCAGAGCAGGTCATAGTGTCAGTTCAGTGGGGCTTGTAATGGGCTCCTTCAATCAGAGCTTTGCACATGTTTCTCTGACCTTGTGCTGTTTCATGAGATTGACGCAGCAAAAGACCATGATTATTAAGGCCTAAGTAAAAATATAAAGACAAGTAGCCCAAAGTGAGGAAAAAATAAATTCAAAACTAAATGTATATCTTTCAATTTGAACTTTAAAATACATTTATTCTACTTCTTAATGTATTTTTATTTTAAGAAAAAAGTTTGTTTACGAATGTATGTGAATATTTTTCTTTAAAATAGATTCGTACAGAACTACAGTACATATACAATTATATTATAAATGCTTTTTTTATGAATAACCCAGTTCTACAATTCAGTAATTCTATGTTTAAATGATTAACTTTGTATAATGCAAAACCACTGGATTTGTTCTGTATTGTGGTGAGAAGACCCTAGAGCAGGGGTGGCCAACCGGTCAGAGGTAAAGAGCCGAAAAATATCATCAGTCAAGCCAAAGAGCCAACATCATGCGCGCGCCAAAGGCGCGCGCGCCAAAAAGGGGCGTGATCGGGGGAGTGGTCAGGGGCGTGGTCATATGACACAAGGGGAGTGGCCATATTACAAAACTTTATGCCTTCAGTACCAGATATGCCCCCCACAGTGCCAAACATCATATGCCCCCCACAGTGCCAAACATAATATGCCCCCCACAGTGCCAAACATCATATGCCCCCCACAGTGCCAAACATCATATGCCCCCCCACAGTGCCAAACATCATATGCCCCCCACAGTGTCAAACATCATATGCCCCCCACAGTGCCAAACATCATATGCCCCCCACAGTGCCAAACATCATATGCCCCCCACAGTGCCAAACATCATATGCCCCCCACAGTGCCAAACATCATATGCCCCCCACAGTGTCAAACATCATATGCCCCCCACAGTGCCAAACATCATATGCCCCCCACAGTGCCAAACATCATATGCCCCCCACAGTGCCAAACATCATATGCCCCCCACAGTGCCAAACATCATATGCCCCCCACAGTGCCAAACATCATATGCCCCCCACAGTGCCAAACATCATATGCCCCCCACAGTGCCAAACATCATATGCCCCTCACAGTGCCAAACATCATATGCCCCCACAGTGCCAAACATATGCCCCCACAGTTAGGAAGCTGGGCCCTCCAGCACAGGTGTTGCCCACAGTGCAACACCTATGCTGGAGGGCCTAGCTTCCTAACTAAAGGGCCCACCTAGAGGGCCAGGAGGGCCCAACAAACAAATGAGCCACGGGCCAAGAGGGCCCGACTAATGCGCACACAGGCCGGAAGGGCCTGAATTTGCCCACGGGCCTAGTGCCCAACACCCGGTGGTCTAGGGTGGATGGAGGGTAGGAGGCCAAAGGCCCCTACCTGGTGTTGGGAGAGGCCACTGTGGGGAGCTTCATCAGCTCTTTTGCTTCCCACCCCGCTGGCCTCTCCGGGAGCCATCTTCTTGCAGAAGGCGCCGGAGATCTTCTGTCTTGATCCCGGCGTCTTCTGGCCTCTTCAGCGGCGCCGGAACTCTTCTCCCCGCCGCCGTCTTCTGCGCCATCCTCCGGCGGCTTCTCGCGTCTTCAGGAGCGCTCCTGCGCTCCGCCGGCGTGGAGAAGACTTTTCGCCCTCCCGCTGGTGTCTGATGTCAGACGCCGGGGGCAGGGCGGAAACGGCGCGGCGAGCGCTGATTGGCTCGCCGCGGACGTTTCCTATTGGCCGCCGATGCCGCGTTTTGAATTAGCAGCCGAATTGGCGCCAAATTCAAAACCCCGGCAGATGGGATGGGAGCCGCACTTTACAGCGTGGCGAGCCGCATGCGGCTCGCGAGCCGCGGGTTGGCCACCGCTGCCCTAGAGCATCATTATCTGGTTAAACTACTGTATACTACACAAGACTTGTGTTTAAATAAATTTTAAGAAAATCTTATTGTATTTTACAAAATATATAGAATTATGAAAATAAAAATGTTTAACTTCAGTTAATTTTTATTTAAATAAGCATAATTATTGATCGAAGATATATCATTGAAACAAATAGATAATATCACCAAGCAGTGTAGAGAATATTTTTCAAAAACCTTTATTTTAATATAGGAAAATAAGGGGTAAATTCACTAATGCTTCTACAAATTAAAATAAGCAATTTGCCCATGGCAAACAATCAGATTCTGTCTATCATTTTTGTTGCATCCTACAAAATAATAGACAGAATCTGGTTGGTTGATAAATCCTCTCTTAGAGCCTTATTCTAGTTCACTCTTTCTGACAAAATCCTTCTTAGATGGACAAAACCATGTGCACTGCATATGGGGAGATGTCACATGTGCAGATAAAATTAACTTTGACTGCTTTATTTTTACACTGCAATATACATCTCACTTTGAAGTAAAACCCCACCCACATCTAATTCTCTCTGCACAAGTTACATCTACCCCCCTGCAGTGCACATGGTTTTGTCCATCTAAGAAGGATTTTGTCAGAAAGAGTGAACTAGAATAAGGCCCTTAGTTTGTAGAAGCTTTATTAAATGTATCCCCTAAAAATTGTTATAAACATCCAGGGTTGTTATTATTATTATTATTATTATTATTATTATTATTATTATTATTACTATCCTGGACCTAGAGTGCCATTATGTGTTGTACTGTTACTAACTGGTAACAGACATGATTTTTAGCTGTGTAATTGAATAGTAAGGAAATCTCATTGATGTGTTTGTGTATGTGAAGGGGAGGGGGTGCTAAGTTCCGTGCAGGGGTAGTGGTATTTTGGTGTGGATTTTGCTGTTAAATTGAACACATGGACACCCATTTAGTATACTTGATACCCTTGCATGGCTCTCTTCACTTATGCTTAAGGCTTGGTGTCTCATTCTGATATTATTGTGCTCCCCACCCATTACCATTTCATCATAGTACACATGTATTGTAAAGTATGAATACGTTTAAAAAATGAAAATCTTACAGTATGTCAACTTTTTCATATGTTGACCATGATTTCGTCTGTAAGTCTTACAAAAGGGTACAACCCAAATTATATCCCTACACACTAAACAGTAACAATCATACATGAACTACCTATTATAGCACTACAGTGTGTCAAAAGTCTCAGCAATACCACAACCCTTAAAATAGTGGCCAATAAGGGGGTTATTCGGGTTCACTTGCAAAGGCAAATTCACTCTCAGATGTACAAAACCATATGCAGTGCAGGTCTGATGTAACATGTGCAGAGAGAGTTACATTAGGGTGTAACATTAACATTAGTGTGTACATCAAACTGGTATCTAAATTGCAGTGTAAAAATAAAGCAGCCAGTAGTTACCCTGCACAGAAACAAATAACTTATCCAATTCTAACTCTCTCTGCACATGTTACATCTGCCCCACCTGCAGTGCATATGGTTTTGTCCATCTAATAGTGAATTTGCCTTTCGAGTAAACCAGAATAACCCCCTAAATGTAATTGACATTTTTAAGCTTCATCATGAAGTGTATTATTTTCTATAGCTCTGGGTTAATAACATCAGTATCAGACAACTATAATGGTCTTAAGCAATGAGTGATACCATAAAATATAGGATGAATAAACTTGTGACCTGCCATTCACCCTAACACCACCTGCTTATGCTTCACCATTGAACACACACACGCCTTCCTCTACCCTGGTAACTAGGGTGTGGTGTAGCACACCGACAATCGGGATCCAGACAGTCATTAGCCAAAAGTCGGGATCCTGTCTGCCCGGACTCAGACAGCAGGCGGAGCGAAACGAATCCCCTTGCGGGCTCGCAGCGCTCACCACGCTGCAGGCACAGTGGTTCGCTATGCTCTCCACCTATTCTATTCTCCATCTATGGTTCCAACCAAGGTTTGGTACTCCCTGAAATAAATGATGATGAGCTGGTGCCTCCACTGGAAACAGTGTATATAGGAGCGTAGGTGTGGCACTCATAGCAACTTCTTCAAATGAACACGAAAACAGCAATAGACAAAAAAAAAGTTGACTATTGGCATTTTCATGTTCATTTGAAGAAGTTGCTACGAGTGCCACACCTACACTATATATATATATATATATATATATATATATATATATATATATATATATTCCAGTTACAGGAGTTGGCACGCTCCTTTAAATCCTCCAGTACCTGGGGTGTCTATTCATTGGCTTAACAAGCCAAACATAAACAGCAGGTATATATCAGAATGCACTCACCAGGACTTCTTAGAATTATGCTTAAAAACATTTAAATTTCTTACATGGGTTACAGCGACAGTTGTCAGGTCATGTGTCGACGTTTCACCCTCGCTCTGGCGGCCTTCCTTAAGACACCACCAAAATCGCCACCAACAAGCAAGCCCACCTGTTACCGCTCCGGACCACAATTAAATAGCCAGCAGTCTTCAATTACCAAAACATCTCCTGCCCCACTTAGCATAAAAAAACAGAACTAGTGCATAGTGAATGCTGAATAACAAATATGCGAGTGCAAGATTATCCGTCAGGGTGATAGGGGTTAAAAAAGTGCCACCACCACTTATTCCACCCCTACTAAATTATAAACTCAAACAAACATATGTAATATAACAAAAACATATACATAAAAATATACACAAAGTTGACATATGTATGTCGATACTAATAACAAATAAACGAAAAATAATATAAATCAATATACATTCATACCAGATAGCATGAATACAAATATATATATATATATTCCTATGGTGGGCAATAAAAAAAAAAAAACCTTTTAAAGGTGGTTTTACTCATTTAACCCCTTCAAGGCCAGTGTCCCCAACTTGTGAATCCACATTGATTATTTTTTAAGCAGTATCAGTCCCCGATTTCCAACTCATTTTGGGGGAGTGACCCAATCGATCATCATATACTTCAAGGTCATAATTTGGTTATTCCGTTGAAGAAAATGAAGAGCTACCGGTTTACCGGTGCTACCCCTTGTGAATGCCAGCTTGATTCGCTCACGAAAAGTCCTTGCCGTTTTGCCCACGTAAATGAGGCCACATGGGCATTGAAGGATGTACACCACATGATCCATTTGGCATGTCAGTCTGTTAAAACTTAATGCGTTTGCCCGTACATGGGTGTGGAAATGAATCACCCACCATCATAGAGCGACACGTCAGGAAACCTAGGCAGCGGAAGCAACCTTTTTTCTCCATCAGCCAAGTGCTTTGACATTTCATACCCAGGCCCATATTAGTTCTATACAGATGGTCTTGTAATATCGGACCTCTCCTCGCACTCAGAAGAGGAGGATGTTGGCATACCTCTTTTAGATCTTTATCTGAACTTAGGATAGGCCAATGTTGGCGAATGGTTTTCTGTATCTTCGGGAGTTTGGTGTCACATTTCACTCCCAAGATTATTCTATTGGCAGTGATTTTTGCACCCATGATTACTGTAGATGGTTTGTTGAAGATCTTCAAAGCCCTGGTGAGGCAATTGTTAATCAGATTTTTCCCATATCCTCGCTTAAGGAATCTTTCTTTAACCTCCTGTAGTTGAATCTCACAAAGATCCTTCTCAGAATAATTTCTCAGCACCCTTAGTTACTGAGAGAAGGGGAGAATTTTTAAGGGCATCTGGGTGATGACTTGATGACAATCACAGGGTATTCCTGTCTGTCAACGTATAAGCCAACCATATTTTTTGAAGATCTCAACATCTAAAAACTCATCCTGTTCAGATCAATGGCTGAGGTGAATATAACTGGGCTACCAAGTGTATTCAACCAGTCAAGCATTGTAGAGAAAGCATTAAGATCACTACGCCAAACCAAAAAATATTGTCTATAAATCGAAAATAAATATTATCACCAAATTTGGACAAGATATCTTCACGTTCGTATGCATCCTGTCATCTCTGGGGTTTTTTGTGTTCCCGGCTGTGACCATGGTGGACCAGTGCAGGGTGCTGTGTAGCAGAATGCTAGAGGCTTGATGTATGACATACGCAAGGGGACAGGAGCACATCGAACCAGAGGGTTGGCGGAGATCAGGAACAGGGGCGCGGAGTCTAACTTGCCAGTTGTGTTCACCAGTGAGTCCCGCAAGGGACTTTGGACTTAGCTGCGTCTGACAAGCAGGTAGCGGCCCCCTGCCCTGGTCCTCTGGACGCAGACTGGGACTAGGGATACTGAACCCTGGAATGGCCTTGAGAGACCAGGGTAACTGGTGAGCAGTCTGGGAACTGCGGGACTGATGACTTGAGATGTCGACGGAGATGTTGACGTGATATGCACTCAGGTATACTGGCTGGATAGGACGGAGATGTAATGGTCTCTGTGTAGCCCAATAACTGTGAGTCAACCCTGGTGTTGACGGGGACTGTCGACAGGATCAGGACAAGATGTTGATAGTCACTGATAGTGGTAACTGGCTTAAGAGCCAGAGAGATGCTTAGCGAAACACCTGATACTCGACTGCAGGGATGGTATCGCAGGAGTCTTCTGGAGATGGAATGAACCATGTAAGTATTAACAGCTGGGAGAAACGCTGGAGACAGAGACACAGTAGAGCCTGGATATCCCGGAGCATTGGGAACTTCCTCTGAACACAGGAGAACTCTTGAACAGGTAAAGCAATTGTTCAAGGCAAGGAGGACTCTGGGAAGCTGGCTTATATTCCTCCAGGTGATTGCTTGATTGTCTGCAGCTTGCAGCAGCAGACAGAACCAGAAAGTATGCCTTGAGTTACCTGGATCATGTGGCTGGTGCTGAACTCAGGGAGCCTCACTGGAGTTTTAATCACTGAAAATGCAGGGCAGCTGCAACAGCAGCAGCTAGGAAACAAACAGGCATGGAAACCTCAGAAAATAAATGTGAGCCAAGTCAGGTTCATGACACATCCATAAAAATATTGGCATACGCCGGCATCAGATTTGACCCCATGGCGGTCCCGGCTCGTTGCATGTAGTACTCACCACCATAGTGGTTTGTTAAATGTCTCCATAGGGATCTCAATATGGTCACCCTTATCCTTAGCGAAGAACTCCTTGAGTATGATCTTGCGACCCATTTTATAGTAATCAATTGACCATTCAGTCCGGCACTGCAGATAGCCTCCGGGCTCCGTCTCCTGCAGTAATGAAAAATGTCACGACAAAATGGCTGCCCCCTAATAGCAGACAGTTTTTACGGATGCTAGAGGAGGCCGCCGCCTCCTCTAACATCCCTAAAAAAACTGTCTGCTGTACGGGGGCAGCCATTTTGTTGTGTAATTTTTCATTACTGCAGGAGACGGAGCCCGGAGGCTATCTGCGGTGCCGGACTGAATGCGGGGCCGCCGGCGGTGGCATGCGGAGAGGTTGGCAAGGGGGCGCCACAATATTAGTTACGCCTCTGAATGAGCCAGATATTATGCTTTCACTATGAGGTATAAAATGGGTTAATACAATAGGCAGTAAAGCGCTTTGCGCTAGATGCTGAGTATGGAACACATATATTATTGGCTGATTCGATATATCGGGGTGTCAGCTCAGGAGTTCCAGACAAGTCCAGTAAACCAATATAGCCTAATGAAAAATATGAGGATACTCACCGGTCCTGCTTAAACAAACAGCTTTTAATCCACCTTGGGCCACTGTCATGCACATTGCACTTTAAATTGAATTGGTAACATAGATTAAAAGCTATTTGTTTAAGCAGAAGACCGGATAGAATGATCTCTGGCAGTATTCAAAACCACTGATAACCCCTCAACATTTTTCAACTCAATAAGAGTCTTTTTCAAGGTTGTGGAAAAACACAATAAAAAAGTATGTGTGGCATATAAACCATTGCAAGTGCTACAGCCATGTTAAAGGCCAGCCATAGCAAGAAGGTTTTTTTTTAAAACTACTGTAGCAGTCTTTTACAAGGCAAAACCATGCCTTGTAAATGGCTGCTTCTTTAAAGAACTTGCAAGTTCAGCCAACATCCCAAATGGCAGCTGGAGTTCTATGCATTACAGCTCGCCATTAATCTGTGTCCTATGTTAGCCTTCAAGGTTTCATTCTTATGTTAAATAACGTTATATTTATCCATGAGTAGCACCACTCATCAAATACACAGGTTACTTACTGAAGCTAGGATTTCTGTACTTCCAACTTATAAAAGTTAAAGTAACATACTAATCAGGCTGTAGATAACCTTTATGTGTATAACTGTATGGTGAGATCTCCAGCAAACACCAAGACCAACTTCATGTTAATTTAATTTTTCATTGCTATGAACTTATTTTTGAATGAAAAGAAAGCTTACACTATCACTTAAAATAAATATTGTAGCTCAACACAATAATATTTTCAGGATATTCCATTTCAGTCATATCAAAAAACATATTTGTCTCATTGACATCTAAAATTGATAATGCATTTCATATAGGATAACGTGTCAAAAATGTATTTTAATTCTATGCCTTTCATTTCTAAATACCTGGTCTAGTCTTTTAACCATTTTCAATTTCCTTACCTGGATTATACTTGTATGCATTTTTATGCTTGCATTCAATGTTTTCAGAGCTGCCAAGATTTTAAGGGGGATGCTCAAGGGAAATAGAATGCTAACGGCAGGATGTTCGATGGAATCATTTCTGTCAGCTTTAGAAATGCTACTTTCTAAAGCTGCCTTAGCAACCTGACATAGCATTTTAAGTAGATTCCACTACAAAAATATATCATTATAGAGACAGAAATAGGACCTGTAAAAGAGAAAGAATATACTATGGTTTTGAGGCCACTGATTTTAGTGCTTTCTAATTTGCCAACAATTTTCTCACATTAAGTTGAGGGAAAAAATGTTTAATGTTTAATTATACAGTGCGTATGACTTTACCTCAATGAAATGAATGTCAATTGTTACTCTATCTCCCCGAAAAAAAAAAAAATTGTACTTAAAAAGCACATCGATTTCTGAATATCGCCTAGAAAAGAAAGTTTACATAAAGTATAATAAAATGTTAAAAGGGTAAACTAGTGACTCATTTGCAATGTGATGAGTCAAGTTTCTAAAATACTGGCTACGCATTTATTACCAGAAACTGTATTGAACACCATGGATGATGTAAAGGTTAACAATAGTACCTCACAGCACCGAGGTTATGGGTTTGATTTCCACCAATCCCTCTGAAGTTTGTATATTCTCCTCATGCTTGAATTGGTTTCTTCCCACAATTCAAAAATATATTGGTAGGTAAATTCCCCCCCCCCATTTTTTTTTTAACTACAGTGTGTTCCTGTTTGCATGTACATATGATTAAGATGATATAATGTAATCCTTGCCTTGACATCTATACCTGGGTGGGTTGAAAAGAGCAACAGTATTGTCCAGCTTGGGGAATGCTTATTTTAGGTGAGAGAGACAAGTTTTCTTTTTGTGATCACATTTTCTCAAAGGAATTCAGCTTTGCTCTAGCAAATAATAACCGGTGGTCAGTCTATCCTGTCATAGGTTTTTATCAATTGCATTTTTGAAACATTTTCTCACCCTCTATATACTGTAAGTGGTAGTCAGGCTAGACCAGGGGTGAGCAATAAGCGGTTCTCCAGCTATTGATTAAGTACACATCCCTGTATGGCTTGCATTAGTTTCAACACAGCTAAATAGCAAAACTAAGACATGCTGCGATGTGTAGTTGCTCAACAGCTGGAGGGCCACTTATTTGCCCAACCTTGGTTTAGGCCAGGCGTAGGCAACCTGTGGCTCTCTGGCTGTTGTGAAACTATATGTTACAGCATGCCTTGCAACAGTTTTGCTTATAGGAAGAGCTAAATCTAAGGTATAGAATGCTGGAACTGCCTAATACCGAGTCTAGACTGTAAGCATGTGTGTAGATTAGTGTGTGTAGGTGTTTAATCATTTTTTACATTTGCTTATTTAATCCTCTTAACTCAAATGTCAGTAATCATTGTTAAGTTAATTATGATGACTCACATATCATTACTGCAGCTGCATTATGCTGGACTTAAACTCCATCATTATGTGACCCCATCTATACTCTATAGTACTGTTGTATGAGATGCATGTAACTATACAATTCTGTATACTGTATTTCAGTCAATGTTGTTGATGTAATTATTATTATATGTACACTTTAGTTGCTAATCCTAACCTGACTAATTTAGCCCTTTATTTACTAAATTATTTATTTATGGTTAAAAACAATCTGTTTCAGAATACTATACATATGCAATATACTGTACTGTATAATTGAAGGTAATCAGAATAACAAAATTACATAGTACACATAATCATTACCACTATTTAGCAAATACTCAAATCCCAAACTATTTTCTAATTTCTGCAAGGAAGATGAACATGATAGTAAAAACATATAAAAAAATGTTTTGTACAGTGACAGTGCTTGTACAAAATAAATAGTAGCACACCTAAAATGTCAGATACAGTAGTTCTTCCCAACTGAACCAATTTCAATGGGATGCAGTTGGTAGATTTCACCTTTTTCACTACTGTTCTGTAGAGTAGCATTGAAGAGATGCAATGCATGGAAAATGGCTAAGGGCAGTGGTGCAAGTAGAAAAAATGTCTTAGCGGTACTGTGCTGCGTGGTAAAATGGGCGTGGTCAGGGGCGTGGTCATATGACACAAGGGGGAGTGGCTACATGACAAAACTTTATGCCCCCAGTGCCAGATATGCCCCCCACAGTGCTAGGTATGCCCCCCAGTGCCAGATATGCCCCCACAATGCCACACATATGCCCCCACAGTGCAAAGTATGCCCCCAATGCCAGATATGCCCCCACAGTGGCACACATATGCCCCCACAGTGCAAAGTATGCCCCCAATGCCAGATATGCCCCAACAGTGCCACACATATGCCCCCAGTCTTTTTACGGTATGTTTAGCAAAGCTGCAAAGAAGGAGCGAACTGGTGCAAGAAAACTGCACAACATCCATATTAACTAAAGCAAGAGGAAATAACTGCATGTCATTAGCTGTGTAGTTTGAGGTCACTGCATCGAATGAGTTCTGCAATGCACACATGTTATCCCAGTTACTTACACCCAAGGTGCTGAGATAATGATGTCACTTGCTTAATGTGATCATGGGAACTACTCCGAAATCACAAGGACTCCCCTTTGCTAAAACTGGCACTTTTATGGCTTTTCTTCTGGAAAGTCCCTGTCCGTCCAGAGCACACCGCCGAGCCTCTTCCATGTGAATAGCAAATACTCCCACGGGCAGCTATTGGTCTTCTAATTCTCCTAATCCACCTCTTAGCAGACGCTCACCCTGACCACAGGTGAGGAAAGCATCCCCTCAAGTTAGCTGGCAACAATAGGGAACGAGAGTCTACTTTTGAAAATCAGAAAAAAGGGGGGTAATGTGTGGTGCGCTATCAACAGCTGCTGGCACTGGGTTTGTCAGACCCAAATACAAGGAAAAACAGAAATGGTGTGCCAGCGCTGGCTGTTTTAAGAAAACAATACGCGGTTCATAATATAAATATACAAATTTATTGGTAACAACACTTTAGAAACACTTTAAAAACACTAAAGGTGAATCGCTCTAGATGGTGCTAAAAGCACTATATTTGGGGCATCATTTGTGCAAAAACAAGTAGATAGAAAGTCGGCTGTATATTACCATCCCTTTTTGTGCCTGGTGGTTTTTGGAGCCAGGATATGGTGACAAATGTCCGTGATGTGTCCTATAATTTCAAGGACTCAGGGTTCCCATAGATTATGTGTCCTCTGATTGTCGTCTGGACAGGATTAGGGACAAAGCAGATATCCCAAAAGCGGTTTTGTAATCCAGGAATTCTTGAGGGTCATCTAGGGATGAATGGACTCGTCACTTGTAGAGGGATGGATAACAGTCATACAGCAGGTATTGGGTGGTGCTCAACGCGTTTCCCCGGTATCACCGGCTTCATCAGGAGCAAGTATGTCTGTGGTGGACTCAGGGCATGGTTTATATACCTGTAGTTAATTACCTAGATGATTCACCTGTACAATCAATTATGTCTAAAAACAGTTAAGAAATGAAAGAACCGCGTATATATTTAGTTATCTCTAAAATAATCTCTATATAGGAGGCAGTCAATTGGATTGTGGTATGTTTTGAAATATATAATTACCATTTTTAACCAAAAAAGGTTCGGAAAGAGACAGGAAGTATATTTGCAAGGGTCACAAAACCCGGAAGTGATTCATTCGTATTCAGGTTAAATATTTTCAGTACCCATGGTTTTTATGTGAGCTGAACATATCAACATATATTTATACCAATGTGTCCGGATTCTCCGCTGCACCGGATGGTGTCCGGAGCGTCTAGCCACTGTGAGCCGATTGCCGGTATCGGTCTCACTAGCGGCAGCCCGCTGCCGGAGTTCCGGGTACAACACCCGCGTTGCCAGGCGACAGACGCGATCACGTGACGCTGCGTGATTCGCGTCATCTCATGGCAACTGGATGTACGACGCCGGGCGTATTTGCGTCTCAGAGGAGGACGTTGGACGTCCTTACATCACAGGTTGTGATGATTCTCCGGCGCAATACCAAGCGGCGTGCATCGCGTTGTCTAGGCAACGCCCGGGGGTCCAATCTCCTGAGAGGAGTTAGGACGGAGGATCAGAAGGACAAATAATGACAATGAGTAACGCAATGGGAGGAATATCAATAGATCACAATGTGTGTCATTTTACATATAATCGAAAAGGAAGCTACAGTATACAATTCTTGTGCACGATGTGCAAATGTTATTTTCTCTCTTAGATTATTTTTCATGGTTTATCTAAATCACTTATACATATTTAATATTATTCAATGACAGAATATACATAAAATAAATATATTAATAATAAAAATAATAATAATAAAATAATGCGATAAAATAAAGTAATAGAAAGTAAAATAATAAAAAATCAAAGTATTTATAAAAACAAATAACAATGAATTTATAAAAAATCACAGCACTGTATTTAATTCAATCATTTCATTTAGACCGTCCGGGTGAAGAGAACCAAATTTTAGAGTCCAATAGATCTCTCTTTTACAGAGTAAATTAAATCTATCCCCTCCTCGTGATGTACATAGAACCTGTTCTAGACCAATAATAGTTAAACATGCTGGATTTGAATTATGTTGATTTTTATAGTGTCTCGATACACTATGTTGTGCAAAGCCCTTTAAAATATTTCTTCTGTGTTCCATAAACCTGGTGCGTAAACACCTGGTGGTTCTACCAATATATGGAAGGTTGCACCCACATTTTAAGAGGTAGATTACATATACCGAATCACAATTAATAAAGGTTTTGGGAACATGGGGTTGTTGTTCGGATGGAGTTATGATATTCTGTTTTTGAAAGTGTTTGCACATTGTGCATTTAGTTTTACCACATTTAAAGAAACCCTTTGGTTTCTCGGGAAGCCACGTAAGATGGTCACTATTTTTTGTCACTATTTGGTCTTTTTTAAGGTGACTGGGTGCAAGGATTGTTTTGAGGGTCCTGTTCTTTTTATATATAATTTTTGGTTTTTCTGGGATAATGGTAGTCAAAATTTTGTCCTGGTGTAAAACCCTATAGTTCCGAGTAACAATATTTCTTATTTCATTAGAACAATTATTAAATTTGCTGATAAAGGCCAAATTTTTGTCTATGTCTGGGTTGTCTTTTTCATTTGGGTTTTGATTTTTAGTGCTTTTTTGTTTAAGGAGATCTTTTCTCTCCATTTGAAGTGTTTCTTTTAATGCTTCCTTCAGAAGGGAATCAGGGTATTCCCTTTCTAAGAAGGACTCAGACATAATATTAGCTTGTTCTAAGAATTGTTCTGTTTCGGTGCAATTACGCCTTAGGCGCATAAATTGTCCTTTGGGGATATTTGTTTTCCAGGGCATATAATGAGCGCTTTTAAAGTGAACATAAGAATTAGTGTTCACCGGTTTAACATAATTGGAAGAGATGATTTTATCATCTTTGACCTCGAGAGTCACGTTAACTTCCTGTTGCTGAGCTGAGTGATGAGCTTAGCTTCAGCTACTGCCTGTCTGCGACTGTGCGGCCCCCTGGCTGTGTGCAGTTTGACCTTGCTAATATCATGCTGCACAGGTTTCCAGGGACAGGACTTGGCAGCAGATGATCTATAGCATAGCAGCACTGCTACACTCAGGAATAAGTTTTTTTCAGGGAGCACTCTCAAAAAACCTGCCCTGTGGGGAGCGCTCCCTAAAAAAAAACACTGAAAGGATTAATGCATATTTTGTCTATTCTTGTAAGAAGATGTAAGCCATACTGTATGTCTCTTTAAAATATGCATATGAATCTATGTCCAAGTTTTACTTTAATACTATACATACACATGTTGCTACTGTGCTTAGTCTACCCTTATGTGTTTCTTCTAGCAGCAGATTGGACCACTGGGTCAGTGCTTATATTCCTGCTGGACTGACATTGGCTGCTGTCTCTGCAAAATGTGGTTCCAGCTAGTGCACATTTAACCTTATGAGTGCCAATATATCTGTGAGCAGTTGTGTAACTACATAATTTGCTCCTCCCAGCCAAAATAGTTTCTGCCACCCCCTCCCCCAACCCCACCCCTTTACACATTTTGCCACGCACTGCAATGCCCCTTGATAACAGTGAGATAGCCACCTAGATACATAGTGGTCACTGTATATAGGGCTAATTGGTGGGTAGGTGGATGAGGGAACCCATTACATTGCAACCGTGATGACAGTGAGACAGCCACTTGCATACATAGGGGACACTGTACATAGGGGTTAGTGGATGGTGGCTCCAATCACATCGCCCCCTTGATGACATGGAGGCAGGCACCTAGATACATAGGGGGCACTGTACATAGTGCCAGCATTACCTGACCGCACAGACATGCACAGATACCATGAAGTCTGGTCATGTTTCAGAGAATGGTTTTCCATTTAACAAAAAAATGATATAGCTTTTATATTGGATGCATACTAAATGTTCCTCAGGTAGTGCTGTGCCTGCACAGCTGCCATGCTACTAATAAACTGACTTAATTACTTTGCTAAGTAACTAGTTGAACAACCAACTACTTACTAGTACTACTGGCCTTGTCTGGTCAGGTTTACGTCAATATGAACAGAAGAAAAGAAAAGAAATCAGCTTTAAATGGGGCGCACTCCTTACCCAAAATGTCTTTTATTCAAGACTTTTTATAAAAACGTACCTACTATTAGGTGTATATTTTATTAGTGTATATTAACACGTTGACCTACCCGGCCATAATTTATATTTTGGGTTTTCAATTATATTAATTGTATTCAACCTATATATAATATATTCCCTTTACAAGGGATAACACATAGCGAAATTATTAAAAACAAGTAAAGATATAGAAAAACAAAGAAATAGAAGTTTAAAAAGTGTCTCTGTGACCTATTCGTAGCTGTATAGAAATTGCTTGTAGCAGCTATATAGTATCTGTGTTCACTTTGATTTGTAATAAAGAGAGTTTCTCACTCGTCTACTGTATTTTGTGTGTTTATCCAATGTATTATTATGATTGTGTAACCACTCCTCACTTGACTTATGATGTCATGGGGTAATTATCTAATTGATGGAGTAGGTACATTGGTATGTGTGGGTATAATATTTACTCACACACAAATTTTGGTGAAATTATTCTGTCTCAGATTATGTATCAAATCTTCACCTCAATGTATCACGGATCACTTCTTTTGAAAGTTCACAGGTTTGCTTACTGTTTTAAAATGTGATAATTGATCTCGGACATCACGAAGAAAGGGGGTGCTTGCCGTTCAGCCCGGTACTCCCCTGTATAGGATGTCTACGTATCACTGTGCAGCGATTCTCACATATGTGTTTACCAATATGTTGGGGTCACGGTTACTCATGCATGTACAGAGAAACACCAATGTGATTAAATGACACAAATGTGTTCATGAAGGATGTTCCCTAAAGTTCACCACTGTATCTGGGTGCGTATTATATAGTAGATTTATTGAATGATATTTTCAAACAAGAAACATTGTGTGGAGCCTTGGTATCCAGGCTAGGGCCCTTATTCTGATCTCGGCGGTACGGCCCGCGTGCGGCCGTACCGCCGATGTTTTCACTCTGCACATGCGCAGAGGTCACTCTGCGCATGTGCAGGGGAAATCGCCGCACAAAAAATGTATACGCCGCAAAGGGGGCGTATAGGGGCGTGAGGGGCTTAATAGCCTCATTACCCTATGCATACGCCCAGCGTTTCATGGGCGTTCCCATGCAAACGCGGGGCGTATGCATGGTAATGAGGCTATGACGCCAGTGATGGGGGCGGAAAGCTGACATCGCCGGATGTCAGCTCTCCGCCCCCATACAAGCTTTCACACGGACGATTGTCCGTGTGGTCTAAGCTTGCGGGAGCTGGTGGAGCGTGCGGCCCTGCCTTCGATGGTCGCCGACCATCGAATGCAGGGGGCAGCTCCCACCATGGTGGAGGCGTACGCCCCACCATTTTCATGCGGATCGCCAGCCGTCCGCGTACGGACGGCCGTGGCGATCCGTATTGTAGGCGGGGATTGGTTTGTGCGGCCGGAGCAACGTATGCGGCTCCGGCCGCACAGATCAGAATAAGGGCCTAGGTAACCACAAGATTTTGATCGTGACAATATTATTACTTCTCCTTAAGTGCGCACATTTCTTAGTCCAAGGTGTTATTATAATCAAGCGTGCCCCTGCAGGTGGATTTTATTCAAATGCACAGAAAGTTACAGCTGATTTACAACTGAGATATTTTGATTCCTTCACATAAGATGTAATGTCCCTGCGTACACACCAGGAAATCACAAGATTGGACCGCAATTTATTTTGCACAGATCACAGTGGGATTTCTTGCTTGTCTCATATGGACACAACTTAGTCAATCTTCCTTATACGTTATACGGCAAGTATTCATAAGATCTAGATTTTGTTGCCGCATATAAGTGTGGCTATGAGTATTTTTAATCAATTTATTGGAGCGTACTCATGTAGATCTATTCATCTCATTGGTTCATACATATAAGAGACTATAGCAAGTATTAGATTTGTGACCACAATGATGTTTGTATACCATGTATTTTGCACGCAGTCACACCGCGTGTTGTACCCGCGGTTGTCTGCCGCAATCTGCTGTCTCAGTAACAGTTATTGGTATTTCTATCGTCTCAGATCAGAGACTGAATCTTTTTTTTTTTTTCGCTGGCTTTTATTGCCGCGATACTGGCATACACATCGGGGGATCACAAAATTGAGTCGCAATTAATTATGCGTCCATCAAAGTGGTATTGGTATCCACTTGATGATTTTAAGTTATCAGATATGAGCATGAGTTTTAGTCAATCCCCTTAAACACTGTGAGGCAGGTAATCGTTAGATCTGAATTTTTATTTTATTGCTGCATACACACGTGGCAATCCACAGATTTAATTATTAAGTTGGATCTGTTCATGCAGTATAGTTATCATATTACTCGTGCATGAGGTGATACATGAATGATAATAGATACAACTCTGTTCATTTCAATAATAAAGTCATGAATCTCTAGAGAAAAGTTTCTCTTATTATCTCCAAACAATGTGCTGAGAACTGCGGCTGTTTGAATCACTTTAGTTGGAGCGTGTTTCACATAGATCTATTGATCCCATTAGTTTATACATGTATGAGACTATCACCAGTACTCATTTTTAAACGTATGTTCACATATATGTTAATATACCATGTATTGTTCACGTTATTTTGTGCCTTGCATGCAGTCACACCGCGTATTATACCAGCGGTTGTCTGCCACTACATGCGGTCACAATAACGGCTGTCAGTGTCTCTGTTGTTTCAGAGCAGAGACTAAGTTTCTTTTCTGCTGGCTTGTATTGCCGCAATAGTAATTAATACATTTACTGGGTCAGAATTTTTAACATGGGATAATATGTATCAAGCGGGCAGAATAGCGGTCGCTCCAAGCTGGAGAGTGAGTCTCCTAAGCCGGCGTGTATCAGCTGCAGATACTGACAGCCGCCCCAAGCCAGAGAGTGAATCTCTTAGGCTGGCGTGCTATCTGCCCGCAGTGTCAGACACGTTAGTGGAGTTAAAATCACAGAATAATTATACACCAAACAGACATACAAATGAACACAGAATTATTGCTACTAGGTCACAGAGTGAATGCCGATGCGCATTTCGCTCAGTAGCTTTTTCGAGGCTGTCACCTAATGTCACATTTATGGTGCGGGTCCTCCAAACCCTTTCTATCCCGCTGGTCAGGTTTACGCCAGTGCTGGGCATTTTCTAAGTGGCTAGTACAGACAAAGCTGCAACCATCCATCCTCCTCTATCTGTCCAGGCAGCACAGTAGAGTAAATGGGGCCCGGAGGAAGAGAGCGCAGGCAGGTGCGAGGGTTGGCACTCTAGTGGACCTGATAAAATATTGCTGCACGCATAACATAATTATAAGGATTCTGATCTGTGGGTGGGATGCAACGGGGAAGAGATCAGCTGGGCAAATCTGGAGCAGCAGTAGCATCCAGACTCCGGAGATTGGATGTGAGTGACAGCGGGCATATATTGTTGTGGGCAGTTCCAGGAGAAACCTTGTGCACATGTTGCCGGTAGCTCTGGGAAATCCCTCCTCCTGTGGGGACCGTCCACCTCACACACCACACAAACCACCATAGGTTTCTTCCCTGCAGCAGCGCATTTATTGTCGGTGCTCCCTGCAGATCTTACCGGTGCTGGCTCCACCATGCCACCGCAGGGTCTGCGGCACCATAGTTACACCACTGTCTTTGAGAGATGTGCCAAATATCCACTAAAAATGCCAGTGTTGCTCACATTTTTTAATATTAATTCAAATAAAAATTGTTGTGTAATAAAAAGATTATATTTCCTATATAAGGTAAACATTACAGTTCATTATGATGAATATAATTGTTTGCTTGGCAATTTTAACACCTTTTTTGACTAATTCATTTTGTACTCAAAGGGGTAAGACTAGCTGTGGTTAATGGTTATTTTATTTAGATGTAAAATTTCACACATTTGAGGCAATACGCCTGCACCTACTATAAAACTGGTGACTGTTTCAACAATGAGACTGATGGTGGCATTAAAAGTCCAACAAATCATGATTGCAGTGTATGTATACACTGAGAGTGAGCATCTCAGACCCTGCATATTTGGATGCACGAATGAACACTAGTGAAGGGCATTGTAAACTTGCAGATGCTACTTTGTCCAACTCCTATTCTTGCCCCCATTAGGGCTGCTTCCATAAATATAATTGGCTGGATTTCCATCCCAGGCCTCGCCCCCGGACCTTTCTCTTCTATTTTGCAACTCTCTGAATGTAAATGTGTCTCCGTCTTGATAGGGAGCAATTATTCAAATTTTCATTTTCATTCACTTAAGGAAAATATGGACTTTAAGGGAAAAAATTTTGGGGAAATTAATTTTCTTACAATTCGTGTATCACTTTTTGCATTTTCTGCATGAATGTCTTAAACTAGCATGCCTACAACATGAAAACACTAGAGATACTTTATGTTTTGGTAATTAATCCTAGAACACATTGCTTTTACAGCATTGCAGCATTTATACAAGGCAAAAGGCTGAAGAGGAAAAAGCCAAACGACACGTTTTGTTTATGGCCCAAGGGAGTGGTTAATCATCCTGCCTTAGTCCTAAACCAGACTACAGATGTCAAAACTGCCAGAGAGCATACATACTTCTATATAGTATTGCCATTTAGAAAAAAGAAAGGATTCATATGGGAATGTTTCATAACATTTTATTAAGTGATTCTGGCAGCTCTTCAAACTTGCTGCTCTACAAAACATACTGCAAGCATATTCTATTCTTTATTGGCGCTAAAAACACATCTTATTGAATAAAGGCTTTGCTGATAATATATGCATTGGTTTTCATTTTCTTCATCTCTTATTTTTTACCAGCAAGACATCTTATGATCCAACATAATTGACAACTTAACATTTCATCTCCTATACACTTGGCTGCCAGCAAGGGCATGGATGCCTTGCCTTGACGTACCTACTGCATGTCATCTAAAATACAGGTTAATTGTTTTGCAGAGAACTTCAGCAGTATTGCTGTAAAATAAGAAGCAACATTAGTCTTAGCCATCTACTTAATTCTTGTAATGATCATACCAGAATGGTGGTCGTGTTGGCGCTTACTAATATCATTTAAAACTTAATTCACACATGTTATCTGAACTGTCTAGGGGCATATATATTATTAATTGTGGTATATCTGTAAAAATGAGCATCATGTTGCTGCATATCGCAACAATAAGAAATGTTGTTTTTTTTTCCAGTGGATTTATAATCCTGCAGTTTCCGGGACATGGTTCCTTAGGCAGTGAGTAGAAAGATCACTGTTGCGATGAGCATTGTCGTCTGTCCAGCCAATCAAAAGAAATATGGAATAATGACCTTACACAATCTGAAATGTTGTTAGCTACAACAGGCCTTAGAGGCCTTAGAGGTAGACAATCAAAAAAGGAAATAAGGCGCAAAAACTTTTCTTCAGCCGAGTCCACAGAAGAAGGGTCACCACTCAACCCTATATTGGTAAAGCTTGTTTGGAGAAATTGACCAGGGGCGATGAAAAGTTGTCGACACAACTTCACTTTCTCAGAGAAGTGAGATATACAAAACAAATAAAGGCATGTATAAATAAAAATTCTGCGTACACAACAGAATCTCAATGAAATTCAGGGGATGGGTAACTGCAAGCGTACCCTCACTCACAATTGTAAAAAGTGGATGGTGCACATAAAGGTATCTTTTTGAAGATATTAAGGGTTCACCACAGGTGCAACTTCAAAGGTAGAGGATGCGTACCATACTCACAAATGAATGCAATTATAGACGCATCTAGGTATCTTTTTGGGGATCTCCTGTCATGGAAAGTGTCAAATCCCGTATACAGAAATGAAAAGACAGAAATCCCTCTTGTGACTGGGGTATTGGCCTTATACCCCAATCCGTGACCGTATACAAGCGGTATTCCCAGCAACAGAAACAGCAAGCAAGCTCCTCTCCCCCCAACGCGTTTCAACAGGATAACCTGTCTTCTTCAAGGCTTGAAATCTACCTGTTGCAAGGTGATAATTAAATTCATTTTGATACCTTTATTTTACAAATAAACCTTAATAATATGTTTTTTTTATGGAGGAGATGCACTACGCCTTGGAGAGTGAGTGATAAATTGGAGAAAGATAACCTACCAACCAATCAGCTTCTAACTGTCATTTTCAAACATAGCAGTTATGGGCTGAATTATTGGTAGCTTATATGTCTCCATATGAATAATATGGACATATGGAACATATTGTACCTGGTAATATTTGTACCAGATAACAGTGGAACTGTTTAGAACAACAATTAGCAAATTATTGTTTCATGAATTGTCACCTACTGTAAATATCGAAGACTAAAATCCTAAATTTCTCAAGGTACCATAAAAACCAATTCACATTCCACTGGGACCAATTCTAAGTAGAATGCCAAGTGACTGTAATTACAGGGAGCCACAGGTGACATATTACTCTTTTATGCTAATGCCGGTGTTAGAGCATGTGTGGTTGCTGCAGCTGGTCACTGCAATTGTCATAATTGGTACTGTATGGCAACTGTGTATTTGCAGTGCACCTACCCCAAACCACATAATATGGATTTATCAGATATGCATGGTTTTCTGTTCTAGTCTGCAACTGTACTATCTCACCTTTCCAGATGCAAGTGGGCAACCAAATCTGTATACAAATATTAATATTGGCATGCAGCACTCAAATGTACTTTAGAAGCATTCCACAAACTACTGTAGCATACTGTATGTCTCACTCTGCATCATCCCCAGTATTTCCAGGCTTGACTAAAGCTTTCCCATTTACAACACACTTTTCAAATAGAGTGAGGGATTAGATAGAACTGGTGGTGGAGAAAGGAAGGCCCTTATTAATCATCCAGTGAATGGTGGGCGGAAGGGGCGTGACCACGGCGGTGCGTGAGTGAGCTCAGATGTGCTGAGCTCCGGGCTGCACGCTTCTCTCTCTATGTTCCCGTGTTGATCCTTGGGGAAGTCCTGACGCGCCCTTCCCACACTGTTGAACAAACATGGAGTGGTTATACAGCGTGATGTCCTGAGGTGGCAATGATCGGAGCCCTGTTCTGAACCTTTTCCCAAACGCCGTGAGCAAAAGGAGGAAGTCACTATCCCAAGCGAGACACAGTGAGCGCGAAGTGCACGTCGGGTGTGAGACGGCGTGCACTTTACAGCACTGCTGCTGAAAAAGACAAGACAATCCTCGCTGCGTAGCACGCCGAGTGATATGTTCTCTGCCCTCTGAGGGAGAGACAAGGAGAGAAATATTGCCCACGGCCAGACAAAGCTGCTACTACGGCCGGGTGCTGCTGGAGAAGAATACTCCACACCGGGTGAGAGACGGCGTGGACTGACGCCATAGAGAAGTGGGAGTCCTGAGGTGGCAATGATCGGAGCCCTGTTCTGAACCTTTTCCCAAACGCCGTGAGCAAAAGGAGGAAGTCACTATCCCAAGCGAGACACAGTGAGCGCGAAGTGCACGTCGGGTGTGAGACGGCGTGCACTTTACAGCACTGCTGCTGAAAAAGACAAGACAATCCTCGCTGCGTAGCACGCCGAGTGATATGTTCTCTGCCCTCTGAGGGAGAGACAAGGAGAGAAATATTGCCCACGGCCAGACAAAGCTGCTACTACGGCCGGGTGCTGCTGGAGAAGAATACTCCACACCGGGTGAGAGACGGCGTGGACTGACGCCATAGAGAAGTGGGAGTACAGAAGCTAACGATAAAGGACCCCCTCTGCAGGGCATCCGCACTCGGTGTGAGAGACCAGGTGCGGCATTCTGCAGGCGTGTCCCCTACAGCTGCGTTCAGGTGAAACACCGTTAAGGCCGACTGTTACATCAGAGGAGAGACGGCGGGTGGATGTGGTGAGTGCGATAGACTGTAGTGCTTCCCTGTTAAAACGGAGCCAAGATACTGAGCCAGTTGAAAGTGTGCTGGAGGACGGAATTTGCTCTTGATGCGGACGATTACCCCTCCAAATCAGCGGTATTATAGAGTGTGGCTGTAATAGAGGCAGGAGAATCCTATGGGATATACCAGCCCAGAGAACTGAGTAACCCAGCTCCAAAGGGGTTAATCATACGTACAGATACTGCTAGAGAGCTGTTAGCAATATATAAGCTCTTATTGGTGACAGTACAGTGTGAAATCTACTCTAATTGACTTTAATTGATTTGCAAAATTATTGCAAAATGGGGAAGACTGGTCAGACTGCGGCGGCTGCTCGCCTTGAAAAATATGCCCGCACACAGTCGCAGACCCAGTCGAGCAATTCCTCTCAAATTACTACTCCTCAGACCTCTCCCTCTAAAAACCAACCGTCTAATGCCCAGCAGCCCACAGAGATAACCCTGCAGCAAGTCTTAGATGCAGTCAATCACAGTGAACAACGTCTCTCACAACAGATTGATAAGCTTCAGTCCGACATAATGCTCATTAGAGAGGATGCACAGAAGACAAGAGAAAGGGTGGTGGAGATAGAGAAAAGGATGTCTACTGTGGAAGATACCCTACAACCCTTAAAAAAACAAGTTGATATGATAATATCCCAACTCTCCGATCTTAGGGTTAAGCATACCGACCTGGAAGGTCGGATGAGACGGAATAACGTTCGTTTTATTGGTCTAGAGGAGAGAGTGGAAGGGAGAGAGCCTGAGACCTTTCTAGAGGAATGGCTCAAAAAAGAACTTGGCCAAGAGAATTTGTCTGCAGTGTTCCATATTGAGAGAGCTCACCGAATTCCGTCACGCCCTCCTATTCCTGGGGGTTCGCCCCGTACAATGATTGCAAGATTCTTACACTATGGAGACCGTGATAAGGTTCTTAGACTGATAAGGGAAAAAGTGGACTTTGGATATAAAGGATCTAGGGTGGCGGCGTTTCCTGACTTACCCCACGAAGTCCAACGTGACAGAGCCAAGTTCCGTGAGGCTAAGGCCAGACTGCGGGACTTGGGTATCAAATATTCAATGCTATATCCATCACGGCTCAGAGTAATTGATGGAGGATCTGTAAAATTTTTTGAGTCAGTTCAGGAGGTAACTAGTTGGATGGATATGGCGCACCCTGGGAAGGTGCAATTGAGCACGGTGTAATTACAGTTACAATTGTGTAATATTTTGGAAGGATGCACGTCAGGATTTTCTTGTGTGTTTTTTTTTTTTTTTTTTTTTTGTTTTGTTTGTTCTATTTACGGGAAACTAAGAGAGATAATTATTGCTTATGTTGTGTGAAATACTGTATAAAATGCCCGGAGCTCAGCCCGCACTAGGGGTGGTATTTAGGTAAAGCTCCAGAAGAAGAGGGATACGGAGGGGTAAAGTTTCTAGGTATGCCTTATTGGGGAGGTTATACAGGGAGGGGGGAGGTGGGGGGGTTTATGTTTTATGTTGTGTGTTTTGTTAGTATTTGTCTGCAAAGGGAGGGGGAGGAGGGGGGGATGCGAGGGGAGGGAGAGATTAGTAGTGAACTGCATCAGTTTTCTGGTTTCGATATTTCTGTTAAAATGAGCTATGGTTAGAATTTTGACCTGGAACTGTAGAGGCCTCAGTGATAAAGTTAAGCGGTCTCTTGTACTTAGTCAATGTAAACATTTGGGAGCAGAGATAATATGTTTACAGGAGACACACTTATATGGGGAAAAACAACTATCACTTAGGCGCCCGTGGTTGCAGAAGGCATATCATGCTACGTTTACAAATACATCACGAGGGGTGTCTGTATTAATTAAAAAATCATTGGCATTTGAACCAATATCAGTGGAGATTGATCAGTACGGGAGATATGTCTTTTTGGAGTGTCTGGTAAATTCGGTGAGACTCAATATCCTGGCCATTTATATACCTCCTCCATTTAAATTGGAGGTGATATATAAGGCAATGGATTTTATTGCAGCTAGGCCAGATAATGGCTATGTGTGTCTTGGGGATTTCAATATGGTGATGGACCATAAGGTAGATATATGGTCACCTAGAACTGCTAATAATGTTGGCTATACAAAGTTTGCTAAAATTGTATCTGAAGTGGGCTGGATAGATGCTTGGAGGGTTAAATTCCCAGAGAGAAGTCAATTTTCCTGTTATTCCCCCTCGTATAATAACTTTTCAAGAATTGATTTAGCATTTGTTCCCAAAGATTATGTCAACAGGATCTCTGAGATTGAATATCATGCTAGAGGTATCTCTGATCACGCTCCACTAGTTATCCAGTATGATACTGAGTCTCCTCGTGGGAATTCCTATTGGAAGTTCTGGCCTGGATGGCTGGTGAAGCTGGATCTAGATCTAATTAGGGTAGAGATGGACGGGTATTTTGGTATTAACGTCGACTCAGCGAACCCAATAATTGTATGGGACTCATTTAAAGCATTTATAAGGGGTATTCTAATAAAAGAGACTGTCCAGATAAAAAGATCAATATACGCAGTAGAGTTGTCCCTGGAAAAGAATATGCTGACCCTAGAACAAAAGTTTTTATCAGACAGGGATGAGGTCAGTAGACAGGAATGGTTAATTGCGCAAAAAGCTTGGATTTGTCATCTACAGGATATGGCCAAGTACAGATTATTGAAAAATTCCCATAGAAGTTACTTGCATGGGGATAAGGCGGGGAAATTGTTGGCCTATATGTCAAAGCTAGAAAGACCAGCTAACACGATAGTGAGCTTAAAAACAGACGCTGGGGAAATTATAACTGAAACACCCAAGATAGCAGATAGGTTGGCCTCATACTTTAAAGAAATATACCAGTCCAAGATAAAAGTCAGTGGGATAGAATGCAAACACTATATTTCAGGTATAGATCTGCCCAAACTGTCACTGGAAGCGTCCGCGATACTTGATCAGCCAATTACCAAAGAGGAAGTAGTATTCGCATTAAAGAACCTCTCGGGGGGAAAGGCACCAGGTGCTGACGGCCTTCCGGTAGAATTGTATAGGGCTTTTTCCGACATATTGGCCCCTAGACTTACGTATCTATATCAGACGGTGGAAGAAGAGGCAAGGCTTTCCCAATCCATGTCAGAGGCAGTCATTATTGTGATTTTGAAGAAAGGAAAAGACCCGCTTAAGGTAGAGTCTTATAGACCAATTTCCTTACTTACAGTTGATGAAAAAATTTATGCTGCTATATTAGCAAAAAGACTGAATTCAGTCCTAAATGAATTGGTCCACCCAGATCAGACGGGCTTTAGACCTGGACAATCAACTGCTATTAATTTACGGAGGGTCTTTTCCTTTTTACAGTGCGGTATTAGAGATGATTCCGATCTCGCCGTAGCTTCTTTTGATACTCAGAAGGCCTTTGATTCAGTGGAGTGGTTATATTTAGGAACTGTATTAGAGGCCTTCGGATTTGGGCAGGTATTTATCAACAGAGTTTTCTCTATTTATCACTCTCCAACTGCACGGATATCTGTTAATGGCTATATAACTGACCCTTTCCCGCTTACCCGCGGTACTAGACAGGGCTGTCCCCTCTCCCCCACCCTGTTCGCACTGGCTATTGAGCCTTTGGCTTGTAGACTGAGGGGAATTCTATGCAGTGCGGATAGGTTGGGGGACGGAACGGACGGTCTTGTTTCTTTGTATGCGGATGACATTTTAGTTGGTACAACAAATTATGGTAGGGACCTCCCTAGAATACTAAATGCTATTCATGAATTTGGAAAATATTCGGGGTTAGTGATAAATAGAGACAAATCTCATATAATAATTGGCCCCGGTAGGAGTAGGCCTAACGATATGGCCGGACCAAAATTGATCTATCAGATTCCGGTAGTAGAGCACTATACATATTTGGGAGTGGTAATAGCCACAGATCCGAAAGGATATATTGTCCATAATTTAACACCCCTGATGGTAGAAATAAAAGATCGCTGTAATAACTGGATGAAGCTCCCCCTAACTAATATTGGCAGAGTGAACTTGATTAAGATGATTATCTTACCTAAAATTCTTTATATATTGCATCACTCCCCTATTTATATCCCTAGTTCATTCTTTAAAAAACTCAATGGTATATTGGCCTCTTTTATTTGGAAAAATAAAACTCCAAGGATTAAATGGGAGACACTTACTAGACCAAAAGATAAAGGGGGTTGGGCTTTACCTAATTTTAAGAATTACTATTTTGCTGCTCAGATGACACATCTGAGGGAATGGGTTAGTAGCAACCACCAAACAAAAGAACTATTGAGACTGATTGAGTTTTTCTATCCTGGCTACACTCCTACTCAGGTAATTCAATGGGGACGAACCAGAAAGAAAAATCCATATATAATAAATCAAGCCATAAAAATTTGGAAGGGGTGTTCTGAGATATGTGGCTATGAGGGGATAGATCCAGAAGTTTCGATATTCTGTATGGAACCATTGAGTAAACCTGAGTTTCAGAGTACCAGAATAAAAATGAATGAATTGGGAATAAATCAGCTGGGCCAAGTGGTTTCATATAATAAAGTTAAATCCTTTAGTATACTTCAGGAAGAATATGGGGCGACGTCTAATATGCTCTTGTATTACTACCAGATTAAAGGGGTGTTAATGGAATATTTTAAACAGGAGGGGAGAATTATCCAGGATAATCCTATTAAAATTCTAATTAGGTAAAGCGGTCAAAAAAAATGTCTATCAAGATTCTATAGATATATAATGGATTCAGCCCAGCAGGATCAATTGATGGGCCTTTTGAATAAGTGGCGAGGGGATATCCCTGATATAGCGTTAGCTGATTGGGAGAAATCTCTTAAGAATATTACAGATTCCACACACTCGGTCCCAGTTCAACAGATACAGTACAACATAGCCCATCGAATTTATTATACACCAGAGACTATTAGTAAATTCTCTAAGCAGAATCCTGATAAATGTCCAAAATGTCAAGGGATGAAGTGTAATTTTTTTCATTTAGTATGGCAATGTCCGGAAATACAAAAATTTTGGAGCCATGTTAATATTATAATGCATGGTCTGGGTTTACTCCCTAAGGATCCGATCCCCTCGTGTTTAATCCTGGGTATACATTTCCCCAATGTATTATCAAACAGTGATAGTCGGTTGGCCGTTATTCTCTTATCTTTGGCAAAAGTATGTATTGCTAGACTGTGGTTAGATATAAGAGCTCCAGATACGAAAGAATGGATAAGGCTGGTGAATTATATTTTTAAGAACGAAAGGGAGGTATATTTGTATAAGAAGAGTATGGAAAATTTTTATAAAATTTGGGCTATTTGGTATCACTCAGAATATTATAAATGATTGAAAAAGCATACTATTTTTGATGAAGAAAAAATTTAGCTCACAGTTAATTTTGAAATAAATATGTATAATTAATGCACAGTTATAAGTAATTCAGGCTTAAGCACGGAACATGTATTGATGAACTTATTGCTTTTTATTTATTTATTTTTTTGGGTTATAGTATTTCAATATCAAAATTGTACTAATATAGAGCACAGGTGATAAAAAAAAACAAAACAAAAAAAAAAAATTTCGCTTATATATGAAATTCTTGTTGTTATCCTTTTCTCTTCATCTAGATGAATTTCGCTTTATGCTTTTTACCTATTTATTTTTGTGGTATAGTATTTCAATATAAAAACTGCACTAGTATATAGCACAGGTGGGAAAAAACTTTTTTTTTTTAAATTCTTATTTTTTTTTTTTTTCTTTTTTTTTCTTCCTCTCTTCATCTCCAATAGTGCTCCCTTTTTGATTGCCTTCCTTCCTTCTCCCCTTTCTTCGCTCCTCTCTCCTTCCCTTTTCACTCCTATTTCTTTTATGTCCCGAGTGCAGCCCTAAATCGAGCTTTGAGCTGCCCGGGAGATATTGAATAATGCAGACATATAGTATGTGTTTTTTTTTTTTTTTTTTTTTCTTTGTTGTTAGTGAGTAATGTCTAGTATTTTTGTATTTATACCTGATTGTAATATTTGATTATGTTTTAATACAAATGTCTTTTTTTTGTGTAATGTAAAGAAAAGAAAAAGTTTAATAAAAATCATTAAAAAAAAAAAAAAAATCATCCAGTGAATACCATCACAACATCCCTGTAAAAAAACCAACAAGTTACAGGTTACTGTGGTAAAGCCATTAGTCTAAATCAGGCATGTCCAACGTTGGCCCTCCAAATGTTGTGAAACTACACATCCCAGCATGCTTTGCCACAGTTTTGCTATAAGAGATATATACGCTGGAGTTTTGAGTTGATAAAATATGTAAAAAATACAAAGAATCTATAAAAAAAATTTTAGTTTTATTATTCTAATAATTTTTATAGTCAAAACTCTGGGGTAAAAAGTCTATGGCAGGTGAGGCAGTGCCTCACCTGGCTACCTTTTCTACACATCTCTCAACAAAAGTCAGCGAATCTCCAGCAGTATATACTGCTGCACTTGTGTATAATGCTGGCATGTACCCCACTCATGGACTTGCATGAGACCACGTGATTGATTTTAAATTTTAGCCCAGTGGTGGGATGTGTAAACTCTGAACCCGCTATCATCATACTGCAGGTAGTGCATGATGGGCATTTGTAGCACCCTGGTTTCTTTCTTTGCACGTTGAAGATGGGTTCATGTGGTCTCATGCAAGTCCCAATATATTATATACATCATTATATGCCCTTGTGGCAAGTATTATGTGGGCCAAACCATTAGAACATTTAGGGAGCGTATGGCGCTACATCGCTCCGCAATAAAATCTTGCATCGGCGGTGAGAAAATTGAGCAACCGGTTGCTAAACATTTTAAACTTTGTGGACATAAGCTGGAAAGCTTGAAGAGTATGATCATCGATCACATCCCCCCACTACCCCGAGGTGGTGACCGTCAGAAACTGTTGACACAGCGCGAGTCGGCATGGATATTCCGACTCAACGCGCTGGCTCCGACAGGCTTAAATGAAAAGATTGCCTGGAACTCATTCATTTAAATAGCTTTGTACATGTCAGTTAGGATAAAAATAACATAAAAATACTATAAGAATATTACAACATTATAATATTTGCCTTACAGTATTTATCCTCACTTGTATAACATCTTCACTTTTCTAGGTTTTTTAGTAATTTACATTTTCAGCTGTTTACATGCATGTATAGACATTACCAATTGTAGCCAGTAGTATTACAGGCATCTATTTGAGCAACATGTATGTAATTAATTTTGTATGTTTAAAACGTGAGCAGAGAAAGTGCAAGAGACGCTTGCCATTGGTATCTGTGCCAGCAGAGAGTCAGCAAAATAGACGTCTGCACAATGGCCCCTATCCCAGTTACACGCATTGGTTCCTGTAATAATTTGAACATTGATCTCAGCCACAGCGCTTCTTATGCTGCACACTCGTTTTTTAAGTTTATTACAGCACGTATTTTGTCATTTTACTTCCAGCAGTTTCAAGCTGGTCCTACGTAGATGTTCGTCCCCCTGAAGCCGGTAAGCTCAGACGCACAGCGTCTATGGTGTCTAGGCAACGGTTACATCATACAGGGGCGGAGCCACACACCCGGAAGCTGAGCGTCCAGTCCAGGCAGCGGGGAACAGCGTCTTCTTCACACACGCAGCACTTATAAGGTAAGAGAGCCTAACGGTTCTGTATTCTCCCTATTCTTTATGCACTTGCACCTTGCACTTTCAGCGCACGTCCAGAGGACGAGACTCTAGTAGTCTCGAAACGTTGACGACCCTTGCTATGTTTTGATTTGCAACTTTCTATAAAAATCTTCTACAAAAAGTCGTCTGAGTGCCACCTCCTTTCCTGGGGTAACCCCTTCAAGGCTCTCCCCCCGGATCTCTGTTCTGTATCCAGCATCCAGGGAGGCACCAGCACGCAGTTGCATACTTATACAGCGTGCCAAACAACCCAAGACTGTATATATATATATATATATATATAATGTAGAAATAGGATCGCACTCCATCCAGCAATTAAACAACTCCCGGGGTGTCATCCAGAACAAAGTCCTCATGTACAAGAAAAAAAGGACGCACTCTCCAGAATATATAAATGCAATTAAAAGCTGTGTATTTCAATGATACTTGTCAAGAGAAAAAAATTAAACAAAATGTTACTCAACGTTTCCGTCCTCTGGGGGACCTTCGTCAGGAGATGGGCATCTGTAACAACAATCCAACACAGGGCACAGCTATGACCACACAGCAGGTTCCTACAATATATATATTGGTCCAGGTGATAGACAGTTATAGGGTACCCGCACTGGTACACATAGGAGGACTGCAGCTGAATTATAAATCAATTTTTATCTTATTTTTACATATATAACTTTTTTCATTTTTAAATTAGCACCCAATTCACCACTAGAATCTAGTGGTTGTTGTTGTGTATTAATAAATGTACACCTTTTATATATTTTCTTAAATTTCACTGTATTACAGTCTTTTTATTTTTGGTCATTCACAAAGCGCAACCATCACACTATATATATATCGCTATAACACCTAAACCTAACTCTCAAAACAGCCCTGGATGAAGTGGCCCCAGTTACCCACCACACCCCACGTAGGCCTAGATGCCAACAGTGGAACTCTAAATTAACACAACACCTACAAAATCTCTCATGGAAAATTGAGTACAAATAGTGTAAATCTCGCAGTTCAATGGAAACATATTTAAAAACTCTAATTTCTGCTTAATCTTCTAACCTAAAAATGTATTTTTAATACATTTAAATACCTTTTCAACCCTTCCTCACCCAAGCCACCAGCCACTCTCCATGCACAAGATATTGCTTCCTACTTCAGGAATAAGATTGACAAGATCAGAGATGAATTGGTACAGTATGCTCCAACTTAGTTTGTGATCTGCTCAATTCCATACCTGAGCCCTCTGATGCATTTACTTCATTTGTTCCCACGAATTAAGATGAAGTATCTGAATTTTTATCTTCCTCCCACTCTACTACCTCTCCTTTTGACCCTATACCCTCACAAATAAGTAAATCTCTGTCTTCTGTGATCATCCCAATCTTTACAAAAATCTGTAACCTCTCTTTCTCTATTGGTGTCTTTCCATTGTTCAAACACACAGTTATCATTCTGATTCTGAAAAACAGATTTCTAACCCAAGCTCTCTCTCAAACTACCGTCCCATCTCTCAACTTCCAAGCACCTCCAAACTACTTGAAAGACTTCAGCGCCATTGTTTGTATTACATTTTATTGTATTACTTGAAAGACTTGCCTACACTCGCCTTACACACTTTTTTAACTCGGAAAACTTATTGGACCTGCTTCAGTCAAGCTTTTGTTCCCAACACTCCACAGAGACAGCATTGACTAAAGATGAGATTGATCTGGTCACTGCTAAGTCTAAAGGCCACTATTCACTACTTATTCTTCTAGATCTCTCTGCTGCTTTTGACACTGTTGACCACACACTTTTCATACAATCCCTAGGCCTTAAAGACACAGCCCTATTTTGGTTCTCATCCTACCTATCTAACCGTTCTTTTAGTCTGATTCTACCTCCTCTTCGCTACCTCTTTTATTTGGAGTGCCTCAGGGTTCAGTTTTAGGTCTTCTGCTTTTCTCAATCTATACCTCATCTCTTAGCAGCTTAATCAGCTCTTTTGGATTTCAGTATCATATGTATGTGGATGATACTCAGCTCTACCTATCTTCCCCAGACATGTCCCCTTCTGTATTGAGCCATGTCTCTGAATGCCTTTCTGCTGTTTCATCCTGGTTGTCATCTCGCCACCTCAAACTTAATATTTCAAAAACAGAATTACTTATATTTCTGCCAATAAATAGTCGTTACCAACCTGATATCTCTATTGCTGTTGAGAATATGACAATCACTTCTACCTCTCAAGCTCGCTGCCTAGGTTTTAGCCTTGACTCTGAACTTTCCTTTGTTCCCCACATTCAATCTGTCTCGAAATCATGCCACATTTACCTAAAAAAACATATTCAAAATTCTCCCTTAGCTTACAAAAGACACTGCAAAATCTCTAATCCATGCTCTCATCATCTGACGCATTGATTATTGCAATAGTCTCCTTACTGGCCGTCCCCAATACAGACTCTCACCACTACAGTCCATCATGAATGCAGCTGCGAGGCTAATCTTCCTAGCCAGACATTCATCGTCTGCAAAGCTACTCTGTCAGTCACTTCATTGGTTACCTGTATTCTACCATATTCAATGCAAAATTATTTTACATACAAAGCTATAAACCAAACGACACCAACAAACATCTCTTCTCTTATCTCAAAATATCTTCCAACCCGACCACTATACTCCTCAAAAGATCTGCGTCTCTCATCCACACTCATAACTCACTACTATTCCCGATTGCATGACTTTCTTCGGGCTGCACTCACTCTGTGGAATGCCATCCCAAGCACAATAAGGCTCTCCTCCAGTCTCCAAACCTATAAGCGTTCCCTGAAAACTCATCTCTTCATGAAAGCTTATAAAATTCCAGATCCAGTCAATTAACCTTCATATACCGTTCCTATCTAATCACATCCCCACTGTACAGTCCACACATATCCACTCTTTCTTTTTCATATTTTCATCCTCCTGACCCATGGCCAAACTGCTTTGGTCACCGTATCTTACAGCACAACAGGAACCTTGCATTCTGGTGGTATCAATGCAATAAAGAATACAGTATCTATCATTATGTTTCAATGCCTATTTCCCTATAGATTGTAAGCTTAAGAGCAGGGCCCTCCTACCTTTTGACTGTCTGTAAATACCCTGTTTGTTGTATCACTGTCTCCTTGTAAAGCGCAACAGAATATGCTGCGCTATATAATAAACTGTTAATAAATAAGAAACAGTATCTAGGTTTAAGTGTGTAAACTGAGGCATACAGAATGCAATCAAAGAACATTTTACTCTGTATCTTAGCACTTTTTTGCATTGTGAATATGAACCCATAAAGTCTTATTCCTTTCACCTGCCTCAAAAGATTATTTTCCAATATTGGTAATTTTGATATTACCATCTATGTAAAGAGAAGAAAAAAAAAACATTAAGCAAACATCATTTATGAGTTCTCACTACTTTGCTTTTCTTTCCCAGTACACTTCTTGAAAAATGCGATTCTGCATTTTAAATGTTGTCTAAAAGTGTTTATTCTGTAAATATTAAAGAACAGTTTTATATAACATAAAATTGGTGTACAATTTGCATATTGCTTTATGTTTTTCGTTCATTTGATGAGTGCACATAAAAATCAAAGACTACATATTAAGATGGACAAAACAGCAACTGAAGAAACAGCTAAGTAATGTCTATAAACTGTAAACACATTTTGAGAATCATGATCTATGGCTAAGCAATCTACGTTTATGAACATTTTACTTATGTACCAAATCATTTGCCATAAGTTTTACTTACAATCTGCTAAGAGTAGCATGCTCATATTTCAGACGTATTATTGGATTTGTATGACCTCAGCTTCAACTTAAAATAAAAGGTATGTGAAAACTTACTTTTGAAAAATTGTATCCCTGACATACTAAACTTCAATTTTCCAAGAAGAAAATTATTTGGCCTGTGAATGACTTTTGGATTTATATATCTGCAAGGATAACATAGAAGAGATACATCACATACCACCCATTTTCATACTCTTTCCTTGATACTATAATATTTTAACTTACACAAAGTTTGCCACTGATTGCAACTTAAATTCTGGTACAGCAGAAAATAAAATAGTGTGTTGTCATAGAACTAAAACTTTTAGGAAGAGACCAGAGAAATGCCTGTACAAAAATGTAGTTATATTAGTCTATGTTTTTATAGACATTTAAAAATGCAAATGTGGCAATAGTAAAATAATTTTAAGAATCTATCATTTTGCCCAAGGCATCTGTGTTTTTTTAAATAATAATTATCAATCAATCAATGTCAAACATTGATAAGACTCATTTATTGATAACCCTTCCCTCATAAAAGTGTATCCAGTATTTGAATTTTCTTTTTTCACTCAAAATGTTTTCTATTTAATATTTTAAGCTTCTGTTTGTCATACAATTTTGGCTTGTTTATTTTTGGTGGCAATTAAACAATTCCAACTTGGGCGACTGGTGGTAGAATACATATTAAACATGGATGAATACATTTTCAAAATCATAAAATTGTACAGTATAGGTCATAGGCAGTTTAACATTATTTGTCAGATAATACATTTAGATAGACTTTAGTTAGCTGACAAATAATTTAATACACTTTTGCAATTTTGCAAATTTGACTGGCTATATTATGATTTACAGATGGAGCCCCCATCATTCAGCAGGGGGCTGGGGATAGAATCACCCCCTGCCAGCTGCCACAAGGGGGCGTGCATGCATGAGACGCTCGCGCACCCCATTCCGATGGAGCTCTCTGTCACCTCCCATCACCTCCCTGTATCCCCCCTAACCCTTCCCATCTCCCTAAGTAAAGACAGGCAGGGTTTCTGGTCTCCAACGCCAAGTGATTGGGATGCGTGTGTGTGTGTGTGTGTGAGATGCTTGTGTGTCCCAATCAGATGAAGTGCCTCTCCGATGGCACTCGCCAGCAGGGCATTCTGGTGGGTGCTGGAACTGCATGAGAGGTGCTCCATCTAATCCACTTTACTTGTTCCACAGAAAGAGATCATAACATTACGCCCCATACACATTACATGATCCCTGATGATACTGATACTGTGTTTAAGGGGCTCTACCATACACAATGTGCCAAAGGGGCCCTACATGGCGCAATGTGTACAATTGGCACTGTGTGGTGTAATGTGAATAACAGACACGACTATATGGTGTAATGTAAATTGGTACTATTATGTGAGAACAAGCCTTTTTCACCAATTCTCTTTTTGCCACCAAAATGTCTAGTAAGGGTACTGGATTCCCTTGCCTAGGTTTACTACAGGACTGCCACTACAGAAATACATTATTATGTTCAAAACACTTAAAAAAGCATTATAAAGTATCTATTGAGCACCTGTTTTATTTCCCTGAGGTGAGATCATAAAGTCTTACTGCTTTTTATACTGTAGATCCAATGGGTAATATTGTAAATTATAACCTTTGCTTGCTTTATACAGTTTTCTAAATAAATGATTTGCTAGAATTCACTAAACATTACTGAAATATTCCCAGTTCAAAGGACAAACTCACACAAATGCTCTTCTACAATGCTGCACTTTCTGTCAATGTTAGTGGGTTTAAAATCTAATTACTGTAAAATGCTACCAATAACAATTATGGCACATGTGGGAGTAAAACATATATGACACTGGACAAGGTTGCATTCTTAAAGGAAAAATTTAGATAGTAGAAACCTAAATAAACTCAGATAAATAGTAAAGTAAAAACAAAATAGGATGTGAATATTGTTTACAAATATTGCCCTTTGGTTGCTTTAGATGCAGCATTATTATATATTTAATTAACGACAATGCTATATATAGAGATGAACGATCCACATTATTGTGTGTTTTTTTCTTAAATATTGTACAGTACAGTATATACTTACCTATGGCTGCAAATTAATCACAAATTATTCTATTAAAAGTATAATAGGTGTGAAAATTGCCAATGAAACATTTTAGTTATCATAATAACTTGGAATGTTTAGCTTATATAGGAAATATAACCATTAATTAACAACATATTTTATTTGATTTTATATAACAAATGTGAGCGACGCTGGCATTTTAAACATCTCTCACAGAGATGTTGGTGCACAAAGGGTTAAATTACAATTAATCTATGTGGCCCAGACTTACAAATAGTTTCTTGCACTAGTTGGTTTTCATTGAAACGTGATTTGAAGAAGAGAGATCTCCATCTATTTTGTTATGAAGTTTTAGTGCTGTGCTATAAGCATAAAAGTAATGTACAATATCAGGAAAATAATACATTTTATTTATTTAATTAATTGCCTGTGAAAAGTAATCAGTACAGATGACAGGTACAGGTAAATGAAATACATCTAGTAAGCAGGCCCGCTAGCAAGGGGGATGGGACGGGACTTCAGTCCCAGGCCCAGAGTGAAAGGGACCCTGGCAGCAGCATTTTTTGGGACCATCAGCTTACAACAATATTTAGATACCACCACAGCTGGCTTTGTCTCCTCATTCATAGTTGTCTGCTGTTGGTCCCATTCGACGCTGTTGCCAACTGGGCCCCCATCACAATGCATGGACTGTTGTGAACGCATAGACTGCTGTGATAAGCTGTCAGGGCTGGAGCAGCAAGGATGTATGTGAGGCTCTGCATATTTCTGATACTATATTGCAGAGTCTATGTGTATGGGGCTATGGGGCAGTGTGTATGTGTACGTGTGTGGCTATAGGATAGATTGTGTGTGTGCTTGTGTGTATCTTTGGGGCACTTTGTGGGTGATGGTTGTGCACATCACACAGCACTTTATTCTTTTGATATTGCACTTTGTGGGTGATGGATTTGCACATCACACAGCACTTTATTCTTTTCATATTGCACGCCCTGACGAAAAGACTTCGGTCTTGAAACGTAGGCTACAACAGCAATGCAATAAAAAACGTATCTTTTTCACCTAATGCCGTTGAAGTGCCGCCTGCCTTATTCAAACTGGGTCTCCGGGACATAGGGCGTACAGTGACTATATTATAAGGGCACGGTAGTGCCCTTATATTAAGGCTGAATCCAACGAACGGATTTTTCCCATAGGGAACTTTTCGGATGGGGGCATGGTGTTTGAGGGACTGCACCTCAAAAGTGACTGGGCGTACTGAGCTGAAATTTGGCATGTACACGTAGAATCGTCAACCGGTGCTGCATGCCAAATTTCAGGGCGAAATATTAAAAAATGACCAATTGAGAGCGATCTAAACTTCCAACTGCCAGTTTTTTTCTGACACTTCAGAAATGACACTTTGTCACCCATGTTAGTCTATGAGGTTTTTTTTGGGAAGGCATAACTCGGGGTAGGGGAACAATTGAGACTTGGGGTTTGTTTTATTAGGTAGATATTGTCCCAGTGGGGTGCCTTTTGGGGTTGAAGATTTTCAGATAGGTACAGTTTTTTTATAATTTAGTGAAACATGCCCCATTATAGAGATAGGAGCTCCAACTTGTTGCGCATGCGCAGTAAATAGCCGCCAGCCCAGCAGGGGGAGTAAACAGAGAGGCTTCACTGGGTGTACAAACATGGCCGACTGTGAAGCAATATTGAGTGCAGTGGGCAGAACCTCCATAAACTGCCTGGACAGCGTTGAGGTACTGGGGGGACAGAAAGTGGGTGGCGCCGGCGACTCATTCATATTCCCTGCTTGGTTCATCCGTCTCCCCACAGCCAGCGCCGCCTGCCGGGCTCATAGCCCATGCCTCTCCCTGCCCGACTGGTCCCGCTCCAAACAGCCAGCGCCACCTGCTTGGCTCGTCCAGCTCCCCACAGCCAGCGCAGCGCCAGAGGAGGAAGCGGCACGATGGGTGAGTTGCGGTGAAGGCAGCCCTCCCTGCCTTCACCGGTCCAGACAGAGCCTCCGAGTCCTTGACAAAGCAGGAGCGGTGCCTGGCTCCCTGCCAGCCCCCAAGTCAGGAGCAGTGACAGAAGCCGCCCGCCCGGACCAAGCCGCGCACAGAGCCGCCAGCCGGGAGGGAGAAGACCCTGCAGCCGCCCGGTCACCATCTCACCCTAACCCCCGGAGACAGCCACACAGCGTGGCCCAGGACCACTAACCCAGGACAGCCACTCCAGCTACAGGGGGACCCGTCGGAGGGCAACAGACAGCACCAGAGACACAGGGGGGTATCGGAGGGCAGGCAGGAAAGAAAAGTAGGTGCCTCAAGTCCTGGGGCAGGATTTTTCACATGATTTCTGTACGCTTCCCCCCGTGTGTATGTTGCCCCCCGTGTGTATGGTGCCCCCCGTGTGTATGGTGCCCCCCGTGTGTATGGTGCCCCCTGTGTGTACGCTGTGCCCCCGTGTGTATGCTGCCCCCTGTGTGTATGCTGTGCCCCCCATGTGTACGCTGTGCCCCCCTGTGTGTATGCTGCCCCCTGTGTGTATGCTGACCCCTGTGTGTATGCTGCCCCCCGTGTGTATGCTGCCCCCCGTGTGTATGCTGCCCCCCGTGTGTACGCTGTGCCCCCCGTGTGTACGCTGTGCCCCCCGTGTGTACGCTGTGCCCCCGTGTGTACGCTGTGCCCCCCGTGTGTACGCTGTGCCCCCCGTGTGTACGCTGTGCCCCCCGTGTGTACGCTGTGCCCCCCGTGTGTACGCTGTACCCCCCCGTGTGTACGCTGTACCCCCCCCGTGTGTACGCTGTGCCCCCCCCCGTGTGTGCGCTGTGCCCCCCCGTGTGTACGCTGTGCCCCCCCGTGTGTACGCTGTGCCCCCCCGTGTGTACGCTGTGCCCCCCCGTGTGTACGCTGCGCCCCCCCCCCCGTGTGTACGCTGCGCCCCCCCGTGTGTACGCTGCGCCCCCCCCGTGTGTACGCTGCGCCCCCCCCGTGTGTACGCTGCGCCCCCCCGTGTGTACGCTGCCCCCCCCGTGTGCGCGCTGCGCCCCCCCCCGTGTGCGCGTATGTTGACCCCCGTGTGTATGGTGCCCCCCGTGTGTATGGTGCCCCCGTGTGTATGGTGCCCCCTGTGTGTACGCTGTGCCCCCGTGTGTATGCTGACCCCCGTGTGTATGCTGACCCCCGTGTGTATGCTGACCCCCGTGTGTATGCTGACCCCCGTGTGTACGCTGTGCCCCCCGTGTGTACGCTGTGCCCCCCGTGTGTACGCTGTGCCCCCCGTGTGTACGCTGTGCCCCCCGTGTGTACGCTGTGCCCCCCGTGTGTACGCTGTGCCCCCCCCCGTGTGTACGCTGTGCCCCCCGTGTGTACGCTGTGCCCCCCCGTGTGTACGCTGTGCCCCCCCGTGTGTACGCTGTGCCCCCCCCCCGTGTGTACGCTGTGCCCCCCCCGTGTGTACGCTGTGCCCCCCCCCCGTGTGTACGCTGTGCCCCCCCCCGTGTGTACGCTGTGCCCCCCCGTGTGTACGCTGTGCCCCCCCGTGTGTACGCTGTGCCCCCCCGTGTGTACGCTGTGCCCCCCCGTGTGTACGCTGTGCCCCCCCCGTGTGTACGCTGCGCCCCCCCGTGTGTACGCTGCGCCCCCCCGTGTGTGCGCTGCGCCCCCCCCCCCCCCGTGTGTACGCTGCCCCCCCCCGTGTGCGCGCTGCGCCCCCCCCCGTGTGCGCGTATGTTGACCCCCGTGTGTATGGTGCCCCCCGTGTGTATGGTGCCCCCGTGTGTATGGTGCCCCCTGTGTGTACGCTGTGCCCGTATCCGTGTGTATGCTGACCCCCGTGTGTATGCTGACCCCCGTGTGTATGCTGACCCCCGTGTGTATGCTGCCCCCCGTGTGTACGCTGTGCCCCCCGTGTGTACGCTGTGCCCCCCGTGTGTACGCTGTGCCCCCCGTGTGTACGCTGTGCCCCCCGTGTGTACGCTGTGCCCCCCCCGTGTGTACGCTGTGCCCCCCCGTGTGTACGCTGTGCCCCCCCGTGTGTACGCTGTGCCCCCCCGTGTGTACGCTGTGCCCCCCCCGTGTGTACGCTGTGCCCCCCCCGTGTGTACGCTGTGCCCCCCCGTGTGTACGCTGTGCCCCCCCCGTGTGTACGCTGTGCCCCCCCGTGTGTACGCTGTGCCCCCCCCGTGTGTACGCTGTGCCCCCCCCCGTGTGTACGCTGTGCCCCCCCCGTGTGTACGCTGTGCCCCCCCCCGTGTGTACGCTGTGCCCCCCCCGTGTGTACGCTGTGCCCCCCCCCGTGTGTACGCTGTGCCCCCCCCCGTGTGTACGCTGTGCCCCCCCCCCGTGTGTACGCTGTGCCCCCCCCGTGTGTACGCTGTGCCCCCCGTGTGTACGCTGTGCCCCCCCCGTGTGTACGCTGTGCCCCCCCCCGTGTGTACGCTGTGCCCCCCCCCGTGTGTACGCTGTGCCCCCCCCCCGTGTGTACGCTGTGCCCCCCCCCCGTGTGTACGCTGTGCCCCCCCCGTGTGTACGCTGTGCCCCCCCGTGTGTACGCTGTGCCCCCCCCGTGTGTACGCTGTGCCCCCCCCCGTGTGTACGCTGTGCCCCCCCCGTGTGTACGCTGTGCCCCCCCCGTGTACGCTGTGCCCCCCCGTGTACGCTGCGCCCCCCGTGTACGCTGCGCCCCCGTGTACGCTGCGCCCCCCCGTGTGTACGCTGCGCCCCCCCCCCGTTTGTACGCTGCGCCCCCCCCCGTGTGTACGCTGCGCCCCCCCGTGTGTACGCTGCGCCCCCCCGTGTGTACGCTGCGCCCCCCCCGTGTGTACGCTGCGCCCCCCCCCCCCCCCGTGTGTACGCTGCCCCCCCCCCCCCCGTGTGTACGCTGCGCCCCCCCGTGTGTACGCTGCGCCCCCCCCCCCGTGTGTGCGCTGCCCCCCCCCGTGTGCGCGCTGCGCCCCCCCCCCCTGTGTGCGCGCTGCGTCCCCCTCCCGTGTGCGCGCTGCGCCCCCCTCCCGTGTGCGCGCTGCGCCCCCCTCCCGTGTGCACGCTGCGCCCCCCTCCCGTGTGCACGCTGTGATCCCCCCCCCTGTGTGTGCGCTGTGGTCCCCCAAACACCCCCCCCCGTGTGTACGCTGTGGTCCGTCCCCCCGTTTGTACGCTGTCCCCCACCCCCAGTGCCCCCCGTGTGTACGCTGCCCTCCCCCCCAGTGCCGCCCCCCCCCCATGTGTACACATTATTGTTGTTGTAATAATTATTATTATTATTATTATTATATTTCCTGCCCAGACTCTGTCCTCCTCATGCTGCCACCGGGACTCGTCGGGACCAGGTTCAGCCGCTTCCACAGCCTGCAGCCCTAACAGTCTGGTGAAGCCCCGGCCTTGATTTGCCTCCGCCATTCGGGCCATGAGAGGAGCAGCTGCACCCAGGTAAATCCATCCCCCCACTGTCCCTGTGTGTACCCTGTCCCCCATCCCCACTATCCCTGTGTGCACCATGTCCCCCCAACTGTCCTCCACACCCCTATCCCTGTGCATACCCTTCCCCCCACTGTCCCTGTATGTACCCTGCCCCCCGTGCCCGCCGTGTGTACGCTGTCCCCCCAGTGCCCGCCGTTTATACGCTGCCCCCCCACCGTGCCCCACCGTGTGTACTCTGTCCCCCCTGTACTGCAGCTGCACCCAGGTAAATCCGTCCCCTCCACTCTGCGTCCCCCTCCCTGCATCCTACGCCACTCTGCACCCCCCTTCCCTGCATCCTCCACCACCCCGCATCCTACACCACCCTGTGTCCCCCCTCCCTGCATCCTACGCCACTCTGTATTCCCCCACCCTGCATCCTCTGCCATCCCTCATCCTACACCACCCTGCGTCCCCCCTCCCTGCATCCTACGCCACTCTGTATTCCCCCTCCCTGCATCCTACACCACCCTGCGTCCATCCTCTCTGAATCCTACGCCACTCGGTATTCCCCCTCCCTGCATCCTCTGTCATCCCTCATCCTACACCACCCTGCGTCCCCTCTCCCTGCATGCATCCTACGCCACTCTGCATCCCCCTCCCTGCATCCTACATCCCTTATCCTACACCACCCTGCATCCCCCCTCCCTGCATCCTACGCCACTCTGCATCCTCCACCACCCTGCATCCTACACCACCCTGCATCACCTCACTGCATCCTACGCCACTCTGTATTCCCCCTCCCTGAATCCTCCACCACCCCGCATCTTACACCACCCTGCGTCCCCCCTCTCTGCATCCTACGCCACTCTGTATTCCCCCTCCCTGCATCCTCTGCCATCCCTCATCCTATGCCACTATGCATCCCCCCTCCCTGCATCCTTCACCACCCCGCATCCTACACCACCCTGCATCCCCTCACTGCATCCTACGCCACTCTGTATTCCCCCTCCCTGCATCCTCCACCACCCCTCATCCTACACCACCCTGCGTCCCCCATCTCTGCATCCTACACCACTCTGTATTCCTCCTCCCTGCATCCTCTGCCATCCCTCATCCTACACCACCCTGCGTCCCCTCTCCTGCATGCATCCTACGCCACTCTGCATCCCCCTCCCTGCATCCTACATCCCTCATCCTACACCACCCTGCGTCCACCCTCCCTGCATCCTATGCCACTCTGTATTCCCCCTCCCTGCATCCTCCACCACCCCGAATCCTACACCACCCTGCGTCCCCTCACTGCATCCTACGCCACTCTGTATCCCCCTCCCTGCATCCTATGCCACCCAGCATCCTACGGTACTCTTCGTCCCCCCTCCCTGCATCCTACGCCACTCTGCATCCCCCCTCCCTGCATCCTCCACCACCCCGCATCCTACACCACCCTGCATCCCCTCACTGCATCCTACGCCACTCTGTATTCCCCCTCCCTGCATCCTACACCACCCCGCATCCTACACGACCCTGCGTCCCCCCTCTCTGCATCCTACGCCACTCTGTATCGCCCTCCCTGCATCCTACGCCACCCAGCATCCTACGCCACTCTGCATCCCCCCTCCCTGCATCCTCCACCACCCCGCATCCTACACCACCCTGCGTCCTACACCACCTTGCGTCCCCCCTCCCTGCATTCTACGCCACTCTGTATCCCCCTCCCTGCATCCTACGCCACCCAGCATCCTACGGCACTCTTCGTCCCCCCTCCCTGCATCCTACGCCACTCTGCATCCCCCCTTCCTGCATCCTCCACCACCCTGCATCCTACACCACCCTGCATCCATCCTCTCTGCATCCTACACCACTCTGTATTCCCCCTCCCAGCATCCTCAACCACCCCGCATCCTACACCACCCTGCGTCCCCCCTCCCTGCATCCTACGCCACTCTGCATCCTCCACCACCCTGCATCCTACACCACCCTGCATCACCTCACTGCATCCTACGCCACTCTGTATTCCCCCTCCCTGAATCCTCCACCACCCCGCATCTTACACCACCCTGCGTCCCCCCCTCTCTGCATCCTACGCCACTCTGTATTCCCCCTCCCTGCATCCTCTGCCATCCCTCATCCTATGCCACTATGCATCCCCCCTCCCTGCATCCTCCACCACCCTGCATCCTCCACCACCCTGCATCCCCTCACTGCATCCTACGCCACTCTGTATTCCCCCTCCCTGCATCCTCCACCACCCCGCATCCTACACCACCCTGCGTCCCCCATCTCTGCATCCTACACCACTCTGTATTCCTCCTCCCTGCATCCTCTGCCATCCCTCATCCTACACCACCCTGCGTCCCCTCTCCCTGCATGCATCCTACGCCACTCTGCATCCCCCTCCCTGCATCCTACATCCCTCATCCTACACCACCCTGCGTCCACCCTCCCTGCATCCTACGCCACTCTGTATTCCCCCTCCCTGCATCCTCCACCACCCCGAATCCTACACCACCCTGCGTCCCCTCACTGCATCCTACGCCACTCTGTATCCCCCTCCCTGCATCCTATGCCACCCTGCATCCTACGGCACTCTTCGTCCCCCCTCCCTGCATCCTACGCCACTCTGTATTCCCCCTCCCTGCATCCTCTGCCATCCCTCATACTACACCACCCTGCGTCCACCCTCCCTGCATCCTACGCCACTCTGTATTCCCCCTCCCTGCATCCTACGCCACCCAGCATCCTACGCCACTCTGCGTCCCCCTCCCTGCATTCTACGCCACTCTGCATCTCCCCTGCCTGCATCCTCCACCACCCTGCATCCTACACCACCCTGCGTCCCCCCTCCCTGCATCCTACGCCACTCTGTATTCCCTCTCCCTGCATCCGCCACCACCCCGCATCCTACACCACCCTGCGTCCATCCTCTCTGCATCCTACACCACTCTGTATTCCCCCTCCCTGCATCCTCCACCACCCCGCATCCTACACCACCCTGCGTCCCCCATCTCTGCATCCTACGCCACTCTGTATTCCCCCTCCCTGCATCCTCTGCCATCCCTCATCCTACACCACCCTGCGTCCCCTCTCCCTGCATGCATCCTACGCCACTCTGCATCCCCCTCCCTGCATCCTACACCACCCTGCGTCCACCCTCCCTGCATCCTACGCCACTCTGTATTCCCCCTCCCTGCATTCTACGCCACCTAGCATCCTACGCCACTCTGCATCCCCCCTCCCTGCATCCTCCACCACCCCGCATCCTACACCACCCTGCAACCCCTCACTGCATCCTATGCCACTCTGTATTCCCCCTCCCTGCATCCTCTGCCATCCCTCATCCTATGCCAATATGCATCCCCCTCCCTGCATCCTCCACCACCCCGCATCCTCCACAACCCTGCATCCCCTCACTGCATCCTACGCCACTCTGTATTCCCCCTCCCTGCATCCTCCACCACCCCGCATCCTACACCACCCTGCGTCCCCCATCTCTGCATCCTACGCCACTCTGTATTCCCCCTCCCTGCATCCTCTGCCATCCCTCATCCTACACCACCCTGCGTCCCCTCTCCCTCTCTGCATCCTCCACCACCCCGCATCCTACACCACCCTGCGTCCCCCCTATCTGCATCCCACGCCACTCTGTATCCCCCTCCCTGCATCCTAAGCCACCCAGCATCCTATGGCACTCTTCGTCCCCCCTCCCTGCATCCTACGCCACTCTGCATCCTACACCACCCTGCATCCCCTCACTGCATCCTACGCCACTCTGTATTCCCCCTCCCTGCATCCTCCACCACCCCGCATCCTACACCACCCTGCGTCCATCCTCTCTGCATCCTACACCACTCTGTATTCCCCCTCCCTGCATCCTCCACCACCCCGCATCCTACACCACCCTGCGTCCCCCATCTCTGCATCCTACACCACTCTGTATTCCCCCTCCCTGCATCCTCTGCCATCCCTCATCCTACACCACCCTGCGTCCCCTCTCCCTGCATGCATCCTACGCCACTCTGCATCCCCCTCCCTGCATCCTACATCCCTCATCCTACACCACCCTGCGTCCCCTCTCCCTGCATGCATCCTACGCCACTCTGCATCCCCCTCCCTGCATCTTACATCCCTCATCCTACACCACCCTGCGTCCCCTCTCCCTGCATGCATCCTACGGCACTCTGCATCCCCCCTCCCTGCATCAACCACCCCGCATCCTACACCACCCTGCATCCCCTCACTGCATCCTACGCCACTCTGTATTCCCCCTCCCTGAATCCTCCACCACCCCGCATCCTACACCACCCTGCGTCCCCCCTCCCTGCATTCTACGCCACTCTGTATTCCCCCTCCCTGCATCCTCCACCACCCCGCATCCTATGCCACTCTGCATCCCCCCTCCCTGCATCCTCCACATCCTCCACCACCTCACATCCTACACCTCTCTGCATCCTACGCCACTCTGTATTCCCCCTCCCTGCATCCTCTGCCATCCCTCATCCTACACCACCCTGCGTCCACACTCCCTGCATCCTACGCCACTCTGTATTCTCCCTCCCTGCATCCTACGCCACCCAGCATCCTACGCCACTCTGCGTCCCCCTCCCTGCATCCTACGCCACTCTGCATCTCCCCTGCCTGCATCCTCCACCACCCCGCATCCTACACCACCCTGCGTCCCCTCTCCCTGCATCCTACGCCACTCTGTATTCCCTCTCCCTGCATCCTCCACCACCCCGCATCCTACACCACCCTGCGTCCATCCTCTCTGCATCCTACACCACTCTGTATTCCCCCTCCCTGCATCCTCCACCACCCCGCATCCTACACCACCCTGCGTCCCCTCTCCCTGCATGCATCCTACGCCACTCTGCATCCCCCTACCTGCATCCTACATCCCTCATCCTACACCACCCTGCGTCCACCCTCCCTGCATCCTACGCCACTCTGTATTCCCCCTGACTGCATCCTCCACACCCCGCATCCTACACCACCCTGCATCCCCCCTCTCTGCATCCTACGCCACTCTGTATCCCCTCTCCCTGCATCCTACGCCACCCAGCATCCTACGGCACTCTTCGTCCCCCCTCCCTGCATCCTACGCCACACTGCATCCTCCACCACCCCGCATCCTACACCACCCTGCAACCCCTCACTGCATCCTACGCCACTCTGTATTCCCCCTCCCTGAATCCTCCACCACCCCGCATCCTACACCACCCTGCGTCCCCCCCCCTGCATCCTACGCCACTCTGTATTCCCCCTCCCTGCATCCTCTGCCATCCCTCATCCTATGCCAATATGCATCCCCCCTCCCTGCATCCTCCACCACCCCGCATCCTACACCACCCTGCATCCCCTCACTGCATCCTACGCCACTCTGTATTCCCCCTCCCTGCATCCTCCACCACCCCGCATCCTACACCACCCTGCATCCCCCATCTCTGCATCCTACACCACTCTGTATTCCTCCTCCCTGCATCCTCTGCCATCCCTCATCCTACACCACCCTGCGTCCCCTCTCCCTGCATGCATCCTACGCCACTCTGCATCCCCCTCCCTGCATCCTACATCCCTCAACCTACACCACCCTGCGTCCACCCTCCCTGCATCCTACGCCACTCTGTATTCCCCCTCCCTGCATCCTCCACCACCCTGCATCCCCTCACTGCATCCTACGCCACTCTGTATTCCCCCTCCCTGCATCCTCCACCACCCCGCATCCTACACCACCCTGCGTCCCCCCTCTCTGCATCCTACGCCACTCTGTATCGCCCTCCCTGCATCCTCTGCCATCCCTCATCCTACACCACCCTGCGTCCACCCTCCCTGCATCCTACGCCACTCTGTATTCTCCCTCCCTGCATCCTACGCCACCCAGCATCCTACGCCACTCTGCGTCCCCCTCCCTGCATCCTACGCCACTCTGCATCTCCCCTGCCTGCATCCTCCACCACCCCGCATCCTACACCACCCTGCGTCCCCCCTCCCTGCATCCTACGCCACTCTGTATTCCCTCTCCCTGCATCCTCCACCACCCCGCATCCTACACCACCCTGCGTCCATCCTCTCTGCATCCTACACCACTCTGTATTCCCCCTCCCTGCATCCTCCACCACCCCGCATCCTACACCACCCTGCGTCCCCTCTCCCTGCATGCATCCTACGCCACTCTGCATCCCCCTACCTGCATCCTACATCCCTCATCCTACACCACCCTGCGTCCACCCTCCCTGCATCCTACGCCACTCTGTATTCCCCCTGACTGCATCCTTCACACCCCGCATCCTACACCACCCTGCATCCCCCCTCTCTGCATCCTACGCCACTCTGTATCCCTCTCCCTGCATCCTACGCCACCCAGCATCCTACGGCACTCTTCGTCCCCCCTCCCTGCATCCTACGCCACACTGCATCCTCCACCACCCCGCATCCTACACCACCCTGCAACCCCTCACTGCATCCTACGCCACTCTGTATTCCCCCTCCCTGAATCCTCCACCACCCCGCATCCTACACCACCCTGCGTCCCCCCCCTCTGCATCCTACGCCACTCTGTATTCCCCCTCCCTGCATCCTCTGCCATCCCTCATCCTATGCCAATATGCATCCCCCCTCCCTGCATCCTCCACCACCCCGCATCCTACACCACCCTGCATCCCCTCACTGCATCCTACGCCACTCTGTATTCCCCCTCCCTGCATTCTCCACCACCCCGCATCCTACACCACCCTGCATCCCCCATCTCTGCATCCTACACCACTCTGTATTCCTCCTCCCTGCATCCTCTGCCATCCCTCATCCTACACCACCCTGCGTCCCCTCTCCCTGCATGCATCCTACGCCACTCTGCATCCCCCTCCCTGCATCCTACATCCCTCAACCTACACCACCCTGCGTCCACCCTCCCTGCATCCTACGCCACTCTGTATTCCCCCTCCCTGCATCCTCCACCACCCTGCATCCCCTCACTGCATCCTACGCCACTCTGTATTCCCCCTCCCTGCATCCTCCACCACCCCGCATCCTACACCACCCTGCGTCCCCCCTCTCTGCATCCTACGCCACTCTGTATCGCCCTCCCTGCATCCTACGCCATCCAGCATCCTACGGCACTCTTCATCCCCCCTCCCTGCATTCTACGCCACTCTGCATCCCCCCTCAATGCATCCTCCACCACCCCGCATCCTCCACCACCCCGCATCCTACACCACCCTGCGTCCTACACCACCCTGCGTCCCCCCTCCCTGCATACTACGCCACTCTGTATTCCCCCTCCCTGCATCCTACACCACCCTGCGTCCCCCCTCTCTGCATCCTACGCCACTCTGTATCCCCCTCCCTGCATCCTACGCCACCCAGCATCCTAAGGCACTCTTCGTCCCCCCTCCCTGCATCCTACGCCACTCTGCATCCCCCCTCCCTGCATCCTCAACCACCCTGCATCCTACACCACCCTGCATCCCCTCACTGCATCCTACGCCACTCTGTATTCCCCCTCCCTGAATCCTCCACCACCCCGCATCCTACACCACCCTGCGTCCCCCCTCCCTGCATTCTACGCCACTCTGTATTCCCCCTCCCTGCATCCTCCACCACCCCGCATCCTATGCCACTCTGCATCCCCCCTCCCTGCATCCTCCACATCCTCCACCACCTCACATCCTACACCTCTCTGCAATCCTACACCACTCTGTATTTTCCCTCCCTGCATCCTCCACCACCCCGCATCCTCCACCTACCTGCATCCTACGCCACTCTGTATTCCCCCTCCCTGCATCCTCCGCCATCACGCATCCTACACCACTCTGCGTCCCCCTCCCTGCACCCTCTGCCACCCCACGTCCTATTCTCACCCTGCATATTCTCTCACCCTGCACCACCCCCATCTCCAGTTACACACTTGTTATTTAAGGAAGATGGCTGGTGAGTAGGATTTCTTTCAACAGGAACATCACCTGGATACTACTGGACAAGGGGACCAAACTACTAGCAACATAGGTAAGTATCTAAATCATGTCTCCCAACTTTCTGTGCGCCGGACCCGGGACTATGGGGGCATGACCCAGAGGCTCTGTGAGCCTCTAGCCATGCCCCCAGTCCCCTGGCATGTGCACAGCGTTTATTCCCCGCTGCTTAGCAGCCGACAGGGGGGACTCCCAACAACCCCCCCTCAACGCGGGACACTGCCGCCCGCGGGTGGGACAGCGGGACTGGCCCTAATAATCGGGACTGTCCCGCTAAAATCGGGATTGTTGGGAGGTATGTCTATATGAATGGGCTCTGTATGCATTAAAGTTTTATTTTTCAGGTGTGTGTGTGTTTTTATTTAACTATTTGTACTGATGTGGGACTACAGGTCCCAGCAGGCCCTTTATTGCCCTGCATGGTGGGACTTGTGGTTCTCCAAGTCCCACCATGCGGTGCAGGCTTGCTGGGTCTTATAGTTCCACAGCAATACACAATAGTTTGTTCTTTTTTTACATTTTACATCAGCCCGATGGCCACAGCCCACGGCCATCTGGTACAGCCCTGGGCTTCAGCATGGGCAGTTAAGTTCTAGAGAGGGAGTCCCCACTTTCCCAGGATTCCTGCCCATGCTGACCGGTCAGCATGCGGACCGGCCCTTGAGCCAGACGCCATGGAGACGCCAAAAGCCAATCAGGGCTGAATGCTTCCAAAGCACACCCCCCCCCCCCCCAGTCAGTGTGGGGTGAGCTGCTGCAGGACATGAGAGGCAACGCTGGAACCTGGAATTTATAAGTAGAGATGTAAAATTAGTGTGTGTACAATAAACTTTTACTTTTCACTGTGTCTGTGTTTTATTTCAACATTCTTTTTACAGGTGGACTACAAGTCCAAGGGTTCCCATTAATGGCCCGCCGCATGCTGGGATTTGTGGTTCGCCAGGTCCAAGCATGCGGGGGGATGCCTGCTGGGACTTGTAGTTCACCTGCAAAAAGCAATGTTTTGTTTGCGTGATTGTACCATATCAGCCTGGCGTCCACCGCTCAGGGACGCCGGGGACAGCCCCGGGCTTCAGCCCTGGAAGGGTGAAGCCTATTATGGGGGGGGGGGGACTCCCCCAGTGACCCCATCCAGGGCTGACCAGCCACAATGAGCATGATACGGCCGGGGGACCTTACGTTAAAAGTGTCCCCCGGCTGTGGCATGACACCACAGGCTGTTGGAGCCCGGTGCTGGTTCCAAAATATGGGGGACCCCCAGTTTTTTAGTCCCCCGTATTTTTGGAACCAGAACCGGCCCAAGAGTCCGGAGCTGGTTTCAGAAATACGGGGGAACCCTAAACTTTTTGTCCCCTGTATTTTTGGAACCATGTCAGGCTAAATGAGCCCGGGGCTGGTTATGCTCTGGAGGGGGAACCCTACGCCATTTTTTTCTCACCCTTTGATTCTCATCTGTATAATTACCAACTAATCATATTTATGTCCATTTTTTATATATTGCAGACTTAATTTAGATACGGAGATCATGATAGAATTCATGTGTACCCTGTCCCCCCACTGTCCCTTTATGTACCCTATGCCCTCGTATGTACGTTGACCCTCCCCAGTGCCCCCCGTGTGTACGCTGTGCCCCTCGTGTGTATGCTGCCCCCGTTTTCGCGCTGTCCCCCTCCCAGTGCCCCCGTGTGTAAGCTGTGCCCCCGTGTGTACGCTGTGCCCATCGTGTGTTTTCTGTGCCCGACTTGCCCCCCACATGTGTACGCTGTGCCCCTCCCCCTGTGTACATAGTGGGGAAGTACGCGGACACCCCCCCCCCCCTGCAAGCCAGCCTCGGGATTCCCAGGATTTGCATTCACGGCGCAAGTCATCATGATTTCTTCAATGTCTCTACTCCTGCACAGGACACATTTCACCCTGCTCTGTGCCGTTCCAGTCCTGGCTGCTGGAGGGGAGCAGAAGAGGAGAACCGCGCGGTGCCAGCAGCAGAAGGTTAGAAAGCTCAGGAGAGTGCACTGAAGAGCTGAGGGGGAAGAAGGCTGCAGGGAACCTGGAACCAGAGGACCGGACAGGATGAATGAAGAGTTGCAGAGAGGTGAATCATCCAGAGTGTCCCCCAGAAGCAGCCTCCTTTGAAGCACAGTGGGCCAGGTTAGTAGCTACTACATACACATTCCACAGCCTATAACCCTACCCACACACACACACCCCCGCAGGCCTATAACCCTAACCATACACACCGCGCAGCCTATAACCCTAACCATACACACACCCCGCAGCCTGTAACCCTAACCATACACACCCACCCCGCAGCCTATTAACTTAACCATAAACACCCTGCAGCCTACGACACACCATGCACACACCCTGCAGCCTATAACACTAACCATGAACCCCCCCCCCCCGCACAGCCTATAACCCTAACCATACAGACCCTGCAGTCTATAACCCTAACAATACACCTCCCCCCGCAGCCTATAACCCTAACCATGCACACCCTGCAGTCTATAACCCTAACAATACACCTCCCCCCGCAGCCTACAACCCTAACCATACCCACCCTGCAGCCGATAACCCTAACAATACACTCCCCCCGCAGCCTATAACCCTAACAATACACCTCCCCCGCAGCCTATAACCCTAACCATGCACACCCTGCAGTCTATAACCCTAACAATACACCTCCCCCCGCAGCCTACAACCCTAACCATACCCACCCTGCAGCCGATAACCCTAACAATACACTACCCCCGCAGCCTATAACCCTAACAATACACCTCCCCCGCAGCCTATAACCCTAACCATACACACCCTGCAGCCTATAACCCTAACAATACACCCCCCCCCCGCAGCCTATAACCCTAACCATTCACACCCTGCAGCCTATAATCCTAACAATACACCTCCCCCCCGCAGCCTATAACCCTAACCATGCACACCCCCCGCAGCCAATAACCCTAACCATGCATACCCCCCGCAGAATATAACCCTAACCATACACACACCCCACAGCCAATAACCCTAACCATACACACACCCCGCAGCCTATAACACTAACCATATAAACTCTGCAGCCTATAACACTAACAATATACACCCCGCAGCCTATAACACTAACCATACACACACACCCCGCAGCCTATAACACTAACCATACACACCCCCCGCAGCCTATAACACTAACCATATACACCCCGCAGCCTATAACCCTAACCATACACCTATCCCCCGCACGCGGCCTATAATCGAAACCATACACACCCCCCGCACTGCAGCCTATAGCTCTAACCATACACACCCCACAGCCTATAGCCCTAACTGTACACACACCCCCCAGCATATAAGCCTAACCATACACCTCCCCCCACAGCCTATAAACCCTAATCATGCATACCCCCCCAGCCTATAACCCTAATCATGCATACCCCCCACAGCCTATAACCCTAACCATACACACCCTGCAGCCTATAACCCTGACAATACACCTTACCCCCCCAGCCTATAACCCTAACCATACACACCGCGCAGCCTATAACCCTAACCATACACACACCCCGCAGCCTGTAACCCTAACCATACACAACCACCCTGCAGCCTATTAACTTAACCATAAACACCCTGCAGCCTACGACACACCATGCACACACCCTGCAGCCTATAACACTAACCATGACCCCCCCCCCCGCAGCCTATAACCCTAACAATACACACCCTGCAGTCTATAACCCTAACAATACACCTCCCCCCGCAGCCTATAGCCCTAACCATACACACCCTGCAGTCTATAACCCTAACAATACACCTCCCTCCGCAGCCTACAACCCTAACCAAACCCACCCTGCAGCCTATAACCCTAACAATACACTCCACCCGCAGCCTATAACCCTAACAATACACCTCCCCCCACAGCCTATAACCCTAACCATACACACACTGCAGCTTATAACCCTAACAATACACCCCCCCCCCCCCCCGCAGCCTATAACCCTAAACATTCACACCCTGCAGCCTATAATCCTAACAATACACCTCCCCCCGCAGCCTATAACCCTAACCATGCACACCCCCCGCAGCCAATAACCCTAACCATGCATACCCCCCGCAGCCTATAACCCTAACCATACACACACCCCGCAGCCTATAACACTAACAATATACACCCCGCAGCCTATAACACTAACCATCCACACACACCCCGCAGCCTATAACACTAACCATACACACCCCCCGCAGCCTATAACACTAACCATATACACCCCGCAGCCTATAACCCTAACCATACACCTACCCCCGCGCGCAGCCTATAATCCAAACCATACACCCCCCCACCGCAGCCTATAGCTCTAACCATACACACCCCACAGCCTATAACCCTAACTATACACACACCCCCCAGCATATAAGCCTAACCATACACCTCCCCCCACAGCCTATAAACCCTAATCATGCATACCCCCCCCCAGCCTATAACCCTAATCATGCATACCCCCCACAGCCTATAACCCTAACCATACACACCCTGCAGCCTATAACCCTGACAATACACCTTACCCCCCCAGCCTATAACCCTAACCATACACACCCCGCAGCCTATTGCCCTAACCATACACACACCCTGCAGCCTATAACCCTAACCATACACACACACCCCGCAGCCTATAACCCTAACCATGCACACCCCCCCATAGCCTATAACCCTAACAATACACCCCCCCCGCCTATAACCCTAACCACACACACACACACCCCGCAGCCTATAACCCTAACCATGCACCCCCCCCCCCCCCCCCCACAGCTTATAACCCTAACCATACACCCCTCCGGCAGCCTTTAACCCTAACCATGCACACCCCCCACAGCCTATAACCCTAACCATACACACACACACCCCGCAGCCTACTGTATAACCCTAACCATACACACACCCCACAGCCTATAACTCTAACCATACACACCCTGCAGCCTATAAACCTAACCATATACACACACCGCAGCCTATAACCCTAACCATACACACACCCCGCAGCCTATAACCCTAAACACACACACACCCCGCAGCCTATAACCCTAACCACACATACACACACACACCACAGCCTGTAAGCCTAACCATACACCCCCAGCCTATAACCCTAACCATACACGTACACCCCACAGCCTATAACCCTAACCATACACACCCCACAGCCTATAACCCTAACCATACACCTCCCCCCCCCCCAATAACACTAACCATACCCCTCCCCCCGCAGCCTATTATCCTGACCATACACACACCCCACACAGCCTATAACACTAACTATACACACACCCTGCAGCCTATAACCCTAACCATACACACACACACACCTCGCAGCCTATAACACTAAGCATACACACACCCTGCAGCCTATAACCCTAACCATAAACACACACACCCTGCAGCCTATAAACCTAACCATAACACACACACACACTGCAGCCTATAACCCTAACCATACACAAAACCTGCAGCCAATAACCCTAATCAAACACACACCCTGCAGCCTATAACCCGAAACATACACCTCCCCCTGCAGCCTATTACACTAACCATACACACCCCACAGCCTATAAACCTAACCATACACACACATCCCGCAGCCTATAACCCTAACATATACACACCCCGCAGCCGATAACCCTAACTATACACCCCCGAGCTTATAACCCTAACCATACACACACACCCCGCAGCCTATAAACCTAACCGTACCCTCCCCAGCAGCCTATTGCCCTAACCATACACACACCCTGCAGCCTATAACCCTAACCATACACACACACCGCAGCCTATAACCCTAATCAAACACCCCCCCCGCAGCCTATAACCCTACCCATACACCCCGCCCCCCGCAGCCTATAACCCTAACCATACACTCCCCCCCCCAGCCTATAACCCTAACCATAGACCCCCCCTGCAGCCTATAACCCTAACCATACCCCCCTCCCCCCACAGCCTATTACCCTAACCATACACACCCCACAGCCTATAACCCCCTCAGTGCCCCCATGTATACTGTCCCCCCCTCTCCCTTCAGTGACCCCATATGTACACTGTCCCCTTCTCACTAGCCCTTGCGGCCTTCTCCCCCCACACCTCATGCCCGCACCTCTCACGAGGCCGACCAGTGACCGGTAGCTTTCATCTGCTCGGGGGCTTCTCAACCGCTGACCGCCCCTCCCCGTCCTGCACAAACCGGCTAGGCTCTCACTGCGGCTTCCTTCCTACTACTGCCTGCTCTATCAGACCTCAACTAACCCCCCTTCTACTCCCGCACCCCCGGCACTGCACCTGCCTGCGCCAGTGCGGATTCCTCTGCCCGCTGTGGGCTCTGACCATGACCCAGCTCTTTTCCACTGGCTCCATCACCATCCTGCCTGAGCTTCAAGTGAGGTCTGCTGCTGATACGTTTATTACTTTTAATTAATTGGGACACCAGCACCTTAGGTTACATTGTTTTACCATTAATTACATGTGATTTATGTATATTTTTGTATATGACTTTATTATGTGTTTATAAAATATTTTTGTTATTTCAATTGAACTGAGTCTTGTGCCATTATTGAAAAGGGGGACCTATATTACATTTAGTTTTCAACTTTAATCAAAGGTATAGTTGCTAATGCTATGTGTGCTTTCCAATTATCTTTTATTTCTTACAAGCTGGTTTGCTTGTTGTAATATGCGGCTTTCCTTGGCTATTATTATATTTATTCAATACTAGCTGACCCACCCGGCGTTGCCCGGGAAAACCTGGGGTTTCTTTATTTCCAAAATTGCTGAAAAATGTCATCTTACAGTATGCTGTGCCAAAGTCCTAAGATTGTAATTTGTAATAGATTCCACCATAATGTTAGAATGTGTTTGCATTGATACTTAATGACGGCAATGAAATCAGGTGTGGTGTTGTTGTTTGAAACACAATGCTCCTGAGTTGATAACTTGTATGTGTTGATGAATTCCATATCCACTCCTGAGATTTAGCACCTATGACATACCCTCCAACATCTGAGGGTCAGAAATTAGTACAAAATCAGAAAGGGACGTGGCCACACCTCCATTTCTATACTTTCAATGGTACAGTTTCAAGGGTGTGTAATTACAGGCGCTGAGTGCGTGGGGACCCGGGGTGGGCATTACTTACCGCGCCATCATTAATTAAAAATTCACTGCTCCCTGCCAGTGCCACTCCCCTCACCGAACCTGCCTGCAGCAGTCTCTGAGGTCTGGGGATCTGTAAAGCACATGCACCGGGTATCTCTACAAAACAGTGGGGCAGCCCCTGAGTGTGGAAGCAGGTCCGTGGGCCTGGCCACATGATGTCATGACGCGACGCACGCTACCCGCACCACTGTAATGCACCACTGGGAATGGGCCAAATTCTTCCCTACACCCGCCGGGCCAATCCACTGATCCAGCCATCACAATCATCAATGGGTGCATTGATAAGGTTTGAGTGTAAGAAGTTGAAGAATAAGACTGAGAAAAAGATTTGCCATGTTAAAAAGTGTAAATTTACTCAATAAATCGTGAAAAAAAAATGTAAGTGTACATAGAAGTACAATCAAGAAATGAAAGTAGGATTAAAAAATAAATTCTGATTCAAACTGATAATTGTTTGGATGGGGTGGGTTGTGAAACAAATCTATAGGTGTGGGTATGGATATTGTGGGCATAATTGGTGTTTGTTACACCTACAGGGGGTCCTCAATTGATGGGATTTTCACTACAGTGTCACGGTCACAGTGTCACCATAGGGGGATTCCCAATTGGGGTCCAGGTGGTCTTTTAGGTACCCTTTACAATCCTGTAGGTCTCTTCTCCTTGAGCTTACGGTCTCCCTTAATGATAGTCAATCACTAAGGGAGACTGTAGGCTCCAGGAGAAGAGACCAACGGGATTGTAAAGGGGTCCCTAAAAGACCACCTGAACCCCAATTGGAAATCCCCCTACGGTGACACTGTAGTGAAAATTTCTCATCAACTGGGGACCCCCTGTAGGTGTACCAAACACCAATTATGCCCACAATATCCATACCCCCCTCCACCTATAGATTTGTTTCGCAACCCACCCCCATCCAAACCATTATCAGTTTGAATCGGAATTTATTTTTTAATCCTACTTTCATTTCTTGATTGTACTTCTATGTACACATATTTTTTTCACGATTTATTGAGAAAATTGTACACTATAACGTGACAAATCTTCATCTCAGTCTTATTCTTTAACTTCTTACACTCATAACATTCAAACAAATGCATGCAGCGCTCATGCCCATCGACCAAACATTATCTATGAACCAAAAGAGTATGGGAAACCCTTAAGGCAGAGCAGTGATATCCAGTGTAGCCACTTTTTATTGATCAATGGGTGCATTGGCCAGGACAAAGATTTCTCAGTGCAACTGGCCGGGGAGCGCAGTGACAGGCTGGAGGACTGGAGAGACGGATATGGGGTACAAAGTAGAAACGGTACATTAGGTACAGTTTTTATTTGCCGGTACAGACTGTTAAATAAACGGCAAATAATTTTTTATGTGTTCTGTGTGTTTGTGTGTGTTGTACTGTTTTTGTGTGTGTTGTAGTGTATGTGGTTGTGTGTGTTGTATTGTATGTATCTGTCCAATGCGTAAGTGTGTGAGGTGTGCTATGTATATACAGTATGTGTGTGTTGTGTCTTTGTGTATCTGTGCAATGTTTAAGTGTGTGTTTTCTGTGTGTTGTACTGTTTTTTGGGTGTGTGTGGTGAATGTGGGTGTGTGTTGTGCTGTTAGAGGTATGTTATGTGTGTGTGTTGTGTGCATCTGCCCAATGTGTAAGTGCGTAAGGTGTGCTATGTATAAATCTGTGTGTGTGTGTAGTGTGCTGTGTGTATCTTTGCAATGTTTAAGTGTGTGTGTTCTGTGTATTGTACTGTTTTTGGGTGTGTGTTATAGTGAATGTGGGTGTGTGTTGTACTGTGAGTGGTGTGTTATGTGTGTGTGTGTGTGTGTTGTGTTGTGTGTATCTGCCGAATGTGTAAGTTTGTGAGGTGTGCTACGTATATATGTGTGTGTAGTGTGCTTTGCGTATCCTGGCAATGTTTAAGTGTGTGTTTGTTGTACTGTTTTTGGGTATGTGTTGTAGTGTGCATGGATTTGTATTGTACTGCATGTGGTGTGTTGTGTGTGTGTATCTGTCCAATGTGTAAGTGTGTGAGGTGCTCTACGTATAAATGTGTGTGTTGTGTGCTATGTCTGCGTATGTGGTGTACTGTGTGTGCGTGTACAATGTGTATGTGTGTGTGTTATGTGTGGTCTATGTATATCCTCAATTATTTCCTAATTGTTTAAAGCCTTCACCATAATGTTAGAATGTGTCTTTCATACTCAATGACAGCAATGAAATCAGGTGTGGAGTTGTTCCTTCGCAAACGGTTTCCCAGATCATCGATCTTTTCCCCAGAACATCAATGAAGGAAAATTAAAACTTGGTGTTTTTTAAATTTCTATGTGAAATTTCCCAAAAAGGGCTTCGAGGTGCACACCACTGGGTCCAGAGGTATCTTGTTGCTGAATTTGGTGTCTCTGAGTGCCACGGTGTGTCCGCAATGCGACGGACACGCGCACACACACACACACACACACACACGCACACAGACTCTTCAACTTATTATATAGATAGCACCAGAGGTATGGTGTGACTCATTACCTCCCTCCCTTTTTTTAGACTAAAATAGGTCACATTTCTCTTAGCAGAATTTGATCGTACCCAAAAAACAAACTTGATCATTGCACAAAACCAAAATGGCCCCGGGAGGGCTGCTGAGTATGCACGAGTCGTGTATAGTTCCTGCCATGGTACTTTCCAGGGAGGACCATGGGAGGAGGCACATGCGCAGCAGCCCTCCGCAGGGAGCCTGCCGCCCTGGTCACCCCATCGACACTCACCTTAACTCCGGCGATCCATTCTGGAGACAGCACCACTGCCATGCCAGAAGGGGGAGGCCTGGCTCTGTGTTCCCTGCTCAGCATCTGCGGACACCGGGGAAGAGGGGAGCGGCTGCCTGGAACTCACTGCTGGAGGGGAAACCATCAAGTCAGACAGAAGGAGCAGACTGGTCCCCATCTCCGGGAGGAACCCCCAGCCTGGTAAAGTTCCATGACCTGGTAGGGTCAGCGTGTCATGTATAGGTAGGCATCATTGACACACACACACACCCATAGCCTATCCATACATTCATACATACGCGCACACACACACACATATATGTAGCCTATCCATACATACTCACACACCCGCAGATGATCCATGACCTGGTAGGGTCAGCGTGTCATGTATATATCATTTGTAATTTGATCTCTGCCCCAGGCAAGGGGCGTGGTCTCATTAAAATGGACATGGCCTCACCGGAGAAGACTACCTTTCACCCCAGATTTTGGCTCTTCACAAACAGACCTTTGCCACCACAGGAAAAACATTTTTTCACCATATTAAGCCCCATACAGTAATGTCCCCTGTACCATATGCCCCACACTGCAATGCCCGTGATACATTATGTCCTAAAGTATAGCTTCTACACACTGGGTGTCATACTCCTTGCCAGGGGTTTGTAATGCGTGTAGCCAGTGGTAATGCTTGTTGCCAAGGGTGTGTTATTGTTAAACATTTTTAAAAATCCAATGTTTATTCTTACAGTGAAATTATACATTTCTGAATAAAAAAAAAAAAAATTGAAAAAAAGCTATGAAATTCCATTGACAAAAAACCTTACGGTTTCACATGTCCCATTAAGGCTTCTTAAACATGATCTGGCATTTCTGAAACCTGTTGTAACTCTTCCACTCAAACTCCAAAAAGCAATGAAATTCCGTTCATTAAGGCTGGCGCCTTAATAGACGTGTTCCTTGCGCAGTACAGATATGGTACGCCATCACAGCCTGTGGGTAAGTGCAGATTCAGCACTCTCACAGAGTGAGATTGCTGTCACTCACACAATGGTGGAGCTGCTAATTCACAGATTTGTGTGCTCATTGGAATACACACATGCAGTCTATGCAACTGAAGGTCTGAGCAGTTATGTGGCGCACTCATCCTAATAAGTACCTGCAATCATCTAAAATGAGTTAATATAGTGTTCATTCTAGCACCCGCCATCTTTGAAAACCCATGCAGTTCCGCTTCCCTGCCTGGGGTGTATCTGTCTGCTGTAGTGCTTCTAGCACAGTGTGATCTGTATATCAGCACTGCAAACCAGACCTGTGCTAGAAACACTACAGCAGACAGCAACACCCCAGACAGGGTAGATGAACTGCATGGGTTTTCAAAGATAGCGGGTGCTAGAATAAACACTATTACTAGAACTATCCCACTGAGAGTCCAACATCTTTCACACTCACTACATACTGTATATCCATTTCATTTAGTATTCACATGCAGTTACCAGAAACATCTTTCATAATTGCAAAAACTATAATACTCCCAACTACTATGCATCTACACTTTCTTCTCCCACCTTCATGCTGCTCTGTCTTCCCCGATACCTACTGCTGTGTGTATTCCCTCATCTGCACCAATGTGTCTTTCCCCATCTGCGCTGCCCTGTCTTTTCACACAGATGCCACTGTTTCCTTCTATCTGTGCCACTGGCTTCCCCTCTATTAGTGGTACTCTGTCTCCCCCTCCATCCATGCTGCTCTGCCTGCCTCATCCATGACACATTTCCTTCCATCTGTACTGCTGTCTCCCCTCTCCATCTGTACTGCTCTGTTTTCCGTTTATCCCCTTTGCTCCGAACCCCCTCCCCCATCAGTGCTGTATTTCCTCCAACTGCTCCTCTGTTTCCTACCCAATCGCATCACTCTGTCTTACCTTCCCCAATCTGTGCCACTGTTTTCCACTTATCTGCTTCGTTAGTCCCCCATCAGTGCTGCTTAGCCTTCCTACCATCTACGCATTTCTATTCCCCATCCGCACCACACTGCCTCCTACCCCATTCAACACCACTTTTACCCCATCCTCTCGGCTCTGTTTACTGCTCAGACCTTCAGTTGCATAGACTGCATGTGTGTATTCCAATGAGCACACAAATCTGTGAATTAGCAGCTCCACCATTGTGTGAGTGACAGCAATCTCACTCTGTGAGAGTGCTGAATCTGCACTTACCCACAGGCTGTGATGGCGTACCATATCTGTACTGCGCAAGGAACACGTCTATTAAGGCGCCAGCCTTAATGAACGGAATTTCATTGCTTTTTGGAGTTTGAGTGGAAGAGTTACAACAGGTTTCAGAAATGCCAGATCATGTTTAAGAAGCCTTAATGGGACATGTGAAACCGTAAGGTTTTTTGTCAATGGTATATATATATATATATATATATATATATATATATATATATATATATATATATATATATATATATATATACACACACACATACAGTACACCTAATGTATTTGTTGAAGCTAAGCTACAAACTGAACTCTTTACATTACTTGCAAAACTAACAATTTTCTTTGGAGACTGCACGTGGAATAATAGGAATCTGTACAGTCAATTCATAGGAAATATAAGATAATGAACCACATTCAGTGTAAAATAAAAAAGCAGTATGAATTTTAAAAAAAGCAGCAATGGGAAATAATTGTGAGAAAGGAAAACTGAAGTTGAGGATTTGATAAACAAACAAAGGTGAGCAGCCAATATTGTAAGTGACAATGAGACTGTCCACCATAAGCAGATTGGCCATAGACTTCACAAGGAACTTTTCCAAGAGTCCAATGGCTCAAGGGGCTTCTGGTTGCACATTAAATATTTTTATATATGAAGTATAACAATGGCTCCAAAAAGTTAGCTCCATTGAGCACATTCTGCCAGTTCTTGCTTATTTATGTTCTACTGGTTGGTTAGACACTTCCCAAGGATTAGTGATAACCATATTTCGAGAGCTTCCACCAGCGAATCATCTCATGGGGAACAACTGCTAGACTTCTGCTATGGATGGTATCAAATTGATGCAGAGTCTTGTGTGGGAGCTGTGCTGTGCATATTATGAACTTTAATGCTGTGAAAGGATTTTCTTGGGGATAAGACTTTACAGGAGCTCCAGCATGGAACACAGGAGGTGCAGGGGAACAGATTTGGTGCTTTTGCTGACTTTGCTGCTGCTCTTTCAGGTTAGTCATTGTTTCTGCTTTTTGGGTGTAAACTAATGGGTCACTGGGTTTACAAACTTGTCATTTGTTGACTGCTGACTGCTTACTATGTTAAAGATGGCTCCCTACAGATGTGTCCTTTAACAGCATCGCCACAGTGAAGTATGCATGGTCAGTGCCACCAAGAGGGGAGAGTGAGTACTATTTACTTTTGTAATGCTGCCCCCATTGAAAACTGCTGCACATTGAGCAGGGAGAAAGATGACTTACTGTAGCCTCTCTCCTCAGCCCAGCACATACTGCATGGGGGAATGGGCATCTGTAGAATACCCAGTCCTGTCTGTCTCCCTGTGTTGTACAGGGGGGAGAGGTAAGCGATTGCACCCACTACAACCCACCTCCGCATCCCTCACTTCATGTTATTCAGGCTGGTGTTCCCGTATACCCCAAAAGTTTGCTTTTTTATTTCCTAAAAAGGGGTCTTGCCACACCTCCCCACATTGCTCAGGCCCTCGCAGTAACTGGATCCAGCATAGCTGTCAGCGCATCTGCACATGGCACATGCATTTTGTGAATGCTATGACCCACTAAACTGCAAGTAGTTGCAGCCATGGGTCTGCAGTGCTATGTGAAGTGGAAGCATGTGTATGCCAGGCCATGCACAATATGTTGTGTTGTGTATGGAATGCAGCAACATGTAATAGGACACAACTGCTGCCTACAGTATGTTAGGAACCATAATTAATGGTTCAGTTCTGTTTTGTGTTCTGCTCAGTTTGTGTTTGGCATTTGACTCTCTGGTGGCCTCCAGTGGTAGGTCTGTGCCATTACAGCTCAATGGGCAGCATGGATGGTGTAATGGTTAGCATTACTGCCTCACAGCGCTGAGGTCATGGGTTCGATACCCACCATGGTCCTAACTGTGCGGAGTTTGTATATTCTCCCCGTGTTTGGGTGGGTTTACTTTGGGTACTCCGGTTTCCTCCCACAATCCAAAAATATACTGGTAGGCTAATTGGCTCCCGATAAAATTAACCCTAGAATGTCTGTGTGTGCATTTACATGTGGTAGGGAATATAGATTGTAAGCTCCACTGGAGCAGGGACTGATGTGAATGTTCAACTATACTCTGTAAAGCGATGTGGAATATGTATGCGCTATATAAGAAAGTGTTAATAAATAAATAAAATATTCTGTGAACTTAATTTATTCACAAGTCTGAGATGTAAAGAGCTTGTTATTACAGCTTAGAGCTGCTTGGATCTCTCCCATGTGAAACTAATCACTTGAGCCATTCTTAATGCATTCTCTCTAGCTCTGTCCTGCCCCAGTGATAGCTTCAGTTCCTGAGTCACAGCTTCCTGTTCCTTTTGCAGGTAGCTGCTAGTTCCTGTTTCCTGCTGGTCTCTGTCAGGTTACTGCTCTGGTAGGAGCTCACCAGCCATCTGCTGGTCTTTAGTTAATTTCTCCCTGCACTCAGCCCAGTGTGCAGCCTTCCTGGCCTGTGGCAGTTCCAGCCTGCTCTACTTTCAGTTCCAGAATCCTGTCTGTCTGCTCCAGCCTGTCCCAGCCTGCTCCTTACCATCCTGAGCTGCTGGATGTTCCTGGGTCCTGCTATGCCTATTCCAGGTCATGTAAGTGCTCCAGTGGAGCCTGGTTTTGTTCCTTGTTTATTTATAAAGTCCTGGCAAGCTGCCATATTCCTTCTCTGAACCAGTACCTGTCAGCGCCAGGGAATTATTCCCTATGGTTGTTCCCTGTCTCTTCAGCTGGTTCCTGGTCTCGTGAGTAACCCTTCTAGGTGCCTGGTTTATTTCCTTATTACTTGTGGCTCTCCTGAGCACATCTTTATTTACCCACCCTCTGCTTGGTGTGCAAGGGTGTTCTTATTTGTTTTTGCTGGGGTGCAAACTTCCGGTTCCTTATTCTGTGTTCAGTGTTCCATTTGTATTGTTCGTGGTGTGCTTTTTGGTGTGGTTTAATTTATTCTTGTGTATGCGACGTGGTCAGTGGTTGGCGACTAGGTCGCTGGCGCAAATAGCTGCATTAGTCAGTTTTGGCAAGTTGCCTTCTTTCTTATTTTTCCAGTCAGGTCCTTTAATTAGTTCTCCTTTTGGTTTTTCCCTTGGGGGGTCGCTAACTCTTTGTCCCCACATAACACCTGGTTGCACCGGAGCTGTAGCGGGTTTAACTCGCTACTTCAAACGTGGCGACTACAGGCGAAGCCTCGCATCTGCAGGAGTCAGTCACCTCACCTTGGGGGTCAACAGAGTCAGTGTAGGACATTGCCGTGGCTGTCCTAAACAGCAGTCATATCTGCGGGTTCACACCAAAAACCATAACAGCCTATGCCCATATACACTGACCTCGGACTTCTCCCAATGTTCCTGAGGCACTGACCTGTCATTGCACACAATGGCTATGATGCACTGACCTGTGACTGCCCCCATGAAGCATTGATCTCTGATTGATCCCTACTGTATTGTCCTTGAGACAGTAACCTCAGATAGCTTCCTATGTCCCTGAGATTCTGCACCCCATTTTCAGAGACATGGCTTTTACCCCTTCTTTCTGCAACTCAGACCTGTCAGTTCATGCACATGTCTGTCATAGACAGGCACTGTTGTTGTTATTTATGTAGAATTCTTAATAATAAACAGTGTTATTTCATGACCGGCCATAGGTTTTGATTCCTTCATTGATGACATGACAATCTATCAGTTTGACTTGTAGAACCTACTGTACAGCTGGTCGATTATTTGGATGTGTAAACAGCTGCTGTCACAATCCTTATCACGTAAAGTGGGGATTAGGAGATTGAAGAGATTGTGGGAAGCTGTGGCATATTCTTGCAATACAGACAAAGGGGGATATTCTGGTTCACTCGCAAAGGAAAATTCCTTCTCAAATGGACAAAAACATGAGCACTGCAGGGGGGCAGATGTAACATGTGCAGAGAGAATTAGATGTGGTGCGTAGTTTTGTTTTGTTGTTCTGTGCAGGGAAAATACTGTCTGCTTTATTTTTACAATGCAACATAGATCTCACTTTGAAGTAAAACCCCACCCAATTTAATTTTCTTAGAAAATGGCTGCCCCCATACTGCAGACTGAAAACTGTCTGCAGTATGGGGGCAGCCATTTTCTAATTGTCAGTTTTCATTGCAGCAGGAGCCGGCCGTGACCGTGACGTCAGGAAGGTCCCGACAGAGAGCCGGGCGAGACGCAGACCGCGGGTAACTATAGCCCCGCAGCCCCCCAGGCGGCGCCCCCAATTTCTCTGCGCCCCCCCACCACCGCGGGGGCTGCAGAGCTATAGTTGCGCCACTGTGTCATGGGCAATTTTGACAGAACCGTGCACAAACCAGTGCGATGTGTGCATGGTTCTGTCCAAAAACAATGTGTAAAATAAAAGGAAAAAAATGGTGTGGGGGGGCCCCCTCCAGAGCATAACCAGCCTTGGGCTCAAAGAGCCGGTCCAGGTTTAAAAAAAGTCACAGGGCAAACTGACTAGGGGTCCCCCGAAATTTTTAAAATCAGCACCAGGTTCAAGGGCCGGACCTGGTTCCCGAAATACAGGGGACAAAATGGATAGGGGTCCCGCAATTTCAAGTACAAGCATCGGGCCCAAACAGCCCACAGGGTAATGCCACAACTTTGGGAGAATTATTACGTAATTTCCCCCACCAAAGCATTCAGTCATGTGGCTGGTAAGCCCAGGCAGGGACCCTGGAGGAGTGAGGAACCCCCCCCAATAAAGGGGACTCCTGCTTAGGCTGAAGCCCGGGGCTGTCCCCGATTCCCCTTGGGCGGTGGGCATTGGGCTGATAAATGGTTAAAATTGAAATAAACTATCGTGTGTTGTTGTGGAACTTCAAGTCCCGGCAATCCTGCACTGCATACAGGGACTTGGAAAACCACAAGTCCCAGCATTTTGGGCATTAAAGGGCCCGCTGGAACTTGTAGTTCCATAACAATACAAATAGTGAAATAAAACACAAACACAATACACGTATACATTTATTAAATCCATAGCCCATTCATTAAGATACTTACCTACCTTGACACATAGCTAGGTATCCTCAATCAGACAGTCCTGAAGAAAATACAATGTGCTTACCTGTGGAAAGAATCCATACTTACAGGAGTCCACCGGCGTAGATCGCATCCTCTTCTGTCCAAGTAACATCCAGTGTCTTGGCAAAACAAAAAAGAACTACGCAAACTCACGGGCTAAGTGAGGAGAAGCTGGAGGATGTGTGTTTACATCCTGCGGCTCCTCCTCCCAAATAGTGCTAATGGCCTAATTATGACAGGTGAGACTGCACATACAGAAGTCAGGTTGCAGTAACACAGACATGCCAGATGCAGCTTGTAACAGCCCCTAGTCCAAAAGTTCCCAAACTTTCTTGACCAGGTTGCCAAGAAGATCAGAATTTGTTCAAGGCACCCCTAGTCAAAAAGTTTCCTATAGATAAATAAAGTAAATTATGCTTAACGGTCACCCTCAGGTTTAGTTAGTGGTGGGGTACATAGCTGTAGTTCTAATTGTCCATACCTTTTATGATTGGCACTGGTTTTGTCTATCCCTTTGAGCAAAAATAATTAGTTTTGGTCGTAGACCCCATTCGAGGCACCCTTGCAAACATCCCTAGGCAGACAGTTTGAGAACCACTGCCTGGTCCAAAGGGATTACATAATACAAACGAGCCCTACAGTTGTCATCGAATCAGTGGCTTTTATCTATTCTCTGTATGACATTTACTGTTAATGATTACTATAGATCCTAGGATACTGAGGATCTGTTTTATCATGTATGTATGTCATTATATAAATGAGATGATATTCTTAGAAAACACTGTTTAATATTGTTTTTTTCAGCCAGTGCTGGTGCAACCATATTTGTAGTCTTCCTTTGACATCTTCTAAGCTTAAGCAATTATTTTTATCTACCCTGTTTCCCTGATAATAAGACCTACCCCAATAATAAGCCCTACCCTTATTTCTGGACAACGGTCCAAAATAAGCCCTACCCCAAAAATAAGCCCTAGCTTAATCCCCATTTTGCCCAGTCCCTGTGCTAAGCTCCCAGCTCCGCTAAACCCCCCCCCCCCCCACCCGCATGAAATGGATGCTGCCTCTACGGTAGCAGCCCTGGTACCGCTGAAGCCTCTGCTGGCATCAGCGGTCCCAGGGATGCATTGTGCATGTGACGTCACTGCGCACCTCAAGGACTGAGTGGCGTCTGTTCACAGACGGGAGCGGAGTGACAGAGCGGCGGCGGAGGAAAGGCTGAGTGGCTGAAATATGCAGAAGGAAAGGAAATCGGCAGGTGTGCTTAAAGTATAAGGAGATTGAGGGGCATGATGTAGCTAAAAAGAAGGACTGAGGAGCTAAAATAAGCCCTACCCCAAAAATAAGCCCTTTGGTGTTTTTGGACTGAAAAAAAAAATAAGACAGTGTCTTATTATCGGGGAAACACGGTAGTATGTGCTAACCAAAACCATTGCTAGACTATAAAAGACATGAAAGTGTCTGATTTCAAATAATATATTCTATTAAAATTATATTTAATTATACTGTATATGGTATATAATGTATCCTCATGAAATGTAGTATTATTAAGTACTGAGAACAGTCTTTCATTATTTTCATTGTGTCAGAATATATGAATTGTGCTAAACTTCTATCACTATGAATATGCATATGTGCTAAAGGACTTCATTTCTCATGCTTTTGTAATAATCTAAAGTGCAATTAAGACCATAGGTCAGAATTTAGTACAGGCATTTTTAAAGCCATGAAATCATTTAATACTTACATATTCATAGTAATTAAAATTGCAATACAATATCATATGTGTGACTGTACACACATAATTATTAGACATAGAAGGGAATTGAATTATCCATGGTAATTACTGCAGGCTATTTGATTCACCTGGACAATTCTGTTAGCTCTGAAGGCAGAGGAGGATTTGGGGTTAAACTTTGTAGCTGGGTAAGAAACTGGCTGCAGGATAGAGAACAAAGGGCCTGATTCAGACCTGCTCACTAGGCTGCATATATTTGCTGCCTAACGAGCAAGTAAACACCGCCCACCAACCCGTGGAACACCCACCCCCCACACTGCTCAAACCCCCTCACTAGCAAGCGAGTGGATGCATTTGCATACACATCCGCTTGCATATGGCTGCACAGAAGACAAATAATTAGATGGTTGCTCACCATCCAATGATTTTTCTTCCCTTCACAAATAAAAGTCAGTCTAGACCACAGGTTCTCAAAGTCAGTCCTCAGGACCGACTCAGTGCATGTTTTGCAGGCCTCACAGAATCAAGTGAAATAATTAGCTCCACCTGTGGATCTTCTCAAATGTTTCAGGGAGAAATTAGTGCATCTGTCGGATGACCTGGAAAACATGAACTGTGTGGGGTCCTGAGGACCACTGGTATAGACACAGTTTTATTCTGGCCATAGACGGACGAATTCGGGGTGGGCGCTGATGTCATGTGACATCAGCCGCCCACCCCAAGCAGGCATAGACACTCCTGCATACTCAGGGGTATGCCTAGCATTTTTATTGTGGCACCCATAAAATGCTGGGCTGCTAATAGCCTCATGCCCCAGTGTGAAACTCGCCAAAGGCATTGCTTCCCAGGGTTTGCACATGCACATATTCGTGCATGCGCAAATCCCAAACATCAGCCAAGGTAGCGAATCCTGCAACAAGCAGGTCTGAATCGCCCCAGAGGATGGTTGAAAACAGTGCATTTTCAAGCTGGATACCCGTACTAAGTGGAGTACCACAGGTTTCACTGCTACCACCTTTCTATTTAACATATTCATTACTGATATCGAGGAAGGAATACTAAGAGTATCCATCTTTGCGGATGACACAATGGTCAAGGATGTCTCCATTATACAGACAGACTTAATAAAACCAGATGAGTGAGCAGAAAATGAGGTTCAATGTTGATAAATATAAAGTTAAACATCTTGGGAGACATAACCAGTGTAAGAATAATCATTTAAATGGGTAGAATTAGGCCAATCAGAATTGGAAAACGACATTGGAGGCCAAATTGAGAACACATTGGTGTGCAGTGCTCACTGTCACGGTTCAGCCATTAAAGCCAACAGGATAATAGCCTGTATAAAAATGGGCATGGAAACTAGGGAAGACAATGTGATTATGCCAATTACAAGGAACTGGTTAGACCTCATCTAGAATTTGGAGTGCAATCGTGGAACCCACATTACAAAAAAAGGACATCATAGAACTGGGGAAAGATCAGAAAAGGGCAACCAAGCTAGTAAAAGGGATGGATTCTTTAAACTAAAGTATGAGGACAGGTTATGCAAATTAGGAACGTTTACACTGAAAAGAGACATTTAAGAGGAGACATGGTTAACATGTAGATATATACCAGAGGGCAATATAATGAATTATAAGGCACCCTCGTTGCTTTGAGATCGGAGACTAGGACATGCAGACATGAAGATTTTTTTATGGTCACCGCAGTAATGGTATGGAACTCTCTTCCAGAATAGGTGGTGTTGGCAGACACAATGAATACATTTAAAATAAAGTTGTACAATCATTTATTAGAAATAAATATTCAATGAATTCAGAGGGGATATAACATCTAGTTCAAATACCCTCAAAGGTCCTGTAAAAGGTTGAACTCGATGGACGTACATCTTTTTTAAACCTCACTTACTTTACTATGTTAAGGCAAGCCACAGGCTGCAGTAAATAGGGATTTAAACAAATACTCCTGACAAACAGCATGGTTGGTGTCAGCTACCATGCTAAAATATAAATCTGGGTAATTAACAGTGTAATTTACTTGGTGAGAACAATGGTAATTAATTGTGCTGCCTTGGTCATGGAAGCCAAAGGCTACCATCCTGTGAGATGAGTCCCTTATCATGTTAACCTAACAGAGTGATTTGTGACATTACGCAACAATTCCTGCTATTTTGAGATTCCTATATTAGCAAGAGCAGTGAATGTGTGTGGGGAGGGGGATTTCCATATGCAAATTAAAGAAAAAACTGATAATCCACTGCGGCGGCCATCTTGCATGAGGCAGCCTGAACGGCTGCGGCCTCTGTCTGCCTGTCTTCTCTTCACCCTCCTGCACTGCAGTGCTGCCTGGGTGCTCACCTGGCTGGAACCCCATTTGGGCTCTTGCCCATCATACCCCAGGCTGCCAGATAAATAAATAATAATAAAAAAAAAAATATTGAAAAACAAATTAATAAATAAATTAAAAAAAGTAAAAAAAAAGCTGACAGTAAAAAGCTTCTAAATAAATACATAAATAACTGCAGTCACTCTGCTACCCCTCCCCACTGTTCACCACCGGGCATTACCCGGGGCCCACCCTGCATCCCTAATGTATCCATAATGACTATGTGAGATTCTCCACCCCATGAGGCCTTTTTGATTTAAACTACCTGCGCTGGAACCATAGGTAATCTTCCTGCCTGCACCACTACACATTGTATCAGGCCTGGTAAGAAAAGCAAGATCTCTGCCAGGGGCTGGCTGGCAAAGTTTAGCCTGGGGGCATGCACAAAGGACAGGCCCATGAGTGGCAGTCCATCCTCCACCTCGCATCTACATATATACATGCACCGCCACTCACATACATACAGCACCACTATCATACATACATATACCGGCACTCTCATACATACACCATCACTTTCATACATACATACTCTGGCACTCTCATACATACATACATACATACATACATACATACATACATACATACTCCGGCACTCACATACATACATACATACATACTCCGGCCCTCTCATACATACATACATACATACTCCGGCCCTCTCATACATACATACATACATACATACATACTCTGGCCCTCTCATACGTACATACTCTGGCACTCTCATACATACATACTCTGGCACTCTCATACATACATACATACTCCGGCACTCTCATATATACATACGTACATACTCCGGCACTCTCATATATACATACGTACATACTCCGGCACTCTCATATATACATACGTACATACTCCGGCACTCTCATACATACATACATACTCCGGCACTCTCATACATACATACATACTCCGGCACTCACATAATACATACTCTGGCACTCTCATTCATACATACATGCATACATACTGTGACCCTCTCATTCATACATACATACTCCGGCCCTCTCATACATACATACATACTCTGGCACTCTCATTCATACATACATACATACATACATACTCTGGCACTCTCATTCATACATACATACATACATACTCCGGCACTCTCATATATACATACATACTCTGGCACTCTCATACATACTCCGGCACTCACATACATTATACATACTCCGGCCCTCTCATATATACATACTCTGGCACTCTCATACATACATACTCCGGCACTCACATACATATGTACATACTCCGGCCCTCTCATATATACATGCATACTCCGGCACTCTCATACATACTTACTCTGGCACTCTCATTCATACATACATGCATACATACTCTGGCACTCTCATACATACATACTCTGGCACTCTCACACATACATACATACATACTCTGGCACTCTCATACATACATACTCTGGCACTCTCATACATACATACTCTGGCACTCTCATACATACTGTACACACATACACTGCTGCTCTCATACAAATACACACACACACACACTGCTGCTCTTATACATACATACATACATACATACATACACTGCTGCTCTCATACATACATACATACATACATACATACATACATACATACATACATACATACACTGCCTCTCTTATATCAATCCAATCATATATACATTGACACACCTCATTCAAATCCATACATATATATAACACCACCATCCCCCTCCCAACAATACAAAACAGCTCCATACACAATTACAAACACCCCCTACCTGCCCTCCGCAGTCTCCCTAGTCTGACACCACCTTCCCCGGGTGGTGACTTCATACAGCCACTACTCCGGGGCGGGCTGCCTCAGTGTGCATTGCAATAAATGGCAGAGTCCTTAGTACCTCGCTCTGGCAGCCTGCTCCATCTACTCTGCTGCACAGTGCACTGTGACCCGGGCCGTGCACTCTCCTCCTCCACTCTAGCAGCCTCCTGCACTAGGCGTGTCCTCAGTGCAGGAGGCCGGCGGCCATGTTTCTGGAGACCAGAAACCAGACAGGTCAGCCGTGGCTGCAGCAGCAGCCTCAGAGTCAGAGCAAGGTGGCGGCGGCCCGCACACAAAACGATTTAGCGGCCCGGGGGGCACATGGCACCCTGCCCCCCGGCCCAGCCCGCCCCTGATCTCTGCTTTGGCACCCCCTTTTAAATTTGCCCCCCATCGAACCCCTGAGACAGCACAGGCCATAAAACCTTGTCTGCCTCCTGCCTCTTCAACGGCCTCACCAGCTACTGTTGAACCCAGCCCTGGACCTCCCGTGGATGCTCCGCTAACAGTCTGCACACTCCATCAGATGCTTCAAGCACTCCTTTCAGAGGTGTCTACTGATCTACAATCCTCCATTACTCAACTTAGTGGTGAAGTGTCAGCTACTGGAGATCGCACCAACAATCTAGAGACTAAAATGCAAGAACTGGTCTCTTCTCATAATGACCTCCTCTACTCTCACAACTCAGTCCTAGAAGAGCTTTCCATGGTCTAGAATAAAGTGGCGGATCTGGAAGACCGATCAATACGGAACAATGTTAAAGTAAGGGGAGTTCCTGAGTCTGTGCCCGCTGATGGCCTGCGTGATTTTGCTGTCTCGCTCTTCAAGAAATTGTTGCCCTCGGCTGATGAGAAGGATCTATTCATTGATCATATACACCAACTCCCCAAACCCATCTCCACTCCTAGTAGCTCCCCCGAGATACCCTCTTACGCCTACACTTCTTCCACATCAAGGAAGACAACCTCAATGCCTCTCGCCAAGCGGAAGATGCAGACATCTTAGGCAATCTACAACTTTTCCCTGATTTCTTAATCCATACCATAACCAAACAAAGATCCTTCCAGCCCATTACAGCGGCGCTTCGTGTCCAGGATATACCATACCGATGGGGTTTCCCAGTTAAATTACTGGTGCGGAAGGACAGCTCTACTTTTGTCATCTCGGAGGAAATTTACTAAAGGAAATTTGTTAAAAATAGGTGTATTTGTATCCAGAAATACACTTATTTTTGACATTTACTATCCCGAAAATATGGCAATTCGTATTCGTATTGATAGCACATCAATACGAATAGCCGTATTTTTCGGAATAGTAAATGTCAAAAATAAGTGTATTTCTGGATACAAATACACTTATTTTTTTTACAAATTTCCTTTAGTAAATTTCCCTCCTCATCTCTAGAAGCTGGTGTAAAACTTCTCCATTGCCTTCCTATCCAACCTGACTGGACACAAGTGGGTTGACTACACTGCATACTCAAGTTGGAACTCTTTTTCTTGGAACAGTGAATGACTCTATTCCCTCGTCCATCCTGGATCATTTGACTTTACTGTCCTGTTGCTTCATATGGATCTCCCACTTCCGTGAAACATTCAAGGTGGTGCCCTCTGTCGGCTGGTCCGCAAGTATTCTTGTTTGTGTATAGACTTTTCTGACTGTTTATATTATAGTTCTCGTTTTGAATGATGCCATCTTATCTGCATATTTTTCAGGTAGCAATAAGATTCTTATTGTATTTCATTGTATTAACATGATGTGCCTTTTTTCTTAATACTGTACAGCTATGTTTATTGTGAACTATGCATATCACTGTTCATCGTACAATTGCCTTTTTTTTTGCTTTAATTTCTTTGTGATTTAGCATGGTCTCATGGGTGGGAGGCATGTTTTGCCCGCCTCCACCAGTTAACCATGTTGCCGATCCTGTTTTGGCAACTACTGTGGCCAGATATACTGGGCCTTTTGGGTTCTTTATTCCCTCCACTTGTTTTCTTCCCCTTTTTTTGTAACCCCCTCCCCATGTTTTATCGCAGGCATAATTTAGGTTTTAGTAACCTCCTCCATTTTCCAATTGCAAAATGGTTAAGTTGTTTTCCCTTAACGTGAAGGGGCTCAATTCCCCCCAGAAGCGTAGACTCGCCCTCTCTACATTTCACCAATATAGAGCTAATAAAGTTGCTCTTCAGGAGACACACTTCTCCTCAATGCACCCCCTGTTTTTAAAGATCATATGCTAATGGCCCAGCTAAACGCAATGGAGTAGCCATCTTGTTTCACAAAAATACCCCTTTCACTTTACATCGCAAGGTCGAGGACAAAAGTGGTCGCTTTTTGATTCTTACAGGTCTAATAGATGACACCTTGGTTACTCTTGTTTCACTTTGCGCCCCAAACTCCCATCAGGTCCCTTTTTAATGTGAAACTTTTTAAGAAATATATAAAGTACAACAAGGACTGCTTATATTGATGGGCAATTTCAATGTAATCCTTGACCCTAAGATTGATAGATCACAATCCCAAAATCGCCATACCTCCCCCCAGGATATGGGCCCCTCACTAGCATTTAGGAAGTTGCTTGCAGAGATTGACTTGTATGATGCCTGGCACACGTCCCACCCTTGTCACAAATTTTACTGCTGGTGATAAAGCCTCCCATTTGTTAGCACGTAAACTTTGTAGCCGTCAGGCCCACAGCCATATTAAATGCCTCACCACTCCCTCTGGTAAGCAGTGTCTTAATCCCCTTGATATCGCCAACTTATTCTCTGAATTTTATGCTAATGTAAACAATCTTCATGAGGACAATACTATCCCACAACCATCAGCTGCTACTATCTCCTCATTCCTGGACTCTATCCCTCTCCCCTCATTAGATGCAGAGACCTTAGCCTATTTTAATAGTCTATGGTCCATGAAGGAGATTGAAGTTGTGATTAAACAGTTACCAAAGGGAAAAGCCCCTGGCCCAGATGAGCTTCTCTCCCCGCTCCTCTTAAAGCTTTATTCTGCAGCATCTAGTGAAGGCTCTTTTCCTGCAGAAATGGTCGAGGCGCAGATTGTAATTATCCCGAAACCTGGTAAAGACCCTCCGGAATGTAAAAACTATAGGCCTATAGCCCAATTAAATACTGATTTAAAGATCTACAGTATTCCAAACTAATAGCCAACCATATAAATCCCTTACTACCACAATTAATAAATCCAGATCAGGTTGGTTTTGTCTCTGGTCGTCAGGCCCCTGACTACACCCGTAGGGTCTTGGACTTGATTGAATGGACATCACGGTCCAAGTCACAATTCTTCCTGCTCTCTCTCGACACTGAAAAGGCATTTGATTGCCTGCACTGGGACAATATGTGCCAGGTATTATGCAAGTTTGGTCTCCAGGGGGACATTATACGATCTATATTTGCCCTTTACACTGGTCCTTCTGCAAGAGTTTATAGTAATGGCTTTCTTTCCTCACCCTTTCAAATTTCTAATGGAACTAAACAAGGGGTGCCCCCTCTCACCGCTTATGTTTGTTATAGCCATTGAACACCTTGCCCAAATGATCCGTTTATCCTCTAATTACCCGGTTTATTGGTTGGTGATACTTCTCATAAACTGTGTTTGTTTGCTGATGATGTTTTAATGTTTGTAACTGACCCAGAGACCTTGTTAATTTTACTTCATAACATACTGGATAGCTTTAGTGCTGCCTCATTTTATAAACTGAATACCTCTAAGTCCGATGCCCTCCCCATTCATATCCTCCCTCAGATCGTAAGGTCCTTCAAATCACGCTTTCCATTTATCTGGAAAAAGACCTCTGTGCTCTATTTAGGTATTTCTATTCCCTCCAATATTCAAAATAGTCATACAGTTACCTATATTCCCTTGTTGACTCAACTGACTACCTTAGCTGAGTCCTGAATGAACCACAAGGTCTCTTGGTTAGGCCCGGTTAGTGGCATATAAAATTATTTTACTCCCGAAATGAATGTATTTATTCCGTGCCATCCCTTATGCCATCCCCAGGAAACTGTTGATCCAGATGAGAAGACATATGTGTGGAAATGTAAGTCCCCCCATGATTAGCTTATACTCGTATGACCTGCTCTCGGCCACAAGGGGGTCTCTCCCTTACTGATTTGACTAGATACCATGAAGCAGCCTTACTTTCCCAATTATGTGATATGCCTCTTCCACCTCACTCTAAGCCTTGGGTTGACCTGGAACGTGCCCTCTTTCATGGTTTTCTACTCGCTGATCTTCTGTAGTTACCCTGACAACTTCGACCTAATTCCCCTCTGTCCCCTGCATCTGTTCTTGACACCTTAAGAGTATGGGACCTTAGACACTCTAGCCATTTTGATTGTGCCCTTCCTACTAGGAAAGTATCCCTTAGGGCCTTAGATATGTTATTGCCTCATCTCCATATCTCGTACTGGGAAAGCCTGGGTATTTCCTCCCTCACAGGCCTCTTTTCATAATCCTCTCTTCTATCAATCTCTGACCTTAGAGAAAAGTTTCCCTTGGACCCTTCAGCTTGGTTTTATTACTCCCAACTTAAATGTTGGGTAGAAAAGGTGGATGGAGCTCCGAAGTCTTTCCATGCCTCCCCAACCATATTTTGAAGAAATTAACTACAGCTTCATCTCATGGGGCCATATAATTTTGATATGACTTATTGTCCCCTCCGGATTTGCTAGTTAAGTCCCCTCAACTGAATTGGGAGAATGACCTCCACCACAGCTTTACTCTCAAATAATGGGAAACTGTCCATCGGTCTTCTTTTTACCTCTCTAAATGTACCAATCATGCTGATATGCATGTTAAATTACTCCATAGATTCTACTTTACTCCAGCTAAATTACATAAACTATGGCCTGCTACCTCTAAACTTTGCTGGCGCCTCTGCAGCCACGAAGGTACTATTTTTCGTATTTTTTGGGATTGCCCTATTATACAGTCTTTTTGGCTTAAAGAGTTTACCCTGATCTCTGAAGTCCTAGGTCTCACACTATCTCCGGACCCCTCTGTGGCTCTATTACATTGGTATCCTAGCTCAGTACCATAGTCTGTCGGTTAAGTTTTAGGCCATATTCTACTATCCGCCAGAGACAGAGGTGCCGATTTATGTTTTTGCTGGTGGGTGCTCAAGCCTGTTGAAAGGCTCAACAAGCAAATACAGTGGCCTGGCATTGGGACTCTGGAGTTACGGGCACATGGGTGCTCATTAATTCCGGTGGGTGCTCGGCCCCTTGAGCACCCACAGAATCGGCACCTATAGCCAGAGCAACTATTGCCCAACACTGGAAATACCCTTTCATACCCCTATTTGACAAAGTGGTCTCTAAAACTCAATTTAATTTTGAAATGGAGACCAAAGGTGTCTCCTACTCCACAGTACTCTCTCCAGTGCTATGAAATGGCTCCCATGGCATGTCTATATCACAGAGGGAAAGGGAGCTCCATCAACACATACCATGTCACAGTCTCAGCCTTCTCTTTTTGATTTAAACGAGTCACCTTCAACGGCCTCTGATGTCTAACATATTCAATGTACTTTGCTTAGCTTACCTCCTTTGTCTTTTTTTTTGTTATTACTTTAAATCATCAATACCGCTGTACGTCCTGCTCCCTCAATCCCCACTCCTTTTCCCTTTGTTATCCCCTTTTTTTTGTTTACCCCCTTGTTATTACTATGAAATTTTGAAATAAAGATTTAATGTTGAAAAAACTACAACCTGATAATCCATTTCGTGACATTTCATATGTAAAATATGACAATCTTAATACAACAATACTCTTTTACACTCCCACAGATTTTGTCTGTACCCCTTTATTTACATTATACACTGCACAAACATAGTTTGTGCCAATATTCACTGGCAATTAAGTAGGGGTGTCACAAAGAGACAATAGATAGAGTGCCGGCTCTACAATATGACAGGTGCCAAGTATTCAGGGCCGGCGCCACCACTAGGAAAATCTAGGCATTTGCCTAGGGCGCCGGCCACTGGAGGGCGGTATTTTGCCCCCCCCCCCCCCTTGTCGCCCGGGTACCTGTACTGCGGCGTATATGTGCGTAAAAGCTGGCGGCGGCGTCAGCGGGGGTTCCCTGCAGTCAATAAGAAATAACGAGCGCTATCCACGAGCTATGCAGAAGCGCTTCTGTTTTGGAAACACTGGCCGCACGCTGATTGGCTGAGATTCAGCCAATCAGCGTGCGCCGTGTGGCCAGTGTTTCCAAAACAGAAGCACTTCCGCATAGCCCGTCGGATAGCGCTCGTTATTTCTTATTGACTGCAGGGACCCTTCGCTGCCTCCGCCAGCTTTACAGCGCCGCAGGACAGGTACCCGGGCAGCAGACACCAGGGCGCTCCCACCCCGACTTGCCTGGTGCGCACTGGTGACTTGCACCAGCCCTGCAAGTATTGCATGTAATGTTGCTAAGCAGCACCAGGATCCTGCTTATCTTTTTGCAGAAGCCTGCATTTTGGTGTCACCCTGATGCATCCTGTCCTCCCTCATCTCCATACCCTCATAGTGATGCATCTACAATAAACATATATTATGCTGCTGCATTGATTTAAAATGGATTACTGTAAGAAATTCAAAGCAATGTAAAAAGATGGAAGTTCTCTTGCTAATGAAGTTTCTCCCATCAGGTTATTGCATTGAATCTTGGAAGACCTTCAGTGAGATTGTCTCCTAGTGTACTATTTTATATAGAAATTCAGATATTTATTCTCCCAACTAAAATTGCAAGAGCAAAATAGTTATTCTACTTCATAAATGTATAACATAAAGAGTATATGCAAATAGATTTCCTTTACACTGTTGCCTGAAAAATAGCAGTAAAAACCAAAAGTTTGCCAATATATACCCAGCATACAGATGACAGGACCTAGCAGGGGTTCCTTACACATGGCAGCTATGGAGCAACATCGATTATCGAATGACTGCTCATGGGCACGGTAAGCAGTGTGCATGCATAAGCTGTGTCTCAGAAGGCTGCCAGTGAAGGATAGCCTTTGCTGGCTTCTCGTAGAGTAATTGACACCCTATCGGGTTTTGGGGAGGTAATGCAGTGTTTTCTGTGAGTGCCCCAGAAAATGCAGGCATTCTGCGGTCATCCTTATGGACTTGGCAGCACAGAGTGAGTCTAGACATACTCGGTGCTTGTGAGCAGTTGGAACATCATTTGATGGTGAGTGATTTTTCCCCTGTGTGCACGACTGTGCATGCCGGGTGACATTTAGCTGCTCACTGGGCTTTGAACTCTTGCAGTCCAGCGAGCCAGTCTGAATCATGCCCATGGTGCATTTGACAACATTGCTTTCACTAGTAATATGCTCCAATTGAGCTGCACACAAAGTTCAATTTTGTTCTCAAAATGGGAAAAAACATGTGCACTGCAGGTGGGGCAGATGTAACGTATTGAAAGAGTTAAAATATTTTTATGTGAGTTATTTTGTTTCTGTGCAGGGTAAATACTGGCTGCACTAATTTAACACTGCAATATAGATTTCAGTTTCAACACACCCCACCCAAATTTAACTCTCTCTGCACATGTTACCTCCGCCCCACCTGCAGTGTATATGGTTTTGCCCATTTTGAGAACAAATTTGTACTGCGATCAGATCTAAATAAAGGCCTTAGTGTGTACACTCTGGATGATTTGAACATTTCAATGCTTCAACCTGTTAGAATTGGCAAAAGCATTTGAAAAAATTGTCTAATATGCACCCAGCTATAATATGCATTAATAAAGATTTGATAATGACTCTCTTGGTCCAACATGGTTTTGTGAGAAAATCCTTTTCTAGCATAAACTAAAAATACTTTGTATTCTGCTAACTTACATTAGGATATATTTACTTACCGCGCCACATGCAGATGTGCAGCACTTTTTTCAATTACCTACTTAACTGTCTTGAGTATATATATATATATATATATATATATATATATATATATATATATATATATATAGATGCTTCAGGGCATATGATTTGCTTTACCATTTTCTGGATTGCAATCACAGAGGGGATTCTGCATCGTACAGAAAATAAGTGCCTTGCTTCAAACTAATATCTATTTTAAACCACCCCTAAATTAATTACAGCTCTTCAATATTCTCTTAATATACTTCTTGTTTAAGCCTCATTTAATTCTTAATGAAGCCGTAAGAGCTGCCTTTATTTCATACGCAATGCTTATAGTTTAGTGTGTTTATTACATTGGTATGGCAGCTTTACAACTGTACATTTAATTTTCTTCATATTGAGTTTACTATGGGTGCTAACAGTCTTATTTATAGCATGGTATGACACCTAATCTCTGATATATCTAATGACATTTAAAAAGTAATTTTGCTGTAGGGAAAAAGTCCCTGCTGCCACCTGCTATATCAAGAATGCCCCGTAAATGACTGACCTTCACCTCTTCGTTTTCAAAATATTTTTTTCAAAAACAGTGGGAAGCTTAAAAGTAGTTGTTCTCCAGAAAAAAATTAAAGTGCTTATTGTACAGGCAATAGCCAGATTGTTGTTGTTGTTATTATTATTATTATTATTATTATTATTATTATTAATAATAATATTTAAAAGCTGTAACTGTTATATTGCCATTATATAATTTGGCCTGCCTGCTATATTATATAAAAACAATACAAATAATATTTTATTTTAATAAACATAGATAGGGTTGATTATACTACAGTATATCAGAATTGTCAAAAACAAATAAAACCTATATGATTAAACATTTATATAAAGTACTCTATGTTCTCTACCAGCTCATGTAGAAGCGAGCAGTCATTTGTAATTCAGCTGCACAGCTCACTGAAGAATTTGCCATTTGAAAAGTGTTGTGGTTGACACTTGACAAGTTGACATTATTTTTCCCTTTCATTTTTTACACTTACAAAAGCTGACAGATAACAAATTGTGAAAAACTATTTTTCTTTACTTGGAAAAAATGTCACATATTAAAATATATTTGTATAAATGTTTCATTATAAATAAAAAAAAATCTTAACAACTTAATTGTTCTTGAAAAGCAAGACAATGATAATATTTTTCTGAAAAGGATGATACTGTATACAGTATGTCAAAATTTTCATTTGTTTCCTCAAATTGCAGCCAGAAATGTATAAAACTGGGGGAGGTTTAGCAAATCTGGGAGAACAATAAAGTGGAGAAAGATGCATAACATTTTACAGGCTGTACTTAAAAAATGACAGCTATGAGCTGGTTGGTTTTTTCTCTATCATCCATCCTGGAGACACAGCTAACCATAGGATGTAGACGGGTTCAGAGGAGCCAAGGCACCTATGCTAAGTCTTTAAGAGGCTGGCTCCTCCCCTGCTGCATCCCAGAAGACCTCGGTTTAATTTAGGTGCCCACAGGAGTGGGGCTGGGTGATGCAGCCAGATTAGAGACAGTTAGAATTTTTTATTGTATTAATTTCCTTTAGCTAGCAGCAGGCTCAGTGTGAGGTTATGCTGTTATTTAGCACTACAGGGGCTGAAAGCAGCACTTCTCTGTCAGAGCCCTGTGAGCTAGTGAGAAAGCATTGCTTTCCTCCATCTCAGCGCTAAGAACTTTCTGTTGTTTGCATGGAGAGGTCTTCTGGGCCCTGGGGGGACACTTCACTGGCTTCCTGCTAGAAGGAGGTCTCAGGTGACAGACCCCCCATTATGGATTGATGGCTAACTCTATGGGAGGACATGCCAGTTACAGGAGCCCTGCACAGCAGTGCACTCCAAAATGATCCCTTTCAAGGGGAGTAATTAGGAGACAGAAGAATTAGCTAATGGGAGTGGATGAAGGGGAAGGGTGCCAAAATATATATACTCCCCGCTGAAGCAGGTACTCGGTCTCTTCTTAGCTGCAGTCTGGCTCTATTTTTCCCCTGTAATGCGGAGCTGAAAGAGTTTGCCTTGTTACAGTCTGCAGCTGTGATTCTTCTGTGCAGTGCCTTACCTGTGACCACTGAGGGTCAGCGACAACAGCAGCTAATAGATAAGTACCACTGGTTCATTACTCTGTATAGCACCTGTCAACTGCACTGTGTTTCTTATTTCAATGGCTGAAAGGTGTCATTCTGCTGTTGCTGAAGAGGGGGCATCTGCAGGTCTTGGCAAGTTAAATTAACTAGTGAGCAGTTGGACCAGGGGTATTTGTGCCCTACCTGTGAAGCTGTTTCCATTGGGGCTCAAGGGCAGAGGATAGAGCAGCCTGAGCCTGCGTGGGTGGCAGCCCTGGGCAGATCTCTAGCAGATCTAGTGCAGGCCCTGAATAGGCAGAAGGTCGATTTAAGCAGTTCCCCTAAGCTGTTTCCCTCATCTCAGCCTACTCTGAGCTCCCCTCCACCTTCACAGGGGTATCCTGCTTTAACGCAGGTAATGCAGCACACTGCACAGGGTGTACATAAGATGAGTTCCTTTATGGAACAGTTTCTGAGGGTCCCTGACACTCAGTCCACCATGTGCCCCTTATTATCTCAACCTCTCCTTAGACCAGATTCAAATGAAGAGGAGGAGTGCGAGTTTTCTGAGGAAAATCCTTGGGGGCAGAATAGGATATTAACACCTCTACCCCTGGAGTTGAGGATTTAATTATGGCTATTTGCCAGACATTGGCTATTGATGATGTGAACCTGGTGCAGCGTGAGGGTGTTTTCAAAAGGCAGCACAAGTCTGGGGTGACATTTCCTGTAGACGGCAGTTAATCTGGCTTAATAAGTGAGGCATGGAAAACATCGGATAAGTGGGTTGTTATGCCCAAAAATTAAAAAAATGTGTACCCCATGCCTAAGGATCATGTTTAGTTGTGGGAAAAAGTTCCTATAGTAGACTCACCCATGGCACATCTGTCCAAGGCTACAGCCCTCCCTATAACGGCGGTAGTAGTATTTAGGGACCCTATTGATAAAATGATAGAGGGCTGCCTTAAAGCAACCTTTGAAGGGGTGGGAATTGTATTGCGCCCAATAATTGCTTCAACCTGGGTCTCAAAGACCATGATTGTTTGAGCGAATGCCTTGTGTGCTAAACTTAAGCACACTTTTGAGTTGTTTGCTTTGGCTGAGAAATTGAAGTGTGCAGCCGAATATGTATGTGAAGCTGTGAGCTACTATGGTTGCTGCTAGGAGAGCAGTATGGCTCAAGACTTGGGAGGCTGATAGTGAGTCCAAAAAGTGTTAAATGGGGAATTCCTCTTTGGTGAAGAGTTGGAGTCCCCGATTAAACAGGCTACAGGTGGAAAGAGTATCTTTCTGCCTGTTCCGGCGGGAAAACAAAGGTTCTTCTAAATACAGGGCGTTTCGCTCTTCCTTTCATTCCTCCTATCAGGGTGAAGCATCTGGGAGGGGACAATCTGGCAGAGGTAACTTTTCCTCTGGCAGAGGAAAGTCTGCAAAGCCCCATATTGGTGCCTTCGCTAAGAAGCCCTCCTCAAAGTTTGAGGATAAATCCTTGGCATGATTCGAACCAGCTGATTACAGTCCATGCAGAACTCTTGAGTGCAGAAAGTAATTTAGGAAGGTTACAGAATAAATCTCAGGGGGACTTTTTCTTCTGACAACTTAACAACATGAATGAAGTGGGGATGCTGCTAGTGCCTCCAGGGGAGTGATAGAGGGGTTTCTATTCAAATCTATTTTTGGTTGCCAAGCCAGATGGCTCTTTCAGGCTTATTCTTAACCTGAAGTCCCTAAACAATCATTTGTGGGTGGATCACTTCAGAATAGAGTCTCTATGATCTGTTTTATAGAGCATGGAGCCAGGAGAATTAATGGCCTCCATTGACATTCGGGACACAAATTTAGATGTTCCGGTACTTATGTAGTATCTGGGCTCCCGTTTTTCTTATGAGACCGCGTCCCCTCACGGGGCTCGCTGCGCTCGCCACGTTTCGGGCACGGTGGCTCGCTGCGCTCGCCACACTATATAAAATCAACTCCATGCGTAGTTGGATAGTAGGGGTATGAAAAAATGGGGTGCATTTAACATGGGAGCCCAGATAATACATAAGTACCGATGTTCCTATTGTGAAGGAGCATCGATCTCTATTAACATTTGTAATGGGACTACTGCATCTTCAATTCCAGGCCCTTCCCTTTGGGCTGGCAACAGCGCCAAGATTTTTTTACCACAATTATGGCAGTTATGGCAGTAGACTGAAAGGAATAGTTACTATTCCATATTAGGATGGTCTACTTTTCAAGGCACCATCAGAGGAGTTGCTAGAGGAACATCTCAGGGTGGCAACACAGATTTAGCAGGATCACAGATAGATTCTGAGCTTTAGGAAGTCTCATTTGACCCCGACACAGAAACAACAGTTTCTGGGAGTAATACTTGACACACATCTGCATCGGGTGTTTCTACTGGAGGACAAGGCCAAGGAAATTTGTCAGTTGGTGATGCAAATCCTCCAGACACCCAGACTATCAGTTTTGATGTGCCTCAAGCTATTGGGCAAGATGGTGGCCACATTCGAGACCTTACAGTATGCCCATTTTCATTCAAGGGTGTTCCAATGGAACATTCTGAGCTGTTGGTTAGGGGACCCACAAAGCCATGAAACAGGAAAAGTTACTCTTGTCACAAGAGACAAGGAGTCGCTTCAATGGTGGAGGGAGTTGTAAAATCTACAAATGAGTTGCTCCTTGCAGACCTGGTCCAGGATTGTGGTTACCACCGATGCAATCCTCAAGGGGTGGGGAGCAATAGCCATGCACCTCTGACTACAGAGACTTTGGTCTCGGTCAGAGTCATCCATTTCAATAAATGTAATGGAACTCAGAGCAATACTGCGGGCACTTCAACAAGCAGTCGGAGAATGCCACAGCTGTAGCATATGTGAATCATCAGGACAGCACTCGCAGCCGGATGGCTATGCAGGAGATGTCACAGATTCTCAGGTGAGCGGAGCTTCATGTTCCGACTGTCTGCAATCTTCATTCCGGGGATCCAGAATGTGGAAGCAGAATGGATTTGCAGGAGGGAGAGTGGTCCTTACATCCGGAGGTGTTTCATGAGCTGTCAGTCTGCTGGGGGCTCTCAGGGGTGGATATGTTGGCCTCATGACACAATTGTCAATTTCCCCAGTTTTGCTCACTATTTGCAGACCTTGTTATATGGTGCTCAATGTTAATTTATGCTGTAATTGTGGGGGACATTTATCAAAGCTTATAGTGAATAAAAGTGTAAAGACATAAAAAGGGATTTGCATAAGAACTTACCAGTAAATGGCAATTTGGACACTGGAGAGCACACATGCACAGGCTTCATTAAGGAGCCCACTTTTTATCCTGGTCGACCTATTATAGCAGCAAGAGACTTGGGGCGAAATTTAATAGGGTGCAATTTTTTTATTTTTTACGATTTTTTTCGCAAAAACTGCCGTTTTCGGACATTTTCCGAAAATCGCATATTTTATATGTTGCGATTTTCGGAAAAATTCACATTTTTTAAAGGTGCGATTTTTAGTTAGACTAAAAATCGCATCCAGATGTTTTCCCATTAAAAAGTATAGAACTCGCATATTTAATGTTTTGCGATTTTTAGTAAAGGTTACTAAAAATCGCAAAAAAAATAGACCAGGTTCTGACTGGCGATTTTGTCAGAAACATGCACAGATCATTGAGATCTGTGCATGGTTCTGCTGTAAAAAATTGTTAAAAAAAAACAAAAAAAAAACGGCGTGCGGTCCGCCCTCCTGAGCATAACCAGCCCCGGGCTCAAAAAGTCGGTGCTGGTATCATAAAATCAGAGGGACAAACAAATAGGGGTTCCCTTGATTTAATGAAACCAGCACCAGACTCAAGGTCCGGCACTGGTTCCCAAAATACGGGGGACAAAATGACTAGGGGTCCCCCGTATTTTAAGAACCAGGACCAGACCCAACCAGCCAGCAGGGTAATGCCACAGCCGGGGGACACTTATTATATAAGGTCCCGCGGCCAAAGCATTATCCCCGTTGCTGGTCAGCATGGGCAGGGGTCCTGGGGAAGTGGGGACCCCCCAATGAAGGGGTCCCCCCCTCCAGGACTTACCAGCCCATGCTGAAAGTCCGGGTCTGTCCCCGATGTCCCTGGGCGGTGGGCATCGGGCTAATGAAAAGTGTAAAAAAAAGAATAAAAACTATTGTCTTATACTGTAGAACTATGAGTCCCAGCAAGCCTACCCGCATGCTGGGACTTGGAGAACCACAAGTCCCAGCATGCGGTACATTAAAGGGCCCGCTGGCACTTGTAGTTCCACAGTACAAAAAATAGTTAAATAAAACACACACTGACACCCAGAAAAATAAAAGTTTAATACATCCACATCCCACACATACTGATACTTACCTACCTTGAGCCTGTAGGTCGGTCCCTGGATCCTGGGTCCGGGGTCCGGGGCTCCTGGGCCGAAGAGTCCGGTTCCGGGGCCTTGGTCCTGGTTCCGGGGCTGGTCCGGGGTCCTGGGCTCCAGGGCTGATGTCTCCGGGGTCCAGGATCCGAAGTAATCCAAAAAGGGTACCCGAGGAAGGAAATCCTACTCACCTGGTCCCCGGCGACGACCCCGGCATCTTCTCCGGCAGACGCGCTGCTCCCGGCTGGTACCCGCTCACGGACTGGAGAGGCGCAGAGATGTTCATCTTCCGCGCCTCTCCTCAGAATGATTCCATTGGCCGCCTAGCGGCCAATCAGGAGCCGACTTTCTCGCATCGGGGACAGTCCCGGACTTTCAGCATGGGCTGGTAAGTCCTGGAGGGGGGGGACCCCTTCATTGGGGGGGTCCCCACTTCCCCAGGACCCCTGTCCATGCTGACCAGTCACGGGGATAATGCTTTGGCCGCGGGACCTTATATAATAAGTGTCCCCCGGCTGTGGCATTACCCTGCTGGCTGGTTGGGTCTGGTGCTGGTTCTTAAAATACGGGGGACCCCTAGTCATTTTGTCCTCCGTATTTTGGGAACCAGCGCCGGACCTTGAGCCTGGTGCTGGTTTCATTAAATCAAGGGAATCCCTATTTGTTTGTCCCTCTGATTTTATGATACCAGCACCGGCTTTTTGAGCCCGGGGCTGGTTATGCTTAGGAGGGGGGACCGCACGCCGTTTCATGACTGATAATCGCACATTTTCAGGACTTAAAAATCGCACAAAATCGCACTTTATTGCGGCAAAATCCCATCTCATTAAATATGCGAAAATCGGCCCAATGACGCGATTTTAAAAAGTGCTATTTTGTGCGATTTTTATACATGCTTAAAAATCGCATGTCATTAAATTTCACCCTTGATCTATTATAGTGCATTTATATGTTTGTTAATCTTGAAAAAGGTTTCATAAAACCGAAACGTTGATTTGCATAGAGCTGTATTACTGTCTTTCTAACTCCCTCTGAGTGCCGCTCACCCCCTGGTTGATCTTCACTGCATACTCATATAGGAGACGGCACCTGGGCAACTACTACAAGGAGAAAGGAGTGCTGGGTCAGTGCTGGCTATATATAGCCAGCAAGGAAAGAAGAAAGGGGCACTCATTGCATTTTATTAGCAAAAAGTTTTTTTAATCCTTAAAGTGGCTGCATATGTCCGATATTTTGGTCCTAGACCTTGACGCGGGTACAGAGTGTAAGGACTAGATTAGGCTGCCACACCGGCCAGATGTAGTCAGCACTACATTCCGGTTGCCATGATAATGCGGTGCTTCCCATGTTATACATATACACAATCTAAAACATAAAATAAATAGAACAAATCAACGCGACTGGAAGAGTCGTGTTTTTGATTTTGAGTAATGCTTTCTTTACAGAGAAACGGTGGGCTGCAATCCTCTCTTTTAGGGCGTGAACCCTTTTGCCTACATCTATTTTGTGGCACGGGCACAATATAGACAACATACTTCGTATCACAATCCATATGGTGCCTGATGTCATATATGCGACCCCGTCACTGAATGCTGCCAACGGCCCTGTGTATTGTGCAGTTGAAGGTGATGCACATTCATTTTGGTATTAACACCCCTCCCATCTACCTTCAGGTGTTTTTAATTAGTACAGGTTCCTACAGATGGAGCCATTCTTGTTAGAACAGCTCCCGGTGCGATGATCGCCAATTGCCACCCCATGCCACCGTGCACCAGAATGGGGCGCACGCTTAAAAGACACTTGCATGTCCCATTCTTGGCAATAGGATGCACAAGTGAGTGAGATACTCACGCATCCCTATTTTCCGGCCCATCCTCCGACAGCACTTGCCAGTTATTGAAATCTGGCAAGCACTCAGCATGTAAGGAAGCGGCTCCATCTGTACTTTGCTGACATATTAGAATGCACTCTATTTAAAGGCAAGACCTTAATAATGTCATACAATTTGTTAGTATTAGGGATATTATTAATACATCTAATGAAGTTTACCTGGACACTGTGGATGTACCCATATTTTTTAGGGTTACCTATCAGTATTCTTAGTGCTTAGCATGTGCACATTGAAGAAGCCACTGACTACTTGATATCTGAGAGGCAAAGAAACACATTGCAGGACACCCAGATTTCTTCATTACTCCTTGTACCATGCTTTTGGAGGAATAATTGTCACTGGTTGGGCTGTAGACCTTATGGAGTCTAAGTAATCTACTCTCCTACATTGGTTGCATTATGGAAAGCTAAGCACCAGAGAGGATCATTGTGGAGCATTTGATATATTAACTTCTACAGATATTACTGATTCTGCTAATATTGCTTTCAAAAGACTGAATACTATAAATGAATTACTGATCTAAGTAACTAAATATTACTAATCACCTAATGACTGATTATATGTATAAATCAGTAGTCAGTTGGAATAATAAGTCAATCTGACTTTTTCATTGATGCATCATGAATGTATTAATTTATTGCTCTTATGTGTATTTTAATGTCCCTATATACTGATATGTATTAACTTGTATCCTTAAAAAAACAATATATAAATGTTTGTGGAACAAATTATAACCCAATTGAGTTGCATGTCGAAAGTACACTTTACATTTCATCTGTTGATCTTATTTTATGAGATTTAGCAATCACCTCTTTATAGGAAGCAGCAGGTCGGAATTGTTTTACATAGTCATTCTTAAGCTGTCATAAGAATTATCATCCTGAATAAATATTGAAAGAAAGAAATAAAAGTAGAATCAAAGGGCTAATTCAGCATGGATCACTAAAAAGAGAATTCAGAAACTGATGAATTATGGATTGATTGCACATACATACCGTGTGAATCGTGCATATGCAAGAGGAATAAGCGACAATAAATGTGTATAGTAATCCTCTTGCAGTTTAACTGTCAATAATCTGGCTTTTAGGGATTGAACCCTGATGTTTTTTTGGAGTGTAAAAAAAGTCAAGCCCAGACATTTTGTAGGGTGGTCTGTGATGTCAGGAATGACCACTTTCACCCTCTCTCAGTGTCAGATTAGTGGGGATCATGACAGACAGTATCCCGAGCTACCGCTGCTCCGAAAGTGGGGATCCCGACTCACAGGGGCTATTCTCCCTTGTGGGGGTCCACAACCCCCCCCCCTCCGAGGGACAATAGAACCTGTGGCGAGTCTTCTTTGCACTCACCCCCCTGTTGGAGCACCGGCTGTCGAGATTCCAACGTCAGGATACTGACTGTCGGGATCCCCACTGTCGGATCCTCATACCACACCCAGTGGAAGCCACTGACCTACTCACATTTGAAAAGACAGTAAAATCCTATCAATGGTTCAGGAATTGGTTATGGATTTACAATTGGAATCTGATTAGCGATCCTTTTGCAGTTCTCTAGAAATTTATCAAGGGTAACTTTCCCTTTCTGTCTGGATGACGGCTTACTCCCTGCAGTCCACTTTGAATTCTACCTTGTTAGCAATTCATGCAGAATTAGCACCAATAATCCATTGGACCATCAATAAAACTGAATCCAATGTCTATATTTTTGCTCAGTTTCAGAAGAGATACATATGTTGAGACATTCCAAAAGTAGTAGAATATGACATTACAGAATGTAAAAAAAATGGAAGCAAAAAAAAAATTGGAATGAGGAAGAAAACTCAGACAATTTAAAAAAAACACTTATCAAGACAGAGAGCAACAGAAGAAGTCTGGCAATCCCGGGCAGGGAGAAAGTCTCTGGGCCATGAGACTTCTATTCTATCACACATCTACATAAATTCTCAGGACATTTGAATGAATGTATTATTTTTATACACTTAAGAAAACCAATATTCTATCCGATTCTTTGTGAAATAACTAACACCTGCATATTGGAGAATTTTTTTTATTTCACATGAACACTCTCACACTGATATCCTCTCTGCATGTCTGACAGTTTCCTGTATAATCTAAAGTTAATGAAAGACATTAATTGCCTGTTTCAAACATTATATTTCTTGGGTTTTTCTTCAGAGCTTGTTATTTTGGTTTTCACATGATCGCTATGAAATTGCTAGCACAGTAACATTTTCACTATATAAGCCAAACACCATAGGTTGCATCAGCCTAAAGGTCCCTAATAGTTATGACTGGAGAAAAACTATTTTCTAATATGATACATTTTGTAATCCATACATACAAGGGCATATATATATATATATATATATATATATCCATCCAAGAATGCCAGCACTCAAGTGTACATGTATAATAGACCCAGGTGCCAGAAAGAAATGATATACAATCCAAAGTCCCACCAGTTAGGACAATAACGGCACTCAAAGGGATTTTGCAGCTTGAGAAAAAACTGTATTAAAATACAGACATGTGCAGAACAATGGGTAACGTTTCGGGGGACAAACCCCGTCCTCAGACCCTCTTACAGCAACCAGCTCCCCCAAAAGTGATCCCATTTATATCTTACCTGAAGCCGCCACGCTCCCCGGACATCTCAGCCACGTCTGCTGCTGCCAGAAGTGATCAGCGCGCACTTCCGCCATGGTGCACTCAGAGTGTTGCCTAGCAACTTCTCTGCTTGCATTCCACGGGCGGGAGGCGTCATCTGACACCAGCCTAGACAACTTTTTCCGTTTGAGCACCTTGACAAAGGGGTTACCGCACCCCGAAACGTTGGTCGTTTGCCGCACCTGATTAAAACCTTTTGAAAGTTACCTCCGAGTGCCGCCCATCACTGCGCATTTATATGTATATATATATATATATATATATATATATTGATGCAAGTCGACGGCACCCAGAGGCAATAAGGACAAGACACTGCAGTTCAGTGATCAAACGTTTTCGATGTATTGATTTCACATCGTCATCAGGGTGCAGTATAAACATAGTGAACATATCTTTATAGGAAATGACCCTCACCATGTGAAGAACCCAAGAGAGGCAGGTCAGGTGTCAGAGCGCCCACTAGTGACGCGCTCACCTGGTTGCCAAGGAAACCAGTAAGGTACCGTGAAAAAGTGACATAAGGTGTAATACAAAAAGAACGAGTAAGATAGTGAATAATAATGTAGCAAGATAGATAATATGTACAGTGTATCAAAGTACCGTGGAGAAGTGACACAAAATGTGGCTAAATGGAATAATAAACGAATAGCAACATGTAAAATGCAACAACGGCTATTTGCATACGGCGATGCACCAATAAATTGTATAACCTGACAAGGTGGTTAAACGCGTAAGAATAACTTGAATGGTGTACACATTACACAGATGAATAGCACAGATAAATTGCAGATAAATTGCACAGATAAATTGCACAGATAAATTGCACGACATGGGAAGTACACACCAAACGATCTGTATGTTGGATGTAAAGCGAGACAAAAATGACTATGATCGATCAGGTATGTTAGAGGCAGCAGTGAAGTCCGGCGGACTCATTGAGCCCTTTGGGTGCTAACGTACCCAGCTCATGTATCCAGCGAGCTTCTCGCCGTAGCAGACAGAGTGAACGATCACCTCCTCTGATGTTGGCAGGCTCGTGGTCAATGATGGTGTAACGAAGCGTAGGGAGACCATGTGCCCTCTCAATGAAGTGACGCGCCACTGGTTGGTCACTATGACCACTGGCTAAGGCAGCCTTGATGGTGGATTTGTGTCCTGCGATGCATTCTCTAAGGGTACGATCGGTCTTGCCGACGTACCCTAGTCCACATGGGCATGTGATAAGATAAACAATGTACCTTGTGGTACAGGTTACCTGGTGTCGTAAAGTGATGCGTCGTCCCGTGTGGGGATGTGGAAAGTCCTTGCCCGTGATGAGTGCCCTACAGACAGCACAACCCAGACAACGATAACACCCTTTATGTCTCTGTAAGAATGTGTTCTGTTCAGACTGTGCATCCTTGAGACCACTGATGTCTGTCCTCATGACCCAGTCACGTACATTTTTGCCTCTGCTATAGCAGGGCATGATCTTAGTGTCATGTAGTCTAAGGTCCGGGTCGGTCCTGACAATGGGCCATAATTGTTTGGAGATTTTTTGTATGTGGGTACTGCAAGAGTTAAAGTGATTAACCCATGGAATCCTTTTGCTGGGTGCTTCCTTTTTAGAGGAAGTCAATGCCTGTTCCCTGCTAATCTTGAGTGCTTTGTTCTTAGCTATACGGAGTTGATCGCTGTTGTAACCCCTTGCGATAAAGTCCGGGCTCATCCTATCTATGTGTAGTACCGCTGCTTCATGGTTCGAGCAGATCCTAACTGCTCGTAAGAATTGCGAGTAGGGGAGGGATAGTTTGAGCTTCTCAGGATGGAAACTAGTGGCATGCAATGATGTATTGCGGTCAGTGGGTTTACAGTATAATTCAGTACTAATTATGCCATTAGCAAGACTGACCTGTACATCAAGGTAATTGACAGTATTTGGACTCATGCTGTAGGTAAATTGTACAGGATGTTTGGTATCGTTGTGTGTTGTGATGAATGTTTCGAGTGCTGCTTGACCACCTGACCATATCACAAACAGGTCATCAATATATCTTGTGTAGAATACAGTACTGTTGACAAATTCAGAATTATTAAACATGATATCTTCTTCAACCATATACATGTACGCATTGGCGTACGATGGAGCCACATTCGACCCCATCGCACACCCAGAGGCCTGCAAGTAGAATGCATTGTCAAACATAAAATAGTTGCATGTAAGTACCATCTCCAATAAGTCCAGTACCAAGTCAATATCAGGTCCGGAGTACCACTGATTACCATCAATCAGGCGTTTGACCGCCCCCACACCCTCCAGATTGGGGATAACAGTATATAAGCTAGATATGTCCAAGCTGCATAGAATGGCATCTTTGTGTATAGTTCCAATGGATTCAAGTTTCTTAAGAAACATGGTAGTGTCAAGTAAGTGACGGGGGTGGTTGACAATACAAGGCTGAAGGATGGTGTCAAGGTAGGTAGAGATCTTTTGGAATAAGCCACCTCTGGCAGAAATTATCGGTCTGCCCGGGGGACATTCAAGTGATTTATGTATCTTAGGCAAGGAATAAATGAGGGGCACAGTCAGATTGTTGGTCATAAGGGCAGAACAAAGTGCTGCAGTAATGAATCCATCTTGAACAGCTCTCTTGAGTCTGTCATTAAGTCGTTTGGCAAATGTCATAGTAGGGTCAGAGTCAAGCTTGCGGTATACGTTAACATCACTCAATTGGGACTTCCGGCCCCGCCCCCGAATGCAGCGGTAGCGGGAAAGGGGAGCTCCGACACCAGGGCACTCCACGCCGCATGTAACGCGGCTAACAGCCCTTCAATTGCCCGCCCGCCACCTCCTAACCTTGCGTGAAGCCCCCCGCTGTATGAAGCGCTACACCAGCGCGATGCCCAGCACCTCCAGCCGCACAAAACGGGAGAGAGAGCGGCCTGCTCCGATTTCCAAGATGGCGCCGGACGCCGGACTTAAGAAAACTTCCCCAGCTTCACCCTCCTCTGTCTCCAAAACCTCCTCTGCGTGCAGCAACCCAAGCTCCCCACAAGCGGACACTGATACCCAGCGCAGTGAGTACTGTCCCCCTGAAACACCCCTACCACCACTGACTGCTCCAGTTACTTATGGGGACATGGTGACAGCCATAAGGGCAGCCATAGGACCCCTCTTAAAGGAACAGACTGCTGACATTAATCGACAGATTGCCCAACTACAGCAGAGAGCACAGATCACTGAGCAGACAGTGGGGGCAAACTTCGCTGATATTGCAGAATTAAAGGACACAGTACAAAATGCTCAGAAAGAAATATTATACCTGCACAATAAAGTGCAGGATTTGGAGAATCGCTCCCGCAGATGTAACCTGCGCATTGTTGGATTGCCAGAGGCTGTACATGGGCAAGCACTATTTGACTTTATCAGGGGGACACTTCCAGAACTGCTGCAAATTTCTGATAGATGCGAAGACCTCGTGATAGAGAGGGCTCACAGGCTGGGGTCCATTCGGCCACAAGATGGCGCCAAACCACGTGCAGTAATTTTCAAACCCCTAAATTTCCTGCACAAGGAATTAATATGGTCAGCATCCAGGAAACAGAGGGATATCCAGTGGCAGGACAATAAAATCCTGATTTTTCAAGATTTCTCCGCTGAACTATCTAAGGCCCGCAGAGATTTTGCACCCACGTGTGCGAAACTAATAAGGGATGGTGTAAAGTTTGCCATGCTGTATCCGGCAAGATTACGTGTCTTTCAGGGCAACTCCTTCAAAGACTTCAGCTCACACTTAGACGCTGAAGCTTACCTGCAAGAGCGGGAAGAATCATCTAGACCAACCCACTCCTGGGCAGACGATCCATCATGATCACCTCCAACAACAAGCTTATAAAAATCAGAGCTGCCTGAAGGGGGATGCCCCATAAGTACATCATTGATTATGCAAGTTTTTCCTTTTTGATTCACTCCTCACATGAACGCTTTGGAGAACTGTTTTCCCTTGATCCAGGAGAACCCAGAAGCAAATGGTTCACCGAACCCCATACACCTATATGTCTTTCTTCAACTCCTACTCCCTACCCTAAGATGCCGGTTTTTGAAACTTCCAAATCCAAATACCCCCCCCATCCCCCTCCCCCCCAATTCAATCTACAAGTAAAATGGGACTACTCAAAGCTGGAAAATACATAGAGAACTCTTTGGTTGGGCCCACCTGGCCCCTCGAGTAACCAGATCCTATTGTTCCCACTTATATGTCAAAATGCCCTCCCTGTCTGTCTTCCCCAAATCCCCTAACTCCCTTTACCCCCCCACCTCCCCTCTATCCCCCTCCCATTTTTTACGCCTGTGGCGGGCGTGACACTCACTTGGTTAAGTCACTTTAAATTGATGTTGGCTGTTGTTATAGCCATTGTTACTATTTGCATAATATTAATAATTAAGGTTGTGTGTGTGGAGCTAGTGCTCTGGTGGAGGCACCTCTCCAGATTTCTCCTCTCTCAGACCCGAGCTACCAGTGATACGGTATGGTTGCTGGGTCCATATTTCCGGAAGTCTATACATTACTGTTTTTTCTCCCCCCCCCTTTCTTTATCTTTTCCTACCCTATCCATCCCCACAAACCCCTCCCTTGCAGTTACAAGACCTTCAAAATGATTGCATATCTCGCTGATAATGTTGATATTATGTGCCATTTTGTCCCGCTCCCTTCCAATACGTACTCATGTCCACGTTGACTGTAGGTAGCTGGAATGTGGGCGGGATAAACTCCCCTCAAAAGAGGAAGCGTATCCTAATGTACCTTAATAAATTGCATGTCGATATTATGTGCCTGCAGGAAACCCATCTCACACAGCCTGAGACGGCCAAGCTCCGGATGCTCAACTGGCAGGTTCTAGCATCAGCTTCCCTAAACTCCAAATCCAGAGGAGTTGTGATTCTTGCGAAGAAACAAACACCGCTCACGGCCGAACCCCTGTATTCAGATCCGAACGGTAGATATACCCTATGCCGCATCACAATAGCACAGACTCAGTATGTAATTTTAAATGTATATGCCCCCAACACCTACTCTAGACAATTTTTCCTAGATATCATACACGTTCTCACCCCATACCTCCACTTACCCATCATATTATGTGGCGACTTAAACCTAATCTCTGACCCAGACCTAGACAAACAAATACCGACCTACAGATCACTACCCAGACTGGGGGTTCCGGCCCTGGCAGCCAGATTGCAACTGATGGATGTGTGGAGAGTATTCCACCCCACAGAGAAAGAATACACATGTCTCTCTGCCTCCGCCGGAACCCTATCACGAATAGACTATATACTACTCTCAACCTCCCTGTTTCCAGCACTCATAACTTCCTTTATCGAACCTATTGCCCTGTCCGACCATGCAGTAACATGGCTTAAAATTCGCCTATCCCCTGAAAAAAGATCGATCATCACTTGGAGATGCCCCTCTCACCTTTCGACTTCCCCCTCCCTACAGAAAACTGCACAGGCAACCTGGGATGACTATGCATCCCATAACCACCCTACTGCTTTGAACAATCCCTCACTATATTGGCAGGCCTCCAAGGCCACAGTGAGAGGTGCAATAATTTCCCAAACCTCCTTCCAGAGGAGATCCATTGCACAGGAATTTGCCCAGGCCCAAACTGTATTATCTGCCAAATACATAAGCTACAAAAACTCACCGTCACCAACCACCAAACTAGAGTACCAACAGGCCAAATCAACCTTTGAAGGCTTATTTATCAAATCGGAATCTCTCCACACCTTTGCCTCTAACGCCCGCTTTTATAAATTTGGGAATAAGTCCAGCAAGCTACTCTCTAACCTGCTTAAGGGACATCACGCCCCATCTGTGGTGCATCCTTTGAAACGCTCTGACGGGACTATAACCACCTCCAACTCTCAAATTGCCCAAGAACTATCCTCCTTCTACACTAACCTTTATGCTGCTCCCCAACCAGATACAGACCAAGCTAGACAATTCTGGGAAGGCCTATCTATCCCCCAACTATCTCCCGAAGATGCAGAAACCCTTTCCGAGCCAATCACATTAGAAGAGGTTCAAAAAACTATAGCAGGCCTACATCTGGGGAAAGCTCCAGGACCTGATGGGTTCACCCCAGAATACTATAAATTAATGTCCCCTAAAATATCACCTGCCCTAGTAAATATGTATAACCAAATTATGCAGACCAATGTGGTCCCAGCCCATTTTAACTTAGCAACTATTAAGGTCCTTCCAAAAGAGGGACGCGATCTATCCGACCCGGGGTCGTACAGACCTATATCCCTATTGGATATAGACTACAAAATTTTAACCAAGATTCTGGCCGAGAGACTTAAAAAACTATTGCCCTCCCTGGTCCACCCAGACCAGACCGGCTTCGTCTCGGGTCGGAACCCAGTGACAAATATTAGAAAGGTACTATCAGCCCTCCACATCTCCCAGGGGACCAGGTCGGACGCCTCGATGGCGGTCCTCTCTTTGGACGCAGAAAAGGCGTTTGACATGGTCCTCTGGGACCATTTATTCGACACCCTCAGAAAATTCTCCTTCCCGAACACATTCATTAAATTAATACGCTCTCTATATAGCAACTCCTCATCACGAATCATGTGCAATGGATCTCTTTCGGACCCCTTCCCCATAGCTCGAGGGACGAGGCAGGGTTGCCCCCTGTCACCCCTCCTTTTCGCCCTGGCCCTGGAACCCCTGGCCACAGCACTGCGCCAAACCCCAACCTTTGGGGGGATCCGGGTGGGGAAGGTTGATCTCCGTGTCTCACTGTTTGCTGATGACATGCTTTTGTTTCTCACTTCCCCAATACACTCCCTACCCGTGGCCCTCAAACTAATCCAGAGTTTTAGCTCATTCTCGGGCTATAAAATAAACATAACAAAATCAGAATTAATGATGTTAAAAGGCCCTCCTCCGCTCTTCCCTGCCGGCTCAGATCTCCAATCTATAAAATCACAAACGTCCCAGATAAAGTATCTGGGTATTCAAATCCCAAATAGGCTAGATAAATTGTATTCCAGCAACTTCGACCCTCTGCTATCCTCTATGGCTAATTCCCTGGAAGCGTGGGCGAACCTACCACTGTCCCTGCTCGGAAGAGCGGAGGTAATCAAATCTATGATTATCCCTAGACTACTCTATATTCTCCAGATGCTCCCTATGAAAATATCCAATGCGGATGTCAAAACACTTAACTCCAAGATCTCCAAATTCCTTTGGAACGGGAAAAAGGCCAAAATATCACTGCATAAACTCCACCTCCCCAAAGCCATGGGAGGCCTTAACATTCCTGACTTAAATCTATATTCCAAATCCCTACTATGCAGATTTGCAATAGGCTGGCTGACTGAACTAGGAACCTACTCAGACTTTGACCTAGACTGTGCCATCTTTGCCCCGTATTCCCCAAGTGCCCTCCTCCACACCCCAAAAACCAAACTACCCAAACACATAGCCCAAAATAGACTCTTCATTGAGATTCATGCGGCATGGTGGTCGGTATCAAAAACACTAGGTCACACACCTCAGATATCTCCCTGGCTGTCCATATGGGGCAACCCCTTACTACCCCCAAGCGTAGACTGTGCAGGCTTCAGACGCCTATTCCATAAGGGTCTAAAACGCACTTCCCAGGTCTTTGATCCGGGAGGACGCCCTTATACTATTCCTGAATTACAGCAGAAATATAATTTACCCTACGCTTCATTCTTTCCTCTTGTCCAACTAACCCATTACATCCGCTCATTACCTTCACTTAACCCCAATGAACCTGTCACATTGATGCTATCCGGAGTCTTGGCCAAGTTTCAACAGGGTAAGTTTAAGTCAAAAATGTTATATGATCCCATAGCAGCGCTCCCAGGAGCCAAACACCAGGAACTGGTCAATAAGTCATGGTCAAGAGACCTGACAAGTTTACAGGACTCCAACGCACTATTTAAATATCACCTCAAAACATTAAAAATTCTAAAATCATCTGTGCTACAGGAGGTTCATGTGAAATGCCTCCATAAAGCATATATATCCCAACACCAGCGTAGTTTCTTTGTCCCAGAGGAAGATGGTAAATGCTTGAAATGCCACTCCCCTAAGGCCTCATTGGCCCACAACTTTTGGTCCTGCAGGCACATAATGAGATTCTGGAATAAGATTGTGACATATATCAGACTTCACTTCCACTTCCAAGCAACCCTTGATCCACTACCCCTATTATTTGCCAACTTCGACTCCTGGCCCATTCCCCATCCAGCCTCTAAGCTGATCCCAACTCTCACCCTTATTGTTACAGTGGCAAAGAAAATTATACTTAACGCATGGATAAAACCCCACCTGCCCACGACTCTGGAAGTGGAGTCCCTCCTACTAAAGTACCTTTATTATGATAGATATGATCTTCTGAAACACCCCTCCCCTTCCTCAACCAGGAAATTTTGCTCCACATGGGGCCCATTCATAAACAGTCGACCGCCGTCGCAGAAAACCGAGATTTGCACAATCCTTGAGATTTCAGAAAACTCATTGTAAATGTATACCAAAGATGTATTGAAAAATGTGATGACTGAGGTAACTGCATCCCCCCCCCCCCTCTATCCCCTCCTATCCCCTCCCCCCCCTCTCTTGTTTTATTCTTTCTTCCTGTTCCACCATTCAGACAAAGAAAATAGAGAAAAACGTAGGATAAAGAATGTTATTGGTTTATTTCATGTTTAACGGGATGTATGACAAGTGCTACCATTACATATTAATGACCCAGTTGAACTGGGACTATATTAACACCTGATGAACAACTGTATTCAAATGTTTTTGATGGTAAACTCATTTTTGTCCTCAATAAACATATTTGAAAAAAAAAAAAAACATCACTCAATTGTCTGGTTAATTCTGCACTGTAATCAGTCAAATTCTGGATCACAATTATCGGCGGGACGAATGATAATGTCAGTGTAGTTAGACAAATCTTTAAGCGCTTGCATCTCAGCAGTGTTAATGTTGGATCGCTTACCCTTCCATTGGTGTGCCTTCTCCACGTTCAATTTGACTTTCTGGTCTAAAAGACGGTTGAAGGTCTTGATTGACGGATTGGCCGATGTGGGGTCAAAACGTGATCTGGGTTGTAGTTTTTGTAGAGCAGGAGGCAGTGGTGTTGCAGCAGAGGATGTGTCAGTTATTCTGTCCTCAGCTTTAGCCCCATGATAAAATTCATGTAGCTTTAGCTGTCTATTGAGTTTTCTTCAGTCAACGTAAGTGAGTGATCCGACAAATTGAAGATCATGCTTTCACTTTGCTTTCACTTTGCGGTGAAGCGGAGGTCGTGTGTGGGCGTCGTTGCCGCTTGCCCACTGGTATACCCGATTAAGCTCGTAATCGGCATTAACCTTTGCCAGTTTTTCTTTCTTGAATTGTATTAGCTCATTTTTGTAAGTGGCAATTTGGGCTTCGAGTTTGTCGACCCACTTTTGAGAGGTGTCCTGTTGGAATTTGGTACGGTGTTGTAGTTCAAAGGCTGTTATTTTCTCTTTGGAGATCGCCAGTTCACGTGCAGATTCCTCAATGACGAGGAGTAACAGGTCGAAGCTGCATTTATTGAGAACCGCTATCCAGCGTTTGCAGAAGGATGGGTTGGAGCGGCCGATTGTAGGTGAATTCTTGACGCGGAAACCTCTAGGGATCCGTTTGTCTTTGTAGTATCCGCTCAGAGTTATCCCATGCAGGAGGTAATCCACTTCCTTTTGTTTAAGCCTGACCCAATCTTTATACAGGTATTGTAGAGGTACGGGTTCAGCGGTTTCACATATAAGCTCCTGAAACAGGATTGATTCTGCTTCAGCCTCATAAAATGTCAGTCTGGTGCCTTGGGTTGCAAGGGCTATATTCTCAGTGATAGTGCATCCTGGTAGATCATCGACGGTCGCGTTCGTCATAGCCGATGTGCAGGACCACAGATGTTGGATAGTGGTGTTGGGTGATTCCTGTGGGTTTTTCAATTGTAGGGTGCTGTATCGAGATGAAACAGTAGCTGCAGACTGCTGGATCATCAACGATATGGTGCAGAAGGGGAGTAGCACACCTTGTAGATTGGGATACTGGGCTCCGGTGCCCGTCCTAAGAGACTTAATGAAGTCTCCCCGTGTACAGATGCAAGTCGGAGGCAATAAGGACAAGACACTGCAGTTCAGTGATCAAACGTTTTCGATGTATTGATTTCACATCGTCATCAGGATGCAGTACAAACATAGTGAACATATCTTTATAGGAAATGACCCTCACCACGTGAAGAACCCAAGAGAGGCAGGTCAGGTGTCAGAGCGCCCACTAGTGACGCGCCCACCTGGTTGCCAAGGAAACCAGTAAGGTACCGTGAAAAAGTGACATAAGGTGTAATACATAAAGAACGAGTAAGATAGTGAATAATAATGTAGCAAGATAGATAATATGTACAGTGTATCAAAGTACCGTGGAGAAGTGACACAAAATGTGGCTAAATGGAATAATAAACGAATAGTAACATGTAAAATGCAACCCTCTCTTGGGTTCTTCACGTGGTGAGGGTCATTTCCTATAAAGATATGTTCACTATGTTTGTACTGCATCCTGATGACGATGTGAAATCAATACATCAAAAACGTTTGATCACTGAACTGCAGTGTCTTGTCCTTATTGCCTCCGGGTGCCGCCGACTTGCATCTGTACACAGGGAGACTTCATTAAGTCGCTTAGGACGGGCACCGGAGCCCAGTTTCCCAATCTACAAGGTGTGCTACTCCCCTTCTGCACCATATATATATATATATATATATATATATATATATATATATATATATATATATATATATAGACATTGGATGGGCTCTGCACACTCTAAATTAACTGATAATAAATAGTGGAGATTTGGTTCATGAATTGATCAATGCATTTAAGCCTGCAGCCCCCGTCAAGGGACCCCACTGTTCTGCAGGTCCTACCACTATCGCTGAAAATGGCTGCAATACACATAGCTATCACATCAATGTTTGATACCAGGCATGCTATCTGGTCTGAAGCTCACAGCAGACTTTGCTTTTATAGGTGAGCAGCTACCAACACACCTGTCACTAATCATCTAGGGAAATGGCTAACACAAGCTATGGAATCTTAGTTAAAAACAGGGTGCATGAGAGAATGTGACCACAATAAGACTAATTAAAAAAAATTAATCTAATAAACAATATATACACTTAACATCGGCACTCACCTTTCCTAGTTTTGGGGTGCCCTATGGCTTGTGACCACATTGTTTAAACAGACATTGGATGGGCTCTGCACACACTAAATTAACTGATAATAAATAGTGGAGATTTGGTTCATGAATTGATCAATGCATTTAAGCCTGCATATATATATAAAATGGTTCATTATGGAGAAGAAGTGGTATTAGCACACATTATGGGCATTATTGTGGTCAATTCGCTCAGACACACATTTGCTCGCATCCAACCGAATGGCCCCACTCGCACACGGCCAGCGAAGGCCTCTAAGCCATATGAACCCGTTAATTTGCATCCAAATACAAAGGGGAGTCGCGTTACAATACACATACGTTAAAGTGTTTGCATGTAACTCAGCCTCTTCGCTTGGACATCCAGTGGGCGGCCAAGCGAATACACTCTGCGGGCTTTTCACACACACACCAGCAAAAATGCACTCACAAGTCATTAACAACCTATTAACCAATTACCCTCATTTCATGATGCTTATCGGTTTCAATTAAATAGCCTCCCCAAGTTGACCTGGTAATTATTTGTTATTATCTGTCTCTTTCTAGTGTTGTTAATGTTTCACTTCCCAAACTAAATGGCAATGTACAGTTGTGTCCCACAAATGGCACATAAAAGCACCATATCATACAAGTGCGTTTGTGGGTAAAAACAATTAAATATATAAGCAATATGAATGCAAAGAAGTGTAAATGTTTAAACTGCAAAACTGTTCTTCCCTTGTGGCTGCCATGTAGTTAGTTCATTTGTTAATGAGAGAAACTTGTATGCTGCATGCATGTGTATTGCGTGCAGGTGCATGTATTTTATCAATTGTGCTTGTTGATCGCCAGTGTGAATGTGTGGCCAAGATGTGGCTGGCCTGCCATGTGTGAGACTTATTTTTACAGAGCGAATAATTTTGAGCTTGATCAGTCCGAGCACTGGAACAGTGGAGTGAAGCCATCGCCCAGCTCATGTAGCCACCACCCCACCACCCCAGTATAAGCCCAGGTTACAACCCAGTTTTGTGGCCGCACGCCTACTCTGCTCAAGTTTGTTCGCTAGGGTATTTCTTGCCCAAACCTGCACATGCGCCTTGCAAATGGTATGCATGTGCAATGAGCTAAGATATGCTCTGCAAACTAATTTGTGTCCTAGCGAGGCAATCAGAATAAGGGCCTGTGTGCACTAATACCACTTCTCACGCATGTACTACTGCAGTGATAATGTTACAAGTGACAGGGGTGCTATACTCTCCTTTCATTATCGGCATTGCTATCATTAAGATGGCCAATTTGTCATGTAATGTACAGTATGTGCCAACGAGCCACCTATTTGATTTCAACAGAAGCAGGTGTCGTAGCCCTATTGACACCCAGTGTATGCTGCCTTTAGGTTGTGCACAGGAGAACTTGCGCTAGTACTCACACATACACACTGGAGCAAACCAGGGATGAGACACAACGCATCTCAACTAGGATGATGTACTCAGGGGCGTAACTAACTATTCAGCGCCCCCCCCCCCCCCCCCCCGCCGCACGTTTATTCGGCACCGCCCTGCTCTCTGTCGGGACCTTACTGACGTCACGGTCCCGGCCGGCTTCTGCTGCTACAATGAAAACAGACTCTTAGAAAATGGCTGCCCCCGTACTGCAAACAGAATACTGTCTCCAGTACGGGGGCAGACATTTTCTAATTGTCAGTTTTCATTGCAGCAGGAGCCGGCCAGGACCGTGACGTCAGGAAGGTCCCGACAGAGAGCCGGGCGAGACGCAGACCGCGGGTAACTATAGCCCCGCAGCCCCCCCGGCGGCGCCCCCAATTTCTCTGCGCCCCCCTGCCACCGCGGGGGCTGCGGAGCTATAGTTACGCCACTGGATGTACTGTGGGGCACTGGCAGGGGACTCCTGAGGGGGGAATTTTTTACTCCACACACTGGCAGTCCAGATGATCAAACATCTAGTCACTAATGCTTCCTGTTTTTTGCCTTTGTAAAAAGGCAAAGCAGGAAGACTTATACTGACAAAATCCATGCCAATATCATATCCCCCCCCACACACACACACATACAGTACAGTGGGTATTACTAACTAGAGATGGGTGTGCGCTGCACTAAAAGTCATGTGAGAAAGGGAAGATTTAAGGTGTAATTACAGAGAGTTGCATGTAAAAGTTTTACTGTATGTTATTCGACTATTTTTTTTTTTTAAGTTGCAGCATGACCTGGTTTTTCCACTTTCTACAAATATCTGATACTGTCCATCACAAAATAATATCCATAAACCATCCACAATGGTGATGTTCTAACAACATTCCACCAGTTTCCAACAGTTTCAATTGTGAATTAAGTGAATTTATAAGAAACACTTTGGGTGGTTTATGCACACAGACAAAGATCCGCAGTCATTAAACAGTCACACTCCCCTTCATTTATATAGCTTGATAAAACGAAAGTGGTCCTGGCACTCACACAATATAGGGTTATCTCATAGAAGCAGGATTAAACAATCTTTGGGTGTTTTCAACAAAAAAAACAGCTTTATGGCAATGTGTTCCTTCAGCCTTACATATTTTTCTCAGAGTTTTTTAGGTGACAGACTCAAACACTTTCAGTAGTACAGTGTATTTCTGCAGCTGCTACAACTTACCTAATAGTGGAGTGCACAAATAAGAAATCAGACTAGAAACATAAATAAGCTTGTTTTTGAGAAACTTGGGAAATAAATATAAAATTAAATAAATTGTGCTTACTTGTCATCCATAGTTTCAGTTATGTGGTGGTTTGCTTCTATTTTCCACATATTTTTGTTTGTCTACCTGTTCTGGTTTTCCTTATCTCAATGACTGTTATTCATTTTATTTGCATTGACCACCAAATATTGGCACCCATGCAAGCGACCCATGGTACTCTGTTGCAAAATATTACTGTGTTGTATTTTCAGAGGTTTGAAATCACCGGCAAGCATCAAACCACTGTACAGATGTAGCCAGTCTCATTCATGCAGTGATGCATATACATGTATTAAAATGCATTTATAAAACTTTAATAAAAAAATATTGCTAATTTTATAGAGAGTAAAATATTATTTATTACTCTATTTTAAAGGGACAATATTACATTATTATTGTATATAAAATGTATTTAATGATGAGCTCGGCATTTATTTTATAGCAATATAGATAGCACTCACATCATCTATACATAGGCATGCTCAGCACATTTTATTAGAGGGTGCACGATCAAAGGGATGTGCCTAGTACCACCTACTGGGCATGGCTAACACCACCGATTGGGTGTGTCTATAACAACCATACAGGCATGTCTACCATCATCTACTAGCACTCACTACAATATAAAATGTCTCTCAGCCACAGCACAATCTCCTGCCTATTTCAATTGTAATCTTCTAATGTGTAACAGTACATGCAAATAAAGTAGGTACATGCAAAATTATGCAGGTATGTAGTGATATGGACTAGTACTAGAGTTCATTCTAGCACCCGCTACCTTTGAAAACCCATGCAGTTGCTCTTCCCTGCCTGAGGTGTCGCTGTCTGCTGTGTATTTCTGCTATTAGTATTTCTAGCACAGGTCTGGTTTGCATATCAGTGCTGATATACATTTTTCAAAGATAGCAGGTGCTAGAATGAACACTAAGTACAATTAACAAAGGAAAACACACATACTTGATTGAAGGGTCCTTCTTTTAATGGAATACAGTTATAAAAAGCAAATTATATATATAGATATATATAGATATATATCTATATATATCTATATACATCCAAATATCCCCGCAGGGAAAGAACGGCACTCAGGAGACAGACAGCTTAACTCAGTGGCTTGTATTAAGCATAGAGGACGTTTCGGGGTATGAGCCCCTTCATCAGCTCTTACCTACAGCAACAAGAATACAAAAAGTGCACAAATATATACTTACATACAGACATCACCTGGCAGACAGGACACGCCGCCCGTCCTCCCCCGCTCTGGCCGGAACACCGCATAGCTTCCTGCTTCCGCCCAGTAACACGCAGCTAGTTGCCAAGCAACTTCAAGCTTGCGTGTCACCTATGCAGGAAACGAAGGCAACGCAGTTCCCAGACACCAGGCGGACGGGGATAGCGCAGCGAATCCCGCCTGCCGGTCACAATACAAAAAATGAGATGTAATTGGCTCCACATGCAGCATAGCACAATAACAGATGACTAACCTTAGCCAAATGAGTCCGGACCAACGAAGTGCCTCACAGGCTCATCACACCAAGGAGTTGCCATACCGCCATTGGCCCGCTGCAAAACTGTGGGCACTCTAATACATCTCAAACATAAAAAATATTAACAAGTGATTAGTAACAATAAAAATACAAAAATACAGGATACTAACTCACTAAATACAAAAAGTGGGTATACATGAGGGAAACTTGGAACTGAAACATAGTAATAATCACATGAGACTATTCCAATTCAATTTATCATTAAGTCCATTAGGAAGTATGGTGCCCAGTCTAAAGATCCATTTTGATTCTAAGGTCAACAATTTTTTTGCCCTGTTACCACCCCTCATACTTTCCTTTACATGATCTATTATAAAGTACTTGAGGGAGGTGATGGGGTGACCAAGTGATTTAAAATGTCTGGGTACCCCGGTTGCTACAGCTGTTACTCATGCGCCACATGTAAGCATATGGTTGTTTGCCGCCAATTCAAGCACCCCCATTCAGATGTAATGTTTGATATAAGATCAGTGTTTACCTGTAAGACGTCCCACGTGGTGTATGTTATTGTATGCCCGTGTGGACTGTATTACATCGGGCAGACTACCCGCCCCTTCCGCGACCACATGGCTATGCATCGCTCTGACATCTGCTTATCCAATGCAGGCAGACAGATTGATAGACCGGTACCCAGACATTTTAAATCACTTGGTCACCCCATCACCTCCCTCAAGTACTTTATAATAGATCATGTAAAGCAAAGTATGAGGGGTGGTAACAGGGCAAAAAAATTGTTGACCTTAGAATCAAATTGGATCTTTAGACTGGGCACCATACGTCCTAATGGACTTAATGATAAATTGAATTGGAATAGTCTCATGTGATTATTACTATGTTTCAGTTCCAAGTTTCCCTCATGTATACCCACTTTTTGTATTTAGTGAGTTAGTATCCTGTATTTTTGTATTTTTATTGTTACTAATCACTTGTTAATATTTTTTATGTTTGAGATGTATTAGAGTGCCCACAGTTTTGCAGCGGGCCAATGGCAGTATGGCAACTCCTTGGTGTGATGAGCCTGTGAGGCACTTCGTTGGTCCGGACTCATTTGGCTAAGGTTAGTCATCTGTTATTGTGCTATGCTGCATGTGGAGCCAATTACATCTCATTTTTTGTATTGTGACCGGCAGGCGGGATTCGCTGCGCTATCCCCGTCCGCCTGGTGTCTGGGAACTGCGTTGCCTTCGTTTCTTGCATACAGTAGGTGACACCCAAGCTTGAAGTTGCTTGGCAACTAGCTGCGTGTCACTGGGCGGAAGCAGGAAGCTATGCGGTGTTCCGGCCAGAGCGGGGGAGGACGGGCGGCGTGTCCTGTCTGCCGGGTGATGTCTGTATGTAAGTATATATTTGTGCACTTTTTGTATTCTTGTTGCTGTAGGTAAGAGCTGATGAAGGGGCTCATACCCCGAAACGTCCTCTATGCTTAATACAAGCCACTGAGTTAAGCTGTCTGTCTCCTGAGTGCCGTTCTTTCCCTGCGGGGATATTTGGATGTATATTTATTATCTTCTGGCACCTGGAGCAAGTTGTCCCTTTTGAATCGAGTGCCGGCAGTATTGGAGCAGTATATATATATATATATATATATATATATATATATATAAAAAAAAAAAAACAGAGTGCGCCCCTAATGTACAATCCACCACCAGAATATAACCAATAACCAGAGAAACAATGGTAATTCCAGCACAAAATTCACAGTTATTGATTTAATACTACATTTATTAAAAACATGTAGTTTTCATCTGTGCAGTATGATTCATACAGAAACATGGAAATACACCCAACGCGTTTCGTCGATACGACTTCCTCAGGGGTACAATTTCTATGGTGGTAGAGAAAACTTAATTAGCTATATAACAATTTAAAAAATTTAATGTTTTTATAAAATTCATAAAATGGACAGGTACATACCCGTATGTTGGTGGGTAGTGAAAATAATCACTCCCGGTATGTAAGCCTTCTAAAAAGACGGATCCTATGCGGATAATTAATATATAGTGCACAGCTGCATCTATAATGTAAATAATGTATAATCAATAAATTGGTACAAAAGGAGGAGAGCAAGAAAAAATAGGAGAATGTAAAGGTAATAGGTGCAATTTTTTAACACATACCAAGTTCCAACTGTATTTTGAATATGGATCAAAAATGTAGAGAACCTTCTAGAGGATCAAATCCTGTAGAGGATCTTAATATTTAAGATTTAGAGCACCACTGCATCTATAACGTAAACGGTAAATATAATTTATAATTTATAATAACGAGTAGAATGAGGTAAAAAGTGGAATGAAATAAAAGGGGATATAGGTTCAAACAGATTCAGCACCTACCAAAATTCAGTCTGACAACATTTGAGGGTCCTAGAGGATGAAGTATGAGGACTCCTATAGAATCAATGGGTGAGGGCTGATCAGTCATATTAAATTGGAAAAATGCTTTCTAATACTTATAATATACGATTAAAAATTGTATATATTCTACACTATCAACATTTTGGGGGCAGTATTAGCAAGAATCATAGTAATTCATGAGGATATTCCCATAACATCCAATATTTCAATACGAGTATTACATATCGATACAATATCTCATGATGTGTATAGCCATCAATAAGACAAAAAGGAGACATTCTAATGCAAATTGATAAAATTTTGATACAATATCTCATGATATGTATAGCCATCAATGAGAAGAACGAGGGACAATGTTACCCCAGACTTTCCAGTACATCGTAACAATTTGACAATAATAAATCCAACTGGATAATGTGCTACATATTACAGTTCAAAAAATGCCCATAGTCATTTGTGCAATTACTAAGTATTAGCATATTACAGTGCCTTAGCCACATCAGGCATTGATAAATGCATAATCTATTTAACAAACCAAAAAACAATTCGAGTAAATTTCAACCATTAACATACCTCTGAACAAGGGACACAGCAAGCCTATAATGAACCAACTGCGGGTAACAGGTGGACAGGCTAGCCGGGTATATATAGGGATCCAGCAATATGTCACTTCCAGTTAGGGAAGATATTGACGTTCAAGCACTATATTCGTCTATACCGCATGAAAAAGGGATCGAAGCAGTGGCCACTATTATGTCAGGTTATACGGACCATACCCCAGAGGAAATAATTTTTGTGCTTGAAAGTATGAGGTATATTCTTACCCATAACTACTTTGAGTTTAACGGAAAATACCATCTCCAAACCACGGGCACGGCGATGGGGACGAAATTTGCCCCATCGTTCGCCAACCTCCTGATGGGTGTTTGGGAGGAGCAGTTTGTGTATGGTTCTAAGTTTAAAAATCACATTAGATTTTACCAAAGATACATAGACGATTTGATCTTAATCTGGTGTGGAGACCAAACTAGCATAGATTTGTTCATGGAGCATTTACAAATTAACGATTTCAATCTGAAGTTCACACACCAATCAAGTGCAACTAAGATTGAATATCTGGATCTCGAACTGACCGGCGTAGTTGGAGAGCACATAAACACAAAAACCTTTTTTTTAAAAGTCGACACTAACAGTTTCATCCCATTTAGTAGCTGTCACCACCCTAGGTGGAAAAATGACGTTCCTTATGCGCAGTTCAACCGCATCAGACGGAACTGTAGTAAACTTGAAGACTACAATGACCAGTCCCAGATGTTATCTGAACGGTTCTTGGAGAAAGGATATGACCCTTTAAAAACTGAAGAGGCCCGTCAACGTGCAGCGAATAAAGACAGAGACGAGATTCTCAAAGCAACCAGTACTCAGGGTACCTCCATCACCCAGTATAAAAGACCATTCATCACCCAGTTCTCAAGAGAAAGTAATACCATTAAAAGAATCTTGACTAAGCACTGGGACATTTTGCTTAAGGATCAAATTCTCGGCCCACATCTTCCTCCCAGACCCAATATCGTCTTCAAAAGAGCAACCAATCTGAAGAGTCTAGTGGCTCCCAGCAAATTGAAACTTACTCCTAAAACTAACGAGAAGAATAAATTTCTGGAGAGAGTCAACAGATGCAATCCCTGTAACAGGTGCATCTGTTGCAAGCATGTAGATAAATAAGCCTTTAAATGCACTATCAACCAAAAAGAATATACAGCGAATTCTGCCACTACATGTAATTCCACCTATGTGGTATATAGGATAACGTGTAGCTGTAACAAGACCTACATAGGTAAGACAAAACGTCAGCTGAAGATTAGAATACAGGAGCATGTACGCAACATAAAACACAAAGTATTAAATCATAGTCTTTCTATACATTTCCTTGAATTCCACAATTCATCAGTTGACACTCATAATTTCATTTTCACAGTTCTTGAACAGATCTTTCAAGACCCAAGGGGAGGTGACAGGGACCTCACCTTGTCTAGGAGGGAAACCTTCTGGATTTATTCCCTCAATTCACTCATGCCACAAGGCCTCAATGAAAGCATTGATATCGTGTCTTTCTTGGGATGATTCTTTGAAAAATTAAAAACGTGAATGTAACCTTTCCTTTTGATAAAACTCTATTTAGCTATTGCAACCACTGGTTTCACACCCTACCATATATGGGTCACTTATTGTTGTATGTTTCTTCCTTCTCTTTACCCCCTATGAATGGTGAATATCAGAAATGTCTATCACTAAGGGACTATAAAATTAAATATGTCACTATCCACTTGAACCAAGGGGTTTCTACATACTCCTAAATTTACTCACTCTAATTTCTTGTGTAATCTACATAATATTTATAAATTATGGGTCGGTACAAATAACATCTTTCTGCACCTACCGATCTAGTATTGTGCACTTATTGATACCTCTGCTCTCATTAAGTACACTATCTTTATTTTCACATGATTCTATTTAAGCACGGAAATGTCGCTAAGATGATTTACCTTTATGTAAATGATGATTTTTACTCTGTAAGGCCACAACATATGGCCCCATCATCACAATGATATAAGAGTAATCACTGTAATAGAGTAAATCTCATACCATGTTAACACCTCGACTCCTACCCACCTACCTGGTCAAAATTATTCTGTACCATATTAAGCTGTTCATGACATTATCAATTTATGTCTTATTGGGGGCCAATGGGTCTCTATATAGATATCTATGGTCTACAGCCCCACCTAATAATAGATTGATGAGTTATCGATAATGGAGGCGTTTTTACTATCTGACATGCCCCTGAAATCTAGTTAACCCCTTCCTGACACAGCCAGTTTTTGCCTTCCTGACAGAGCCCTTTTTTTCAAATCTGACATGTATCACTTAAGTGGGGATAAATTTTTTTTGCTTTTACTTATCCCAGTGATTTTGAGATTGTTTTCTCGTGACACATTGTACTTCAAATTAGTGGTAAATTTGGGTCGATACAGTCTGTGTTTTTTTGTGAAAAATACCAAAATGTCGTAAAAAATGGAAAATTTAGCAATTTGCAAAATGTTAAATTTTCTGCTTGTGAGACAAATAATCATACCACTCAAAATAGTTAATAACTAACATAGACCATATGTCTACTTTATGTTTCCATCATTATTTCAACTTCCTTTTAATTTTTTTGGACACTAGGAGGCTTAAAATATGAATAGCAAATTCTCAAATTTTCAAGAAAATTTCAAACACTGATTTTTTTAGGGACCAGTTCAGTTCTGATGTGACTTTGAGGGACTTGTATGTGAGACACCCCCATAAATGATGCCATTTCAAAAACTGCACCCCTCACAGTATTCAAAACAGCATTTTGGAAGTTTGTTAACCCTTTAGGTGTTTCACAGGAATTAAAACAATGTGTAGGTGAAATTTCAAAATTTCATTTTTTTTGCAGATTTGCAATTTTAATACATTTTTCTAAGGAACACACTAGATTTTACTAGAGAAATGTGACTAAAAATTGATTCCCCCAATTCTTTTGTTTTCATAAATATCCTATATGTGGCCCTAGTGTGCACGTTGACCAAACCACAGGCTTCATAATAGAAGGAGCACCTACTTGATTTTGGAGCCTCCTTTTTATGAGATTATTTTTTAGGCACCATGTAGGTTTCTAGGCACCATAAGATGCTAAAAGTTAGGAACCCCCCCACAAGTGACCCCATTTTGCAAACTACACCCCTCAGGGAATTCATCTAGGGGTATAATGTACATTTCAAACCCCCAGGGGTTTCACCAATTGTGGTACAACTGGGCAGTGAAAATGAAAAATTTAATTTTTTACACAAAAATGCAGTTCTGGCTCAAATTTTTTCATTTTCACAAGGAATGAAGGAGACAAAGCACCCCAAAATCTGTGCCCCAATTTCACCCGAGTACGGCAATGCCTCACATGTGACCAAAAAATACCATTTGGGTGCATGGCAGGACTCAGAAGGGAAGGAGTGATTTTTGTATTTTGCAGCTCAGATTCTGGTGGAATTTTGGTGGGTGCTATGTCGCATTAGCAAGACCCCCAAAGCACCAATACAGTGGAAGCCCCCCACAAGTGACCCCATTTTGCAAACTACACCCCTCAGGGAATTCACCTAGGGGTATAGTGTACATTTCAAACCCCCAGGGGTTTCACCAATTTTGATACAACTGGGCTGTGCAAATGAAAAATTACATTTTTTTACACAAAAATGCAGTTCTGGCTCAAAATTTTTCATTTTCACAAGGAATGAAGGAGACAAAGCACCCCAAAATCTGTGCCCCAATTTCTCCCGAGTACGGTAATGCCTCACATGTGACCAAAAAATACAATTTGGGTGCATGGCAGGACTCAGAAGGGAAGGAGTGATTTTTGTATTTTGCAGCTCAGATTCTGGTGGAATTTTGGTGGGTGCTATGTCGCATTAGCAAGACCCCCAAAGCACCAATACAGTGGAAGCCCCCCACAAGTGACACCATTTTGCAAACTACACCCCTCAGGGAATTCATCTAGGGGTATAGTGTACATTTCAAACCCCCAGGGGTTTCACCAATTGTGGTACAACTGGGCAGTGAAAATGAAAAATTAAATTTTTTACACAAAAATGCAGTTCTGGCTCAAAATTTTTCATTTTCACAAGGAATGAAGGAGACACAGCACCCCAAAATCTGTGCCCCAATTTCTCCCGAGTACGGCAATACCTCACATGTGACCAAAAAATACCATTTGGGTGCATGGCAGGACTCAGAAGGGAAGGAGTGATTTTTGTATTTTGCAGCTCAGATTCTGGTGGAATTTTGGTGGGTGCTATGTCGCATTAGCAAGACCCCCAAAGCACCAATACAGTGGAAGCCCCCCACAAGTGACCCCATTTTGCAAACTACACCCCTCAGGGAATTCATCTAGGGGTATAGTGTACATTTCAAACCCCCAGGGGTTTCACCAATTGTGGTACAACTGGGCAGTGAAAATGAAAAATTAAATTTTTTACACAAAAATGCAGTTCTGGCTCAAAATTTTTCATTTTCACAAGGAATGAAGGAGACACAGCACCCCAAAATCTGTGCCCCAATTTCTCCCGAGTACGGCAATACCTCACATGTGACCAAAAAATACCATTTGGGTGCATGGCAGGACTCAGAAGGGAAGGAGTGATTTTTGTATTTTGCAGCTCAGATTCTGGTGGAATTTTGGTGGGTGCTATGTCGCATTAGCAAGACCCCCAAAGCACCAATACAGTGGAAGCCCCCCACAAGTGACCCCATTTTGCAAACTACACCCCTCAGGGAATTCATCTAGGGGTATAGTGTACATTTCAAACCCCCAGGGGTTTCACCAATTTTGATACAACTGTGCTGTGCAAATGAAAAATTACATTTTTTTACACAAAAATGCAGTTCTGGCTCAAAATTTTTCATTTTCACAAGGAATGAAGGAGACACAGCACCCCAAAATCTGTGCCCCAATTTCTCCCGAGTACGGCAATGCCTCACATGTGACCAAAAAATACCATTTGGGTGCATGGCAGGACTCAGAAGGGAAGGAGTGATTTTTGTATTTTGCAGCTCAGATTCTGGTGGAATTTTGGTGGGTGCTATGTCGCATTAGCAAAACCCCCAAAGCACCAATACAGTGGAAGCCCCCCACAAGTGACCCCATTTTGCAAACTACACCCCTCTGGGAATTCATCTAGGGGTATAATGTACATTTCAAACCCCCAGGGGTTTCACCAATTGTGGTACAACTGGGCAGTGAAAATGAAAAATTAAATTTTTTACACAAAAATGCAGTTCTGGCTCAAAATTTTTCATTTTCACAAGGAATGAAGGAGACAAAGCACCCCAAAATCTGTGCCCCAATTTATCCTGAGTACGGCAATGCCTCACATGTGACCAAAAAATACCATTTGGGTGCATGGCAGGACTCAAAAGGGAAGGAGTGATTTTTGTATTTTGCAGCTCAGATTCTGGTGGAATTTTGGTGGGTGCTATGTCGCATTAGCAAGACCCCCAAAGCACCAATACAGTGGAAGCCCCCCACAATTGACCCCATTTTGCAAACTACACCCCTCAGGGAATTCATCTAGGGGTATATTGTACATTTAAAACACCCAGGGGTTTCACCAATTTTGATACAACTGGGCTGTGCAAATGAAAAATTACATTTTTTTACACAAAAATGCAGTTCTGGCTCAAAATTTTTCATTTTCACAAGGAATGAAGGAGACAAAGCACCCCAAAATCTGTGCCCCAATTTCTCCCGAGTACGGCAATGCCTCACATGTGACCAAAAAATACCATTTGGGTGCATGGCAGGACTCAGAAGGGAAGGAGTGATTTTTGTATTTTGCAGCTCAGATTCTGGTGGAATTTTGGTGGGTGCTATGTCGCATTAGCAAGACCCCCAAAGCACCAATACAGTGGAAGCCCCCCACAAGTGACCCCATTTTGCAAACTACACCCCTCTGGGAATTCATCTAGGGGTATAATGTACATTTCAAACCCCCAGGGGTTTCACCAATTTTGATACAACTGGGCTGTGCAAATGAAAAATTACATTTTTTTACACAAAAATGCAGTTCTGGCTCAAAATTTTTCATTTTCACAAGGAATGAAGGAGACAAAGCACCCCAAAATCTGTGCCCCAATTTCTCCCGAGTACGGAAATGCTTCATGTGTGACCAAAAAATGGCAGGACTCAGAAGGGAAGGAGTGATATTTGGATTTTGCAGCACAGATTCTGGTGGAATGTTAGTGGGTGCTATGTCGCATTAGCAAGACCCCCAAAGCACCAATACAGTGGAACCCCCCCACAAGTGACCCCATTTTGCAAACTACACCCCTCAGGGAATTCATCTAGGGGTATAGTGTACATTTCAAACCCCCAGGGGTTTCACCAATTTTGATACAACTGGGCTGTGCAAATGAAAAATTACATTTTTTTACACAAAAATGCAGTTCTGGCTCAAAATTTTTCATTTTCATAAGGTATGAAGGAGAAAAAGCACCCCAAAATCTGTGCTCCAATTTCTCCCGAGTACGGCAATGCTTCATGTGTGACCAAAAAATGGCAGGACTCAGAAGGGAAGGAGTGATATTTGGATTTTGCAGCACAGATTCTGGTGGAATTTTGGTGGGTGCTATGTCGCATTAGCAAGACCCCCAAAGCACCAATACAGTGGAACCCCCCCACAATTGACCCCATTTTGCAAACTACACCCCTCAGGGAATTCATCTAGGGGTATAGTGTTCATTTCAAACCCCCAGGGGTTTCACCAATTTTGATACAACTGGGCTGTGCAAATGAAAAATTACATTTTTTTACACAAAAATGCAGTTCTGGCTCAAAATTTTTCATTTTCATAAGGTATGAAGGAGAAAAAGCACCCCAAAATCTGTTCCCCAATTTCTCCCGAGTACGGCAATGCCTCACATGTGACCAAAAAATACCAGTTGGGTGCATGGCAGGACTCAGAAGGGAAGGAGTGATTTTTGGATTTTGCGGCTCAGATTCTGGTGGAATGAATGGTGGGTGCTATGTGGCATTAGCAAGACCCCCGAAGCACGGTGAAATGATGAACCTAATAATCCATAGATGTGTGGTATATTTTAAAACACTCCTTTATACATAGGCCGGGTTTGTCGGGGCAAGTGTCACACTGGAAAATAGTTTGCTTTCTTATTCCCTTTTTATAGCAAACTTTGCACCTTTTTTGTGTCCTGCCCTTTTTTCCAGTGGAGGGGATTTCATCAGGAAAATGCTGCCCTGGTACAATACGGGGGCCAGTACTAGAAGTACTGGGGCCCTCTGCCTGCTGGTTCCCAAATATTAGGCTCTTTATGACTTCCTCTTGAAAGTGCATAAATGTCCCCCTCTGGCTGGTAGAACGGAATAGCACATAAGCGTTATACAGTGCCATCTGGATGATATACACGGCCAGCTTCTTGTACCAGATTTTTGTTTTCCGCAGGGCACTGTACGGCTTCAGTACCTGATCTGAAAGATCCACTCCGCCCATGTACTTATTGTAATCCAGGATACAATTAGGTTTGGAGGTGTGGGTACTGGTACCTCGTACAGGGACGGAGGTGGTACTGTCTCCGTGAATTGTTGTCAGTAAAAGGACATCCCTCTTGTCCTTATATTTGACCAACAACATATTTTCGGTGCATATTCCCCTGCTTTCACCCCTTCTCATTACTTGGGCAATGTGCGTTTTTGGGAGGCCTCTTTGGTTCTTGCGCACAGTACCGCAAGCTGCTGTACCTCTTGAACCAAGGGCCTTAAACAGGGGGATGCTAGTGTAAAAGTTATCCACATAGAGGTGATAACCTTTATCCAGGAAGGGGTGCACTAAATCCCAGACAATTTTTCCACTAACACCTACGAGGGAGGGGGGGCATTCTGGCGGTTCAATTCTTGAATCCTTCCCTTCATATACCCTAAATCTGTGAGTGTACCCTGAGGTGCTTTCACACAGCTTATACATTTTTATGCCATACCTTGCCCTCTTACTGGGAAGGTACTGGCGGAATTTAACCCTTCCTTTAAAATGTATAAGGGACTTGTCTATGCAAATGAATTTATCTGGGATGTACATCTCTGGAAATTTGGCACTGAAATGATCAATGACCGGCCTGACTTTGAATAGCCGGTCAAAGGTGGGATCATCTCTGGGTGGGCACTGTGCATTATCATTGTAATGCAAAAATTTAAGGATTAACTCAAAATGAGTCCGGGTCATGGCCATACGGTAAAGTGGGGTGCTGTACAGAACATCTGTACTCCAATATTGCCTAATTTCTGGCTTTTTTACTATGCCCATATGAAACACCAGACCCCAAAACGTCATCATCTCTACTGCATCTACAGGGGTCCACCTAGCAAATGATGACGTGGGGTTTTGAGCAATAAACTGCTGGGCATATAAATTAGTTTGGTCCACCATTAAATTTATAAAATCATCAGAGAAAAATAATTTGAAAAAGTCAATTTCTCTGAGACCTGTGGAATCAAATTGGATTCCTGGGATGGCCAAAAACTCAGGAACCTGGGGCTCAAAATTGTCTGGTGGTGGGGTCCATACAAGATCAATTATTGGGGGGGGGTCTCAGCTGCTCTACGGGGGCGTCTTTGAGGGGGTCCCTCATCACTAGAGGAGGAAGAGGAGCTTAAGATGAATCCTTCAAATTCCCCGCTTGCCTCACTGGCTGTGTCAGAGTCAGAGGCAAGCATGGCATATGCCTCCTCCGCTGAATACATTCTTCTGGATGACTGGGATGACATTTGGGATGACATTTGGGATGCCATTTTTATTTTTGTGTTTCTGGTAGTGAAATGTTTCAACACGTGTATAGTGTAGGGGGGTACAAACTTTATTTCAACACGGGGGGTATGTAGTGTGTAGTGTGTATGTAGTGCAGAAAAAAAAAATACTTTATACAGGAATTTGTTCCCAATAAAAAAAAAAAAATTGAAGGGGTTAAAAAAAAAAAAAAAAAGGTCCTGCGCCAAAAATTGAGCACAGATGTTGGTCAGTAACGTCCGTCACTGAACAGCGCTCAAAGGCAACAGGAATTTGATCAAAAAAAAAAAAATAGATCAACCCTGTGCCGAAAAAGCTGATCAGTGATGTACGTCACTGATCAGCGCACAGTGGCCACAGGACAAAAAAAAATTAAAAAAAGACCCCACAGCACCCTCAAAAAAAAAAAAGGTGATCAGTGATGCGACACTGATTACCAGTGAGGGGCAGCAGGTGCACAACCTTTTGTGCAACTGACAGTGCAACTGGCAGCAACTGACAGGTATATATAAAAAAAAAAACCCCTGCACCCCCAAAAAGTTGCTGATCAGCACAGATATACTGATCAGCACAAAAGGGGGGGTAGCAGACACAAAATATAGCACTCTCTATCACTCTCTGTCACTATCTCTCTCTATCTCTCACTATCTATCACTATCTATCACTCTATGACACTGCAGCAGCAGCACTGACAGTTATATATATAAAAAAAAACCCTGCACCCCCAAAAAGGGGGGGTAGCAGACACAAAATATAGCACTCTCTATCACTCTCTGTCACTATCTCTCTCTATCTCTCTATCTCTCACTATCTATCACTATCTATCACTCTATGACACTGCAGCAGCAGCACTGACAGTTATATATATATAAAAAAACCCTGCACCCCCAAAAAAGGGGGGTAGCAGACACAAAATATAGCACTCTCTATCACTATCTCTCTCTATCTCTCTATCTCTCACTATCTATCACTATCTATCACTCTATGACACTGCAGCAGCAGCACTGACAGTTATATATATAAAAAAAAACCCTGCACCCCCAAAAAGGGGGGGTAGCAGACACAAAATATAGCACACTCTGTCACTATCTCTCTCTATCTCTCTCTATCTCTCTCTATCTCTCTATCTATAACTCTATCACACTGCAGCAGCAGCAGGAAGTCACAAGAAGTCAGATACAGGAAGCATCCAGCACGCTACAAGCAGTGATCAGGTGATCAGGTGATCAGGTAAGTATTTTGCAAGGATCAGGTCAGTATATCACGGCAGATAGGTACGGTGACCGCACTGCACGCAATTCCAGACCGGAATGGCGTCAGCAGTGCAGTCACCGTTAGTTTAAATCACCCTCCATGGCTGTGATTGGTCCGTCGGTCCGGCGAACCAATCACGGCCTTTGGGGGCGGGTGGGGTGAGGTGGGGTGACACCAGTGTCACCCTTACACCCCGTGGTGATTGGTGCTGTACTTTACAGCACCAATCACCACCGATCCCTGTGTCACCGGCGAACGTTATTCGCCGGTACACAGAAAACGCTGTAATTGGCTGTTCACATTTGAACAGCCAATCACAGCGATCGCCGACGGGGGGGAGGCATCGCCACCCCCCCTGGGCATGCAGGGACATGTCTGCTGTCAGGGACAGCAGACATGTTTAAACTGTCACCGCGTCTATAGACCCGGTGACAGTTAAATGGCATGACGTACATTTATGCCATGTGTCGGGAAGTACATCCCGGCCATGACGTAAATGTACGTCAAATGTCGGGAAGGGGTTAAAAAGAAATATTAATAGGCTTTATCCTATTTTTCGTAATGAGTCTAATATCGGGGTAGTAGGGATGAATCATCTATGATGATGATGTCAATGACTTCATCGTTTAGCACGTACTATTAATTTAATCATTTGTTTCATTTCCACCTATTTTTAATCCCATGTAGTCTCTGCATAATATGACCATTATCATAATATCTTATTAACCGATCATAGAGGTGAATTCTTATTTTGCCTGTTGGAACGCGGAAGGAATAGTGTGGAACGCATTCTGACACACTTTCCATCCTATTGGTGACGCACCCTGATACGCACATAGACATCCGGATATGACATGTGCGTGGAACACATGGTCATCATCCCCCATCGTAGTTGTTAGCTGTAAAGACGCCGCTTGGAACGCATATTGGACGCACCTTAGTGACGTCACGTGGCACGCACGCGACTTATTATCCCTGATTCTTCCGCTATATGTTCACTAAATGGCGGTATTTTATATGACAGTGATCGCTAACACCTAGCTGTCTGCTAAAGGTTAAGCCCAGAGTGTATGTTGATGGTTAAAGCACTAAATTATGTTTTTTCTTTATCTTCCCTAACCGGAAGTGACGTATTGCTGGATCCCTATATATACCCGGCTAGCCTGTCCACCTGTTACCCGCAGTTGGTTCATTATAGGCTTGCTGTGTCCCTTGTTCAGAGGTATGTTAATGGTTGAAATTTACTCTAATTGTTTTTTGGTTTGTTAAATAGATTATGCATTTAGCAATGCCTGATGTGGCTAAGGCACTGTAATATGCTAATACTTAGTAATTGCACAAATGACTATGGGCATTTTTTGAACTGTAATATGTATCACATTATCCAGTTGGATTTATTATTGTCAAATTGTTACGATGTACTGGAATGTCTGGGGTAACATTGTCCCTCGTTATTCTCATTGATGGCTATACATATCATGAGATATTGTATCAAAATTTTATCAAATTGCATTAGAATGTCTCCTTTTTGTCTTATTGATGGCTATACACATCATGAGATATTGTATCGATATGTAATACTCGTATTGAAATATTGGATGTTATGGGAATATCCTCATGAATTACTATGATTCTTGCTAATACTGTCCCCAAAATGTTGATAGTGTAGAATATATACAATTTTTAATCGTATATTATAAGTATTAGAAAGCATTTTTCCAATTTAATATGACTGATCAGCCCTCACCCATTGATTCTATAGGAGTCCTCATACTTCATCCTCTAGGACCCTCAAATGTTGTCAGACTGAATTTTGGTAGGTGCTGAATCTGTTTGAACCCATATCCCCTTTTATTTCATTCCACTTTTTACCTCATTCTACTCGTTATTATAAATTATAAATTATATTTACCGTTTACGTTATAGATGCAGTGGTGCTCTAAATTTTAAATATTAAGATCCTCTACAGGATTTGATCCTCTAGAAGGTTCTCTACATTTTTGATCCATATTCAAAATACAGTTGGAACTTGGTATGTGTTAAAAAATTGCACCTATTACCTTTACATTCTCCTATTTTTTCTTGCTCTCCTCCTTTTGTACCAATTTATTGATTATACATTATTTACATTATAGATGCAGCTGTGCACTATATATTAATTATCCGCATAGGATCCGTCTTTTTAGAAGGCTTACATACCGGGAGTGATTATTTTCACTACCCACCAACATACGGGTATGTACCTGTCCATTTTATGAATTTTATAAAAACATTAAATTTTTTAAATTGTTATATAGCTAATTAAGTTTTCTCTACCACCATAGAAATTGTACCCCTGAGGAAGTCGTATCGACGAAACGCGTTGGGTGTATTTCCATGTTTCTGTATGAATCATACTGCACAGATGAAAACTACATGTTTTTAATAAATGTTGTATTAAATCAATAACCGTGAATTTTGTGCTGGAATTACCATTGTTTCTCTGGTTATTGGTTATATTCTGGTGGTGGATTGTACATTAGGGGCGCACTCTGTTTTTTCTTTTTTCTCTATTTCTTCCACTTCCCCCACTAACAGGAGGGACTAATAGAGTTGCTGCCCCGACAGATAACGTTTAGCGCATTGAAAGGGTATTTCTCTTGTTATATATATATATATATATATATATATATATATATATATATATATATATATATATATATATATATATATATAGAAGAGTCTTGGTGGTCTGGCACTCACGCTTTGAAGTAGTTTTTAGGCCAGGTGCCTTCTGTTGCAAATGTGTAGATAGAAGAAGAAATGCAGCGGCACTCATGGACTTGTGAAAAAGAATTGCTTCTTTATTGTAGTATTTCTACGTTTCGGTTTGTCTCCAAACCTCCTGATGAAGGTTTGGAGACAAACCGAAACGTAGAAATACTACAATAAAGAAGCAATTCTTTTTCACAAGTCCATGAGTGCCGCTGCATTTCTTCTTCTATCTATATATATATATATATATATATATATATATATATATATATATATATATGTATATATATATATATATATATATAGTCTGATTGTGTGTCTTCGAAACACTGTTATCTGTTGGCAATAACTGAAACTACATCCGTTTCTCGCTCACACATGCATAAACACAGAGGCATTCACAAGGTAGCAGGCTAGCTTTCGAAGAAATTTGCTTTGAGCGGGCATACTAGTCAGAAAATATTTGCTCTCTCAGCCATTAAAAGCATTTGTAAGCACCAATTAGTAATAGTTTTGCAGATCTACTAAAGTGAATAAATAACATTGCCATCTTAATAGGATTGCAAAACCACCAGAAAACCCAAAACAAAAACTTGTTAAATATACCTCCTTATCCTTAGTTTTCTCACTATACTATTACTATGTCTATAATATGCCCGTGAGATTTATTGATGCAAAGATGAAAAATAAAATATATATATATGATTTTTTATATGTTAATTATTATATATGATTTTAGATCAGATATATGAAAAAATATTGATAAATAGTGATAAAATGATATTCATCTAGGATAAAAGTATTGTATATATTTATGATTATATTCTCTCTCTCTCTCTCTATATATATATATATAAAATATTTTTTTATATTTTTTATATTTGATTATACATTGTTGCTTTTTAATGAAATATGTTTATTTAAACCTTAATGTGTTACATGTTATCGCTCTTAAAAATTATTTGTATTAAAATCATAACGTGTTATATGTTATAAAAACTCCCTGAAGATTCACACATCTAATGATGTGTTTAGTAGCTATTTCTCTACATACTTTTCGTATAAGCCGTACAATATATTGCATTATAAAAGAAAGTGGATGTCTGTCACACTCTGTTATATTGTGTGAATACCTGGTACTCTGACATCACCTTGTCAGCTGATCTCAGCAGCCTATCACACCCCTACAGCTGAGTGATACTCCCTGTGAGAATTCCCACTGGTGCCAGAAGCAAGGTGTTATTTCCCTGAGCTACATGCTGTTCCTTGTCTCCCATGTCAAGTGAAAGATTCTGTTATCTGGCCCAGAATTGCAGTTGCTGTAATTCCCTGCACTCCAGCTAAGTACTTGTCTGCAAGTAATCAATCCTGCAAATACCTGTTCACCAAGCTCATCCTGCAAACTCCAGTGTTACCTGCCTCTACAGCTGACTGCAATCACCATCTGCACAGTACCTGGGGAGATCCACTCTCAGTTTGCTCATTCAGTCTCTGTTCACTGCTTGTTGGTTTCAAGCTCATACCTGAAGTCATCCAGTGCTGCATAGTATTATCAGTGTCCAGTGTCTCAGGTACTCACACCATTCCAGCATTATACCTGTGTGTATCCAGCCTTCTGATTTACTGTTACCGACCTGGCTATCCCTGTGACCTGCAACTAGTAAATCCTTATCTGCACTACACTCCCTGATATCTGGTACTGACCTGGCTATCCCTGTGACCTGCAACTGCTAAATCCTTGTCTGCACTACGCTCCCTGATATCTGGTACTGACCTGGCTATTCCTGTGACAAAGAACCTGCTCAATCCCTGTGTACCTCCAGCCATCTGTTATTTGCTACCGACCCGGCTATACCTGTGACCTGCACCTGCTAAACCCTTGTCTGACTACTGCTACTTCCAGTGTAACCAGCACTTGTACGAGAAGCCTGGGCAGAGGGCCGCGACCGACGTGCCAGGTGCCGCAAAAGCCCAAATCCCGCTTGGAGGGGTCACTGGCAGAAAACCCCTGGCACGGTTAGACTCCGCGCCTCTGCTCAGGTACAGTCAAATTCTCACACAGGTAGTGTCCTCCTCTGTGATCCGTGACAGATTGCTTCTGGCCTAATAAAAATGGACACTGCTGGTCAGACCCAGGTGACAGACCTTCATGTGGACTTAATGAAGATATGTGAGAGGTCGCAAGCATCCATGTTGCATTATTTAGCTGATTGTTTTACCATGGCTTCTCAGTCCCAAAGACTTTTTGCTGACTCAGTTAACCCTTGCATTCGTCCAGTCTTTTTCAAAGAATTTGCTGGTAATCTGAAAACAGATGACTCAGTTAAAGGGACCACTCACAATTATTCACAGACCTTCCAGTCACCAGGTATCCAGACTTCTGTGAGACTGAGAGTTTTTGGGCAGATGTTAGAGCAGCTGCAAAAGATATTAATCAGGATTATTCAGTTTCTACCAGAACTTTTTGAGAAAATGCCTGATTCCATTAAAACCCCAGCGCAAGGCACTGCATTTAAGGAGTCTGTTGATTTAGGAGCCCTAAAAACTGAGATAACGTTCTCTGGACAGAAAAGAGAGAGGCATCAGAGCTTTCTAAGGCCCAAGTTGTCGGAAGCTGAACACCAACGGCGCAAGGAATTGCAACTTTGTCTTTATTGTGCGGGTCCTGATCATTTCATTGAGAATTGCTCCCTGCGCAAATCCAGGAATCAGAGTAATGGCATCAGTGATAAAACATCTCGAGGGTCCTCATCAGTTCCAGTTTGCACCATTCAGACTATGGGTGTTAAGGAGAGTGTCCAAAGAGGAATTCAAGTTCAAGATTGGGGTCCTGTGACAAAAGCACCCAATTACAGGTTTGGACTTCAAAAGAGAGTTTTCAAATCTCTTAAAGTCAGTGGGAAATCTGTTCCTGCAACATCAGGAGGAATGACCGATGTTTCTATCGATGATCGGTTCCAAGGCCAAAAACCCGATTCTGAAAACCCTGAAAAGGGTGTTACGTCAGTCCAGCCCCAGGAGGGGGCTCCGTCAGTCCAGCCCCAGGAGGGGGCTCCGTCAGTCCAGCCCCAGGAGGGGGCTCCGTCAGTCCAGCCCCAAGAGGGGGCTCCGTCAGTCCAGCCCCAAGAGGGGGCTCCGTCAGTCCAGCCCCAGGAGGGGGCTCCGTCAATCCAGCCCCAGGAGGGGGCTCCGTCAATCCAGCCCCAAGAGGGGGCTCCGCTAATCCAGCCCCAAGAGGGGGCTCCGCCAATCCAGCCCCAAGAGGGGGTTCCGCCAATCCAGCCCCAAGAGGGGGTTCCGCCAATCCAGCCCCAAGAGGGGGTTCTGCCAATCCAGCCCCAAGAGGGGGTTCTGCCAATCCAGCCCCAAGAGGGGGTTCTGCCAATCCAGCCCCAAGAGGGGGTTCTGCCAATCCAGCCCCAAGAGGGGGTTCTGCCAATCCAGCCCCAAGAGGGGGTTCTGCCAATCCAGCCCCAAGAGGGGGCTCTGCCAATCCAGCCCCAAGAGGGGATTCTGGCCTTCCAGCCCGAGGAGGGGCCTCAGAGCATCATACCCCAAGAGCGCCCTCAGAGTATGGTGTCCCAAGATGGATCATTGTGTGGCGTGCCCCAAGATGGATCATTGTGTGGCGTGCTCCAAGATGGATCAGTATGCCATGCCCCAGGAGAGATCTCCAGTCCCAGTAGGGTATCTGGTCTTGTAGACCTAGGAAGGGCATCTGAATTTGTAACTCCAGAAGGGGTGTATGATTTTTTTTCTCCAGGATGGGCAGCTGAGCTTCTAATGCCAGGGGAGATGTCTGAGTTGGCAGTTTCAGGAAGTGACTCCAGTGCCTCCAGTCCTAGTTCAGTTCTGTCTATACAGTCAAGTGGAAACCTTCCAATACTGGGTCCCAAAAAAGAAGTAAAGTTTTCCGAAATGAATAATATTCCAGCAGTTGTGGACTCTTCATTTGATTCTCTGCCTAGAAGTTTAGAGGATGGTCGACCATCCGTTTATTTCGATGGAGATCTGGATCAGTTTTATGCATTGGTTCGTCAATATCTTGCCGATGTGGATTCGGGATTGCTGACATCGCTTTCTTCTTCCAAGGTTGTGAAATATTTCCTTTTGGCCTTTAGGGGTAAGGCTTTGGATTGGGCTAACCCACTCATAGAGACCAAGGATCCTATTTTAGAAGATCTCTCAGCTTTTACTGAAGCAGTTCTACAAAGGTTTGCTCCAAAAGCATCAAGATCTGTACCAGGTCCACAGTCTGCTATTTTGAGACTCGGGGTTGCTTCCTTGGTCTCTCTTCATGACGACTCCTCTAGGTATTCTGGTTCTTTGGATTCTTCATCCATTTCTGATACTACTGTCAAAAAGAAAAACATGGTTCTAACACTAGACCAGGACTCTGATTCTGATTTTGATCCCGTAATGGATGAAGCACCGTTTCCTGGTGGTCCTATATTTCGGAAAGCAGTTTTTGTTGAACCGGAGATTCCACCTCTTCCAAGTAGATCAAGACGTTCCCGAGGAGGGAAGAAGAGTCGTCGAAAGCATTAATTGCTACCAGTCCAAGGGGTGTCCGGAGGCCACCCATTCAGGGGGGAGTAATGTCACACTCTGTTATATTGTGTGAATACCTGGTACTCTGACATCACCTTGTCAGCTGATCTCAGCAGCCTATCACACCCCTACAGCTGAGTGATACTCCCTGTGAGAATTCCCACTGGTGCCAGAAGCAAGGTGTTATTTCCCTGAGCTACATGCTGTTCCTTGTCTCCCATGTCAAGTGAAAGATTCTGTTATCTGGCCCAGAATTGCAGTTGCTGTAATTCCCTGCACTCCAGCTAAGTACTTGTCTGCAAGTTATCAATCCTGCAAATACCTGTTCACCAAGCTCATCCTGCAAACTCCAGTGTTACCTGCCTATACAGCTGACTGCAATCACCATCTGCACAGTACCTGGGGAGATCCACTCTCAGTTTGCTCATTCAGTCTCTGTTCACTGCTTGTTGGTTTCAAGCTCATACCTGAAGTCATCCAGTGCTGCATAGTATTATCAGTGTCCAGTGTCTCAGGTACTCACACCATTCCAGCATTATACCTGTGTGTATCCAGCCTTCTGATTTACTGTTACCGACCTGGCTATCCCTGTGACCTGCAACTGCTAAATCCTTATCTGCACTACACTCCCTGATATCTGGTACTGACCTGGCTATCCCTGTGACCTGCAACTGCTAAATCCTTGTCTGCACTACGCTCCCTGATATCTGGTACTGACCTGGCTATTCCTGTGACAAAGAACCTGCTCAATCCCTGTGTACCTCCAGCCATCTGTTATTTGCTACCGACCCGGCTATACCTGTGACCTGCACCTGCTAAACCCTTGTCTGACTACTGCTACTTCCAGTGTAACCAGCACTTGTACGAGAAGCCTGGGCAGAGGGCCGCGACCGACGTGCCAGGTGCCGCAAAAGCCCAAATCCCGCTTGGAGGGGTCACTGGCAGAAAACCCCTGGCACGGTTAGACTCCGCGCCTCTGCTCAGGTACAGTCAAATTCTCACACAGGTAGTGTCCTCCTCTGTGATCCGTGACAATGTCTAATCACAGATAACCAATATAAAATCACGCTCCTGGAAACCAAAATGATGCTTGGACATAGGTGGATAATACTTCCGCATAAAGAGGAAGCCGCTGAACAGGTTACTAGGAGGAGAAACGCGTAGAGGAAACGAGCTGCCAATTGACAGAACCAAGGATCCCAAACTCTGATAGGACCGCGTCCAGAAGTGAATTAGTGGTCGGAGAGGTTCGTATGGTGACTGCAAGCTGGATCTCTGTTGTTTTGTCCAGAGGTTCACTTGAGTATATAACCCTTAAATGCGCACATGAAATGGGGACTGTAACTTATTGAACTTTCAAATAACCGGTTTAACAAAGGCTAATTCATCTAATTGCATGCTGCTACTAACCTATTAACATTGACACCACATAAAAGGAGCTATACAAGCGGAGAAGTTTTATTAATCGGTGTGTGTAAGTCTTGTTTGTCTTAATGTTGGCCACATTATTTAATGTATAAAATATTACTGTTATAATCTTTTAATAAATACAAAATAATATTAAGCACAGAGCTGTACCACTCTGTTTTTTCTTATTACTATCTCTGTTTCAGCTTTGCCGGACTGCATCTAACTTTATCTAACCACAACACAACCACAATATCCTTTCAACATGCTTGTTTGGCACTTTAACCAGGAGGGAACAGTTTATATGCATATACTTTTTGGCTTATGACATTATGTTTAATTTTGAGATGCAATCAAGGTAGGAGGAACAAGCTCTGGTCCAGTTCCCCAACTCAGCTACACTATGTTAAATATACAGTATGACCCTAATGGGCCCCATACATCAGCAATCACAATTTATGGATTTCCAGATCCAGGGATTTTTTGGCCAGATAAATGGATTTTACAATCTATCTGACTTGCCCACACATTACAGATTTATTTCAGTGATCGGCAGATTTTTCCATCTAAAGATTGCATCTTCATATCTGGAAATTGACCCAATCGATTGTCATTTCAGCTGTTCATAATGTAAATAGATGAAGAAGACGAATTGGGAATGCCCACACATATAAAAAAGATCTGCAGATAATACCAGATTATTAAACATGTTTAAAAACCTGATTAAGCAATCGATTGGCGATTTTGATTGGGATTGCCAAAAGGCGGAGCCCACACATCTAAAATAAATTGTGGCAATCATCTCCATATCTGAAAATTGTCACAATTAATTGCTGATGTATGGGGCCCTTTAAACAGCATTACAGATTAGTAAAATAATTGCGCTGTACATTTTTTGTGGTGTGCATTATGTTTATCCAGAACACTGCACTGTACATGCTGCGTCTCTGAAAATATAATTTTTTTTATTAACATTTTTTCTTAACATGCCCATAAATAATGTTTTTGTCGGAACATATCTTAGAAAATCCATATTACATTATTAATATAATTGGTGTACTGTAAACTTTTATTGTTACTTGTTTAATTATAAAGAAGACTGTTAAAAAGAACATAAATTAAGGTTACTCTATGGCACATAAATTACTTGTAGATCTTTAAATTCACAATACAGTGTAATTTCACATTAAGGAAATGTACAAAGGTATAAAATATGTTTTATCTGAGAATGTCCCCAACTGTTTGGTCAATAGTGCGAAAAAGAAAGCTAATAATTTTTGAGCTGTTTCAAATGATGAAATTATATACAATATTTTTTGATTCTAGATGCTGTATTTATTTAAAATTGCCAGAGTAACAGTGGGGTATTATGCTGCTTTTGTTCCACTCAAAGCAAGGGACAAAAAATGTATATAAATATAATGTTTTCAAGGCCTTTAAATTACTCTAAACACACTCAGAACAAGACAATGCCCTCCATGCTCAATTACTGATAGTGATGCAGCAAACAGTAGTGTGATGACAGCGACACTCAGTATAAGAAGCAGGCAAGCTGGAGCGAACAACATTTCAATTCTGTGAACTTAATTGGCAGGATCCATCTACTTTATGGAACGTCACCCCAGAAACCTATACATTTCTCCCATTAATGGAAAGGGTTAAGATATCAAAAATTATAATGCAATGAATTAACTCATGTACTGAAAAAAATAATAAGAGGTCATTCATTGCAATGAACCCAATATGGATTGTTTGAAAAAAGAAATAGAATTCTAAAGAATTAGTGGATCCAAAAAGGACTGGATTCGAGAAGTAGTTTTTTTTACAATGTGAAAGGTAACTCTAAACGTATGTCTGTTCTCCATGTGCAATGAAAGTGTTCTTCAGTTCTTTATATTAGAGTTAAGTAACTTAGGTTATATATTTTATGTGCATTTAGTATAGTCCTTACAACTGTGTCAGCGAACACTGAAATATTGGTGTAAACTCTTTTAAATACAGCTTTTACCACTGTTACCACTTGCTGCGCGTAAGCTGGAAGGGCAGTGGGCATGGAGCGCTCTCTGGCTGTCTGTGTGAGGACGCAGTGACAGGTTCACTGAGCATCCTCACACAGACAGCCAGACTCACTAGAGAGCGCTCCCCCTTCCACCATGCCCGATGCCCTTCCAGCTTGCACGCAGCGCTGCTGTGTATCCCAGGCGGTGATTGTACAATGCTGTACAGTTTTTCCTCCTGCCTCGCTGCTCCTGGCCACAGCGATCAGATAGGCTGTCTGATCACTGTGGCCAGGAACAGCATGGCAGGTGGAAAACGGGGTAAGGACCTGGCAGGACGCGGTAAGAAGGAGAGGAGAGGGGGAGAGAGATCGCGCTCACCCCTACTGGCTATTAGCCAGGGAATGTGTGACACATGTCAGTGTCCAGCTTCCCCTGATCCCCACTCCCCAGGCGGCGTTGCCTACTCCGCTCGATCCCCGGTGGCAGCTGGCATTTATAAAAAATTAATGAGGGGGGGGGCACCAGAATTTATTTTGGCAGGGGGGAGCAAAATTGGTAGTTACGCCACTGGCCTAAAGATCACCATTTGTTCTGTATAGTGTGGGATTCAAGGAGTCTCGGGTGGTTCTAGGGCGGCAGTGTTCTAGGCGCAGTCATTATTTTCTAAAAAAGTTCGACAGTGGGTATGTGGTTAAAAAAAAATTTATATATATATATATATATATATATATATAGATAGATAGATAGATAGATAGATAGATTCACAAAATTATAATTATGATAATTCAGTTCTTTCTTTTTTTATAAATAGGGTAAACAACTAAAACTTTCTTAGAGCATAAATGAAACCAAAGAAGTGCTTCTTAAATAGTGTTACTAACATTAGATATGGCAATCCTCCCATGTACTGTACAATTATTGCACTGCTAGCATTTTGTATTGATATGTAATGTATCTTTGAAAGTCACTTGAATGCGTAATTGCTTGTGAAAATTAGATAACTTTCTGTTCCTCTTTGCTGATTGGATTTTGAATTCCTGCTATTGACTGAAGAAAGAATTAGACACAGATAATATTAAATATCTGAGAGTTAACAGATTACTCCTAGTAGAAAAAGTATGCAGAACTAAGGAAAAGCAAAAGAACATAAAGCAACTTTGTAGATCAATAATACAAATCATTCCAGCTACAAAGGCATTATCTTCTTTATAGTTACTTTTATTTGCAAATAAATTCAGTAAAAAAAAAAAAACTTTACTGAATATAAACATGACTGGTTATTTTGTCCTGATAAAGTAATAATAATGTGTGACAGAAAAAAAAGAGGTTTAAATCCAAGACAATATGTGCTAATTAACTAGAACCATATGTATCATATTATGTTCATCTGATAATTTTTTTTTTTCAAACTGAGAATAAACAAATCATGTTGTGAATCAGGCTTAATTCGGAAGCCATTTGTTAAAGAATTTTCCTCCATCCATAAATTCAAAATAATAAGACAAACAAAAGGATTCAATGAGCTAAAGCAGTGGCTAAAGCAGAGCTAAAGCAGTGGTTCCCAACCTTTTTTGTCTCCCGTACCCCTTGATTAGGCTTTTCATTTATGAGTACCCCCTCGTGAAATTTTTAGGGGGCGTGGCCACAGTGCCAGAAACGGGAATGCCACCACGGTGCCAGGTATGACCCCATGGTACTGGTTATGCGCCCACAGTGCCAACGATGCCCCTACAGTGCCAGAAAGTATGCCCCACAGTGCCAGCAATGCCCCACAGTGCCAGCAACAAGTATGCCCCACAGTGCTAGCAATGCCCCACAGTGCCAGCAACAAGTATGCCCTTCAGTGCCAGCAATGCCCCACAGTGCCAGCAACAAGTATGCCCCACAGTGCCAGCGATGCCCCACAGTTCCAGCAACAAGTATGCCCCACAGTGCCAGCAACAAGTATGCCCCACAGTGCCAGTAACAAGTAGGCCCCACAGTGCCAGCAATGCCCCACAGTGCCAACAATGCCCCACAGTGCCAGCAACAAGTATGCCCCACAGTGTCAGCAACAAGTATGCCCCACAGTGCCAGCAACAAGTATGCCCCACAGTTCCAGCAACAAGTATGCCCCACAGTGCCAGCAACAAGTATGCCCCTCAGTGCCAGCAATGCCCCACAGTGCCAGCAAAAAGTATGCCCCACAGTGCCAGCGATGCCCCACAGTTCCAGCAACAAGTATGCCCCACAGTGCCAGCAACAAGTATGCCCCACAGTGCCAGCAATGCCCCACAGTGCCAGTAACAAGTATGCCCCACAGTGCCAGCAATGCCCCACAGTGCCAACAATGCCCCACAGTGCCAGCAACAAGTATGCCCCACAGTGTCAGCAACAAGTATGCCCCACAGTGTCAGCAACAAGTATGCCCCACAGTGCCAGCAACAAGTATGCCCCACAGTGCCAGCAACAAGTATGCCCCACAGTGCCAGCAATGCCCCACAGTGCCAGCAACAAGTATGCCCCACAGTGCCAGCAATGCCCCACAGTGCCAGCAACAAGTATGCCCCACAGTGCCAGCAATGCCCCACAGTGCCAGCAACAAGTATGCCCCACAGTGCCAGCAATGCCCCACAGTGCCAGTAACAAGTATGCCCCACAGTGCCAGCAATGCCCCACAGTGCCAGTAACAAGTATGCCCCACAGTGCCAGCAATGCCCCCACAGTGCCAGCAATAAATATGCCCCCACAGTGCCAGCAATGCCCCCATAGTATTTCCCAGCAGCAGCACACTCACCAGTGATGCTGCTGCTGGGGAGAGGACAGTCCAGTGTCCCCCTGCCGTGTAGCTGCCGCCGCTGCTTCTCTCAGGGAAGGAGAGTACAGCACACTGCGTATCTCTCCTTCCCTTCACTGTGACTGGGCTGCCCGCCAATCAAAGTTCGCGGGCCGGCTCCTGATTGGCTGCCGGCCCGCAAGCTCTGATTGATTGTCGGACGGGCGGCCAGTCACAGGGAAGCACACTGAGGGGTAGGAGAGATGCGCAATGCACTCTCCTCCCCTCCAGCAACCTGTCTGACTGCCGTGGCCGCCATTACAGGCCGGGCCGCCGCGTACCCCCGAGCACGTGGACGCGTACCCCCAGGGTCTAAAAAATCTAAAGGTAGCAGTTCACAGACTTCCAGTCTGTATGAAAGACAAAAGATGTACCAAATAGTCAGATAAGAAACTTTTAATTCATATACATCTTCTTAAAAAGGTTCTTCATAATAAACGCATATATATTATTGTCTACACTGTTGATTTATTTTGTAAAGTGTCAGTAAGCATGTTGCAATATGTATTTCTAATAGGAATATTGCACTAATAAAATATCATTAGAGACATGATACTTGTTTTTTTTTTTTTTTGGGGGGGGGGGGTTAGACTTCTTCCACTTAAACACACAATCAACAACATTTTTATTACTCTAACCCTCAAATTGGCTTGTGGTTTTTTGTTGCTGGCTGGTCACACTGTTCCAGCGTGCAGTGAACTCCTTCCCACGCCTAGAATGTGTGCTTCACAGTTCTGCAACAATGCTCATGTAGTAGTATTGTGTAATACAGACAGACACACAAACCCACCCACATGTACACACACACGCACACAAACAATCACATTAAAACTCTCTCTCTCTCTCTATGTGGCTCTACCTGGAAAATGTGTGTTAGGGTCTCTATCTGGCATAATGTGTTTAAGGGGATAACTGGCATGATGTTTATATGGAGCTTTACTTTGCATAATGTGTTTAAGGAGTGCTACATGGTGTAATGCAGTGGTTCTCAACCTGTGGGTCCTGACCCCAAAGTGGGTCCCGACCTTCTCAGTATGGGGTCGCAACTCCATGTTACTGACCATCAGGCTGATGACTTTTCTAATCTCAGTTAGTGATTCAAGGAGTCTGAAAAATCGATTGAATTGTCTGTTATTTTAGACTCCTCATATAATTTTGTACCTCCACAATGCTGCCATGTATGTGCTGTTGGCTGACTACACACGTGATGTGATTACCTTCTGCAGTAACTTGCTGGGGTACTGTAATTATTTTTATCATCTGATTGGGTCCCAGATAAAAATAGTTTGATGACCGCTGGTGTAATGTGTTTAAAGGGCTCTATCTGGCATAATGTGTTTAAGGGGCTACCAAGCATAATAATTATATGTGGCTCTACTTGCCATAATGTGTTCAAGGTGCTCTACCTGGCATATAGTGTTCGACAGGTACTACTTTGTGGTGTAATGTGAATAATGGAAACTACTGTGTAGTGTAATGTGAATTGATACTATTCTGTGATCACACCCCTTTTCCATGTAGACACACCCCTTTTTGTAAATATATTGCACAGGCACTTCATTTTCTATATATAAGGTGGCCCAATTTTCTTTCTAGCAAAGGGCATAAAAATGTCTACTTATGGCTCTGGAAGATACATTTTAATCCTTACAAAAGGTAGAATAGTGTCACTGTTGTAAATACTACATTTTCACTGTAATACAGTAATTCCATAATAAGTACAATTACAGATAATCATTGTGCATTTAATCGTACAGAAAAATGTAACTGTCATAAAGGCTATAATTATTTTGTAAATGTGGATTCAGGTTTCCAGTAAAATAGAATATAGGGCCTGATTCAAAGATGTACGTAAATGCTGTCATATTTTTGAATTTGTATGTAGTGGCTACTGTGTGTAAAAAATATGGAAATGTTGCAGCTGCTGAGAAATTAACTAAGCAGTCCTAAGATGGATCATTATGCAGATGCATGTACTGTGATGCCTATCCGCAGGCGATCCCATCCAGCAAATATATGACATGCATGAAAACATATATATATAAACACAGATAGAGCCGGCCTCGTCTAGCCAACCACCAGCCCCCACAAGCTACTGAAAGGGAACAAGAGTGCATGAGATGCTCGTGCGTCCCCTTCCGATGGAGCCCACTGCTGCCCTCCACTGCCTCCACGCAGCTCCCCCATCGGTGCCCACAGCCCCCCGTTAACCCTGCCCATCTCCCTGAAGTGGATATGGGCATGGTTTCTGTAGCAACCTCTCAGCCGGTGATTGCCAGCGTGAGCATTCTGGCGAACCCCGGTGCTGAATGAGAGGCTTATATATCCATCTACAACAAAATAGAGGGGGCGCCTGATAGTGTAATATCGTTTTATTAAAAACGTGTAATTTGATTTTTAAATTATATATATATATATAGTCCTCGAGGCTGTGCACTCCCAGCTTACAGCAATACTGTTCTGGTGCCCGCTGCAGGATATCCAAGCAAGGGTATCCAATATACAAGTTCCCTGCCGTCCAAGGCAGTTACAGCAGCACGTCGGTATCAAAAGACCATAAACAGCAATCTCTGCTATGCAACATTTCGAATTTTATTCGTCATCAGGCATAAAACTTACAAACATTGCTCACCTTATATACCCATGTCCCACCATGTGCGCACCAATCCGGTTCACCGGAAGCAGACTGTCCCCCATGAGTGCATCACTTCCGGTCTGGTTGCCCGGGTGACGTGTATACAACACTATTAGCTCCGGACACCAGAGCCGGCTTGCAATACGTCTCTTCCGCGCCGGTTACCATGGAGACGCGGCAACAATGCCACTACTTCCCCTGGATACCTAGCTCGGCAAGTGACACCGTCCACTGTCAGTATCTGCTGCCGCACTCACACGGATCAGTGCAAACATTTTAAAAAACATAAAACATCAGGCTAAGGTTAGCCCAGCTCAAGCCAGGGCGCCATCTCATAACATAACATTAACATTATACAGAATAAGCGTTATCTCATATAAACAATAGGCATGTACCTCTAAATACAAGGCATAATCACATATGCACCAAGGTCAAAAGTTATTCACATAACATATATCTCATATAAAAAAAAAACACAGAAAAAAGAACACAGAAAAAAAGAAAAAAGAAAACAACAGTTACAAAAAAGCATGTAGCCCTAAGTGGTCATTCAATCCATTCGGGGTCAAAGTATTTAATCTAAAAATCCAACGTGATTCACACTGTAATAAATCAAGGGACCTATTACCTCCTCTCAATCTTGCTGGAACATGGTCTATGATGATATATCTAAGGTAAGCCATGTTATGGCCAGCCTGGGCAAAGTGTCTTGCCACAGGCTGATCACTATTACCAGTGGACAATACAGCACGAATTGCTGCTCGATGCCCTGCCATTCGCACTCTCAGGGTACAGTCAGTTTTACTGACGTAGTGAAGTCCACAGGGACACGAAATAAGGTATACAATATATTGTGTTGTGCATGTGACCCTGTGGCGTATCTTATAGCGTTTGCCACTGTACGGGTGGCAGAAGCTATCACTAACAGTAAGGCTACGGCAGGCCAAACAATTGAGACACCTATAACAGCCGTTACGGCGTCCCAATCTCTTACATTTCTGCCTCGAGTATAACATGACATTACTCTTGTATTGGCCAAACCTAGGTCCTTATCGGTACTCAGTAAGGGCCAATGATGTTTAGCTATTGATGAAATGTGACCAATCAATGGATTGTAATGATTAACCCAAGGCATCTTTTTACAGTCAGATGTAGGTTTTTTGGTTTTAGAGGTTAACAAAGATATGTGTGGAATAGACAATGCCTTTGTTTTGGCTGCATTTAGTAAATCAATATCATATCCACGAATCAAAAAATTCTTAATCATACTGTCAATTTCATTACGTGCTTCCTCAGGGTCGCTACATATCCTGCATGCTCGCAAAAATTGCAAAAAAGGTAGGCCGAATTTAAGCGGCCTTGGGTGAAAACTCTGTGCATGCAGGATAGTGTTGCGATCTGTTCTCTTTTTGTACAATGTAGTTGACACAATACTATTTCTTAAAGACACAGTAACATCCAAGAAGTTAACTTGAACTTGATCAATATTGGTGGTCAACTTCAACGTAGTAGCTGAACGGTTGTGACTATCTATGAACTTATTAAATTGTTGCTCAGAACCAGTCCATATCAAAAAAATATCATTGATGTATCTGGTATAAAAATGTATGATACCAGATACATCGGATTTGAAGAAAATCTCATCTTCAGCTTCAAACATATACGCATTGGCGTACGATGGGGCCACATTGGACCCCATCGCACAGCCAGAGCATTGAAGAAAAAATTTGCCGTTATGTATGAAATAGTTATGAGTCAGAATTATTTCTAGCAAATCACAAAAAAAGTCCACGGATGGGCCTACATAGTGCGGACTGGTGCTAATCAACAATCTTACTGCTGCGATCCCTTCCCTGTTGGGGATAACAGTATAAAGGCTGGACACATCTATACTGCATAAAAAAACTATTTTCTGGAATGTTTTGAACAGCCATAATTTTGTTAATGAACATCGTAGTATCAAGTAGGTATTTTGGATGCTGTACTATGCACGGCTGCAACAGTGCATCCAGAAACACTGCACTGTTTTGAAACAAGGAATTGACCGCCGCGATAATGGGTCTGCCAGGGGTGTGTGTGGCATGCTTGTGGATCTTGGGGAGGGTATACATGACCGGTGTGAACGGTAGGTATTAACGCCTCACCCAATTCCTTGCCAATCAAACCCTCCCTGACAGCCCGAGTTATCACGGCAGACAAGACTTTTGTGAACCGTATTGTAGGATCATTGGTTAATGGTTGATATACATTTACATCTGATAGTTGTCGATCAATCTCGGCAATATAAGTACTCAAATCCTGTATCACTATACCCCCGCCTTTATCAGCGGGGCGTATAGTGATATCTGGACCAGTAGAAAGACTTTTTAAAGCCTCAACTTCAGCATAAGAGAAATTGACATGTACAGGAGCAGCAGGCATAGTTCTAGTAATGACGTCTACATCATGGTCTAACATGCGTGAAAACATTTTAATTGACACATTATTAGTAAGTGGATCAAACTTAGATCTTGGCAACAATTTACGTAGTTGTGGAGGGATAGATGCATTAGGCGACTCAATTACAGAAACATTGGAATCATTTATCACTCTATCACTATGAAAATGTTCATGAAGTCGGAGCTGTCTATTTAAGCGATATTTCTCAATCTGCCATTCAAATGGCTTGAATGCTGTAGTTGAAACATATGACAGTCCATGGCTCAGAACATCTAACTCCTTGGTAGTGGGAGTATAGTGAGATAGATTAAAAATTATTATGCTCTCCTGTTTAAGGGCGGCCTGCCGGGCCTTCCTTGACCGCGACCTCTTGCCGCTACGTCTCGTGTGCCGTCTCCATCTCCCTGGCCCTGAAAACGTGTGCGTATCCCCAAAGGGGCCGTTGATCTGACCGATGGACTATTTGAGGAATCATTAAAGTCAGAATAACTGGTGGTATAATTATCGCGGGAGCGAACACTCCGTTGTTGGTACTGTCTCTTTGGGCGACCTCGCCCCCTCGGGTCATAATTGGTCCACCTGTATACATCATTGTGTTCATAGTCATTGATGGCTTTATTTAATTTTTGCTTTTGAAACTACAATAGTTCTCGTTTATACGTATTAAGTTGGACCTCCAGCCTTTCACACCAAATAGTCAACGTGTCGGCTTATTGATGGTCTCAAAAGCAGCAATCTTGTCACGCACCAATTTCAGTTCGCGGCCAGACTCTTCAATGACTAATAACATTAAGTCATAACTGCATTTATTTAACACGGGAAATTTGGGGTATTTAAATAAGAAAATAAAGGTAAAAACATATGTTGCCATTCAAACAACAATAGGACAGCTGAACACCCTATTTGCAAACAGCCTAAATGATAACTTAGACTTTGAATCCTTTGCATGAGTGCTACCATCTGAGACCAGGTCCGTGGCAGGATGGGAGAATGACAGGGACTGCAACACAGGATTATCCAGAAATACACAGCAGGATTCCTAGGATCTCCCCTTCACTCAGTTTTCTTCCAATTTTACAACATTTATGTGATGTGACAACCCATGCAAGTTTTTCATCCATTTAACATCCATTAAGGTAGGTAGGCTTACTCTTCCTACTTGTCTAGAGTGCCTCCTAAAGAATGAGCAAGTTATTTGACCTATATTTCCATATAGATAGATAGATAGATAGATAGATAGATAGATAGATAGATAGAAAAAAAACATAGAGTTTGACAGCAGATAAGAACCATTTGGCCCATCTAGTCTGCCTCTTTTTTAAACATGTTACCTCAAACCATATTTGATCCTTTTTTTTTTGTAAGGATAACAATATGCCTATTTCAAGCATGTTTAAATTGTTCTACTTTTTTTGCCCCTACCACCTCCAATGGGAAGCTATTCCACTGATCTACTACTCTTTCTGTGAAGTACACTGTAATTATACTGCTGATACCTCACCCTATGCAACCAAGCATCTGACTGATTTATTAAAATGTTCATATAACATAGCCGGCAACATAGACAAGACAAACAAACATTTAAGGGACATCTACCTCTGAGGAAGTCCTTGATTTATTACTTTAGTCACCCAGTCAAAAAAGTAAATACGATTTGTTTGACATGGTCTTCCCCCAGTAAACCCATGCTGTTTTGGATCCTGTAAATTGCTAGATAGATAGATAGATAGATAGATCGATAGATAGATCGATAGATAGATATTGGGAGAATAAAGATAAAAAGGATTAACTCTTATATTTACTAAGATGAGAGTTGTATTTCAAGTGGGCAACCAATGAGATACTCTCTATTATTTTCTAAAAGGTGCTAAATAAATAAGAAGTGGATTCTGATTGGTTGCCCATAGCAACTTCCCATGTGAAATACAACTTCCATCTTAGTAAATTTTGCTCCAGCAGTCTCACTAGACATTACATGCTGATAGGTGCTGTTTAGAATGACTGCAGCAATGATCTGTATATTTATTTATAAATGTGGTCACAGATCTGTATTGAACTTTGCAGTACTATTTATCTGAAAAATAAGTCGAGAGAGGGAGAGAGAAAGAGAGAGAGAGCATTAGTCGTTGTTGATCGGTTGGTTATTTGTCTATCCTTTTTCCTACCGCATGTATGAGTTCCGAATAACTGTCTTCCTATAAGCTGCAGGTGTATAGGAAGAAATAGAAACAGTGATAGTAAAAAAAGAGAGAACATTAATTTTACTCTTTATTTCGGTAAAATTAACAAATGCTTTAAAACTTATTAGAAATAAAACTAAAAAAAACTTACTTTTAATTATTAGACTGTACTTTATAAGAATGCTACAGCAACCACAGTAAAATATACCACATAAATTGTATATTTTAGTCGTATACATATGCATGTTGCCAGAAACTATTTCTGGAATCAAGTGTTAAAGATAAAATGACAGAATGTTAATTGCATGAATATTACTTGAAAACAATTTGCATCCGCCCCATATCTTGATTTACAAAGATTGACAGTAGCTTCCTCCACCCGCCTCTATGCAGATGGAAATCCAACTCCCATTACAGTATATTTAATGCTTAACATTTTTTAGATTTTTAACATCCAAAGAAAGTGGTATTTTCTAAATCAAACTATTTATGCACTATAAAAATGTAACAGCTAAAACAAGATATTATGTTTTGAATAAGAATGGAAAACCATTGAACGAATGTATAATATATAGAGTACTAGTGTATACAAAATTCTGAAATCGATAAAATATTAAAAATAAACACATTTTTGTCCTGAAAGAACTGAACTGTATACCATCCTTCTTTTCGGTTTGGTTTTATATGTGATTTCTGGTGGCTGGCTTGCCCCAAGACTAGCCCTGTAATCTATCTCTTACTCTCGCTTACCACTCTCAATTTCCTCCATGTTATTAAATGTAAGTGTTATTGATTTAATTGTACAGCATGCATCTGGGAAGCAAAAGTGGATTTAGCACTAAGCAAGATGCCAGTTTGGGGCTTTCCTAGCCCAGACAAAAAATATTTTGGGGCTTTCCTTGCCCCATATTGGGGCTTTCCTTGCCAAGAAAAAACAGCTCCAACTCGTAATGAGGCACTACTGGATTTAGTATTAACAAATAACATAGATTTAGTTTCAAACACCAGAGTAATTGAACACCTAGGGAACAGTGACCACAACATGGTTTCACTGGAAATCAACTTCTGTAAACTACAATGTACAGGACCGGGTAAAGTACTAAACTTCAGAAAAGCTAATTTCAAATTAATCCAGGAAGCTCTAAAAGAAATTAAGTGGGAAGAGTTATTTGAAGGGAAGAATGCAGAGGAAATGTGGGATACATTTAAAAATGTGCTAGAATCACAAACTATTAAATACATCAAAAAAGGCAATAAGGGTAAATTCAACAAAAGCCATCATGGTTGGACAAAAAAGTAAGGACAGCGATCAACAATAAAACAAAAGCGTTTAAATTTTATAAAAATAACATAAATGAGGAGGCGTTCATCAAGTATAAAGAAACAAACAAAACTTGTAAAGAAGTAATCAAAGTAGCTAAAAGGGAAAATGAAGAGCGTATAGCCACAGAAAGCAAAACTAACCCAAAGAAGTTTTTCAAGTACATAAACAGTAAGCGAATAATTAAAGAGAACATAGGCCCATTAACCAATATCAACGGTAAAAGTTTTGCAGAGGATAAGGGAAAATCGGAACTGTTAAATGGGTTCTTCTCATCAGTGTTTACTAGGGGAGAGCAGACAGTGGAAAGCACAGATACCACAACTGGGACAAACAAGCCAGATCTCAATATGGATCTCACAACCGATGATATAATATTGAGGCTCAGCAAAATAAAAACTAACAAATCACCAGGGCCAGATGGGATACATCCTAGGGTACTAAAGGAATTAAGGGCGGAACTAGCGACCCCTCTATATTGCATTTTTTAAAATTCACTATCAACAGGTATGGTACCAAAAGACTGGAGAATAGCAGAGGTAGTGCCAATATTCAAAAAAGGTAAAAGGGATGACCCAGCTAATTACAGGCCTTTGTGGGTAAAATATTTGAAGGAATTTTAAGGGACGGTATTCTGGAATATTTATACCTTTATAGTTTACTTAGTATTAACCAACATGGGTTTGTGAAAAATCATTCCTGCCAGACAAATTTACTAGGCTTCTATGAGGATGTCAGCAAAAACCTTGATAAATGAACCGCAGTAGATGTGGTCTTCCTTGATTTAGCAAAAGCTTTTGATACAGTACCACACATGAGGTTGATAAATAAAATGGAGGACCTGGGATTAGGGGAAAATATCTGTAGATGGGTAGGGAACTGGCTGTGTAATAGAGAACAAAGAGTGGTTGTGAACAGTGCCGTATCAACTATGATACCAGCACTAAGTGGAGTGCCACAGGGTTCGGTACCAGGGCCCATCTTATTTAACATATATATTAATGATATCGGGATGGGGATACTCAGCAATGTATCCATCTTTGTTGATGACACAAATTTGATTAGAGATATTAAATCAACAGAGGATGTGAACATACTTCAAAATTATCTAAACAAGCTAGATGAGTGGGCTAAAAAGTGGAAGATGAGGTTCAATGTGGATAAATGCAAGGTTATGCATCTTGGGAGGCATAACCAGTGTGCTAGTTACAACCTAAGCGGGGAGGCATTAGGTATTTCAGCACTAGAAAATGATCTAGGAGTCCATATAGATAACAAGCTGGGGTGCAGTGTTCAATGTCACATTGCAGGAAAAAAGGCCAACAGAATTCTAGCATGTATTAAAAGGGGCATGGAAACTAGGGACTCAAAAGTAATTATGCCACTGTACAAGGCATTGGTTAGACCTCACCTTGAATATGGAGTACAGTTCTGGGCCCCACACTATAAAAAGGACATCATAGAATTGGAAAAAACCCAAAGAAGAGCAACAAAGCTTATTATGGGAATGGAGAATTTAAGCTATGAGGAGAGATTAAGCAAGCTGGGACTACTTACACTAGAGAAGAGATGTTTAAGGGGGGACATGATCAACATGTACAAATATATCAGGGGCCAATATAAGGAACTCTCAAGCACCCTTTTTACTGCAAGAAAGGAATCTAGGACGCGACGGCACAAATTTAGATTAGAAGAAAGAAGATTTGGTTACCTCAAAAGAAAACATTTATTTAAGGTCAGAGCAGTCAAACTGTGGAACTCTCTTCCTGGAGAAGTGGTGTCTGCAGATACAATAAATACGTTCAAAATAAGGTTGGACAATCATTTATTGGATAAAAACATCCAAGGGTACTAATAAGAATCATATTCTGTCTTTTACAAGGGATAAGCTATTAAAACGTAGGTTGAACTCGATGGACGCAAGTCTTTATTCAGCCTTATCTACTATGTAACTATATTTTTGCTGCTGATTGCAGGCGGCATCGATAGAATACTTTGGCGTTTGTATAGTCTACCAATAAATGCTCAGGTGCCTGAACATTGGCACCAGGTCTTTTGGAAGTAGGCTTAATACCTGTGTCACATTTATAGTAAAATGACTGCCCTCATACAGTGGATGAAACTATTTTGTGTGTCCAAGCATTTTTTGTCCTATCAAAGGGACTTTGGGAGTGAGATCAGGCCACGTGATGTCATGAATTCACACGGTAGTCAGGCAAAGCTCCTCTCAGAACATTTTTGACAGCCAGAGTATCTTTATGGGATCCCATGGGACCTGCTAGGCCCTAGGCAGTTGGTGTTAATATTGGTGTTGTTGGAAAGGGGTTAAGAATTTGCTCAGCTATTAAGGAGGTTAATAATATAAATGTATTTTCCAAATAGAGCTCTAATATTCTAGGCAGTAACACAGAGTCAAATACATTTTTATCCCTGCAGGAACAGTTCTCTTTGCATTAACACTTGTTTGGATACAATATTTATTGTAGTAGCGGGATTATTATAGAATACACTTGGATGACCAGCAGTGGGGATGCCGGCATTCAACATACCAATGCCAGCAACCTGATATAGAGTATAAGGACACATAAGTATTCTTACTGCTAACCCACCCTGCAGCCTAGTCCTAACGCTCCCCCACAGCCAAAATCTAACCCTCCCCACTTATGCCTAGCCCAAACCCTGTAGCCTGCCACTAAAATCTCATGCTACTGCCCAGCAGCCTAACTAACCCCCTGTATTAATGCCTATGCTAAACTCTTCTTCCCCACCACATAAAACTATGTCCCTACCTTGTGCCTAAACCTATCCCTCCAGCCCAGCCTTACTCTACAAGCACATTTATGTTCGAGATGCCAGCAGTCAAAATTCTGTTGCTAATGAAATGATGTTGGTACAGTATTCCGGCGCCGGCCTCCTGGTGATAGTTTGAATGTCCTATTGAGTACTGTGAATTGCAGCATCCTGTCCACCTGGATGCTGAACACATATCATTATTCTAGTTAGCTTTGTCTCATTTACTAGCCCTGAATCATCCCATTCCAAGGTCAGAGTATTTCCTAATCATCCCATTCCCAGGTCAGATTATTTCCTAATCATCCCATTCCGAGGTCAGGCTATTTCCTAATCATCCCATTCCCAGGTCAGAATATTTCCAAATATTTCCAAATCATCCCATTCCCAGGTCAGACTTTCCTAATCATACCATTCCAAGGTCAGACTATTTCCAACGCAGACTCCTGTAGGCCTTATACCCAACTATACAATGCATTCACGTTTATTTGAATACAAGCTGGTTACTTTTTCTTTGGTACTTGTTTCCTATCGCGGCGCCAGCGATTTTTATCTTAAGCATCGGGACCAAAAAAATCGCGTCGATTGCATCGCATGCAACCAAATCGCATGCAATGTGACCGACGCGATCGATGCAATTTTTACATTGGAATCAATGTAAAATGGTCCCTGAGACCATTTTACCATTGGGCCCAATGTTAAAAGCCCCTGAAACCCCAATTTTAATTGCATACCCCCCCTCATGGGTGAAATGGTCCCATATTGTTAAGGCCACCCCACGATGAATGCCAACCCAAAGCATGGCAAGCGCAGAGAGCCCGCGAGGGGTGGCAGTACGCGTCCTCTGACCTTTTCATACCCCCACTATCCACGTTGGCGTGGACTTGATTTTATATAGTGTGGCGAGCGCAGCGAGCCACCAAGCCCGAAGCGTGGCGAGCGCACGCGCATTACTTCAAAAGTATTACGCGTGCGCTCGCCACGCTTCGGGCTCGGTGGCACGCTGCGCTAGCCACACTATATAAAATCAACTCCTCGCTGACGTGGATAGTGGGGGTATGAGAGGTCGGAGGACGCATACCGCCGCCCCTCGCGGGCTCGCTGCGCTCGCCACACTTCGGGTTGGCGTCAATAGTGGGGTGGCGTTAACAATGGGGGGGCATACAATGAAAAATGGGGTCTGGGGGCCATTTAACATTGTACACTATGTAAAATTGCGTTGATCGCATCGCATGCCATTATAATGGTATGCGATGGACACGATCAACGCGATTTTAACATTGACAGGTAATTTAACATTGATTCCTATGTAAAATTGCGTTGATCGCGTCGGTCGCATCGCATGCCATTATAATAGTATGCGATGGACGCGATCAACGCAATTTTAACATTGACAGGTAATTTAACATTGATTCCTATGTAAAATTGCGTTGATCGCGTCAGTCATTATAATTATAATGGCATGCGATGGATGCGATCAACGCGATTTTCTATTTGCCAGCAATAAAGGCTGGTAATTCACAGAAAATCGCATCCGTTCGCATTGATCGAATAACTTATCTTAAGGCATGCGATTAACCCCGACGGGCGCCATGCTAGGAAACAAGTACCTTTTATTTTTTTACTTTATTGAATTTTTTTATATAGTTCTATAGCAGAAGATTACATTGGTACATGTAACAGTCACTCTTGAAATATTTGGATTTTTAAACATATTTGAAATGACATAAAAGATTAGCTCCTTTTAGCTCATACATCCCTTATGGATGTTTAGAAGGCACTGTAATAATACATGTCTACCTGTACATTACAATTCTGAGGAGTATTTTCCTTGGAATACACAATAGTCAAGGAGCCAGACAACTATTTCTCTTTCTAGATATGAATCTCTGACAGTAGTACACATTTCAGTACTGGTTTAGCACTTACTAGACAACTAGATAACGCAAAATTACTTTGCTTTCATTTTCAGTGATTCTGTTGCAAAGCCTGCATTATTTGATCCAAAATATCTAAAGATCTTTGTCTGTATTTAGAGATGGATGCATCTTTGTAGGTGCATTACTCTGTCCATTCATGTATAGAAGTATTCTCCATGGACTAGATCCTGGCTAGATCTCTGTCTTTGATACTGTATCTCAAACATTTAAGTCCTAAGAGCATACAGTACAATTTCACATACATAACAAGCACAAGCCTTCAGAACACAATGGGCCTTATTCTGGTTTACTAACAAAAGCAAACTCTTTCTTTAATGGACAAAACCATGTGCACTGCAGGTGGGGCTTATGTAACATATGCAGAGAGAGTTAGCTTTAGGTGGGGTTTGTACTTCAAACTGATATCTATATTGAAGTGTAAAAATAAAGCAGTTGGTATTTACCCTGCACAGAAACAAAATAACTCACCCAAATCTAACTCTCACTGCACATGTTACATCAGCCCCACCTGCAGTGGTTTTGTCCATTAAAGAAGGAGTTTGTTTTTGTGTGTGAACCAGAATCAGGCCCGTTGTTACATTTCCTCAGCTCAGGTGAGAAGCCATGAGATGTGAACAGCACGTCTATGCGTTTGAATCCGATTATTTATCCAATGTTTAAATCACAAGATTGTTCTGCTATCTGGAGTCACTGCAATATTTAAATACAAAATTCTTATAATCAAGTTAACAAGTTTACAAAATGACAAAGTTTCAGCAGAAAACCTACAAAATATTACTGAATCTAACAAAGCAATGTAATTTAATCTTCCACTAGGTTGTTGATACGGATCCGATACGATTTGCCGGCGGTCGGGATCCCGGCGGTCGGAATCCCGACACTGGAATCCCGACCGCCGAAATCCCGACAAGGGGGGGACATGGATCGCCCCCCCTTGCGGGCTCGCTGCGCTCGCCACGCAGCGGGCCCGGTGCCGAGCGTAGCGAGGCACGCTATTTTATTCTCCCTCTATGGGTGTCATGGACACCCACAGAGGGAGAAAGTTTCGGGATTTCGGCGGTCGGGATTCCAGTGTCGGGATTCCGACCGCCGGGATCCCGACCGCCGGCAAATTAACTGCATCCCGTTGATACAGTTGCATATACTCTGGAATAATGAAATCTTGAACATGGCAGATCTAATGACATTTTTAGGATTTCTCTCATATCTATGCATTGGAATCTTAATGCTCTGTGATCATCAGGGAATGGCCATCTGAACTCAGGGGATGGAATGCATGATTAACTTCTGGGTTGGCAGAGACATGCGACTGAACGGATGGCTGTGTGAACCCGGGACTTCCGTGTGATGCCGGGCCAAAGTGCGAGATCCAGGGGAGCGCTGAAACATCGGAGAGCACCCCTTTAGGGGGCGCCATCCAAGTGAGTGATCTATACTATTTTTTTTTAAATAAATGCCAGTGCTAGAGGCAACACTACTTCATTATTATACCTATCAAGATCACGTGACATAAACATTGAGGTCACGTGATCGCGGTTAAAAAGAAAATATTCAATATGTATGTTTACTAAGAATTTCTTTTCATGTCTGCCTTCTATTTTTTATATATTCTTTTGGAATTGGGTATGTAAATACATGTTTGGGGAAATTTTGTGTATTCACATATAGTGTAATGGTAAAAAAAATGAACAGTTGTAGCAATTAGTGGCCATATTGGCCTAAGGTATAAATACAGTGATCTAACTAAAGGAAGGACACCTTTGAAAAATCTGAGGACCCCTCAGCGAAATGCATCAAATGTACACACTTCCTCATTAATTCTTCCACTGTGGATTACAATTATGGACGCGTGGACACCAATATATGTGGCGTAGCACATTGCCAACACAGGACAACCAGCAGCCATCACCACACCAAAGGGAATTTCCATTCATCTGCAAAAATTACAGTGCATGACTCTTTCCACTCATCATGAGTTTTTTTCCATACAATCTATCCTCATTTACATCTCACAACTGCCAGTGCCATAATACAAGTCCGTTTATAGGAACGGGATCCTACTTAAAGTAGTGGTGTCCTTTTCCCCATTCAACGTCTCATTAATCAAAGTCATGATCACTTTTAATGTTATCATTTACATTTTCTTCTTTTCATCAACTTATATGTGCTAAATATATGTTATTAAATGTTTATATTTTGACTATACGCTGGGAGACATTGTATCTTTCCTCAAAGCATACCTTCTTTCTTCCTTTCTTCTTTTGTACAATCACAATACAGCAGATATAAACTTAACTTTTTTTTTTTTTTATTTGCCTGCTCACTGGCTGCTCTGGATTTTTTTTTATTTAATTTAGGCTCAAAACATGGAATCCTTGAGCATCAGAAAATTTAAATAACGGCTGCCTAGACAGGAAGAGTAACCATCCCATGCAAATTTGCGATTGAATTGCGACTGGATCACTAATTGCTATCCACTTGTAAATCCATATGCAATTTCCAAAACATCCAGGAAACTTTGCCATCTGTGCAAATATGAGTAAGTCTGAGGCTTCCACTGATCTGTGACTGAGACAGGCTGGAAGTGGTCAGTGCTGATGTCAGAGACCCTCCCCAGAAACATTAATAGGACAATATAGTAGGATAAACACAGACTATAGTGATGTACTCAAAGATTCAATGATGTATCAACATAAATACTGAGCTTCTAGTTCAATGTGCATTGTCTGGTCAGTGATGCTCAAGCAAATTAGTAATTAGTAACTGAAAAATAGTAAATTCCAAAAACGCAATTCAATTCAAAATTCTTAATTGATGATTTTGTTATAATGCTAAATATAAAGCTTTTCATTCAATTGTTACAATACAGGGGCACATATTAGTATCAACAATACAAAACATATACGCATTGGTACAAATAATCACTTCAGGATAAGCAAATCGGTCAGCAGTCATAATACTGACACATCCATAAAATGGCAGGTTTCCACTCCCAAGCTTCCTGTCAGTAAACCTGCAAGTGGATTGCGTTTACGATACATACACATTTGTCTGTGACTAATGCATGCTTGCGCAATGTGTAAAGTACACATGTGCAGTCATTTAATATATATATATCACTTGATTTGCGAATTCGCTAATAAGCGATGCATGCTGAATTAGGCCCATAATGCCTATGGTATTGTATTGAGAACACAGGTCTCCATCTTTGCAAAAGGTATTTTTTACAAGTTTACGGAGATTAACATATTTGTGTCATCCCACAATCCTGCCTTAAAAAGGAGAAGAATTTTTATAGAAGACTCATTCATTGCATGAAAATATACAAAGGTTGGGAAACTGATGATGAGGCTTTTTCCACTTTTTCTTTCAAACTATCAGGTTTTAATAGTCAATACAGTTTCAATACTATTTTACATGCTACCACAAGATTGAAGTAAAACAATCTTCAGTGTAGCGTATCCAACTTTTCTCAATTCAATACATATTACCACCTCAATGTGTAAGATAGTTTTCATCTTCTACCCTGGGCTTCTATTCTACAAAATGATCTATTGTTTGTTTGTTACATTTAAGTTTGTATTTAATAATCTTAGATCACACAAAAGTGTAAAGATGGATTACTACAATGGACAGGTCTTAAAATACCGAGTACATTTAAAAGAAAGGACATAGACAACTATGGGAACAAAACATTTTATACATTGGAGTGATAAAGTACAGGGCCGGCGCCACCACTAGGCAGCTCTAGGCATTTGCCTAGGGCGCCGGCACCTGGAGGGCGGCAGTTCGCCCCTCACCCCCAGCATATAGCTGGCAGCGTCCCTGCAGTGCTGGAGCGGGCAGGGGTGTCCGTGGCGCGGGTGTACCTGCGGCGCTGTCACTGTATAAAGCTGCTGGCGGCAGCGGGGTCCCTGCAGTGAATAGAGAATAACTAGCGCTATGCACATGACGGTGCGGGAAGCGCTTCTGGGTTTGAAACCACTTGCCGCACGCTGATTGGCTGAGATTCAGCCAATCAGCGTGCGCCAAGTGTTTTCAAAATCAGAAGCGCTTCCCGCGCTGTCGCGCAAATAACGCTAGTTATTCTCTAGTCACCAGGGACCCCGCTGCCGCCAGCAGCTTTATACAGTGACAGTGCCGCAGGTACCCCCGTGCCACGGACACCCCTGCCCGCTCCAGCACTGCAGGGACGCTGACAGCGTCCACCACAGGTACAGCGGTGGACAGGTACCACCACCACCCCCCCCCCCCCCCCCCGGGCACCGGGGCGCCTCCACCCTGACTCGCCTGGGGCGCTCCGGTGCCTTGCACTGGCCCTGATAAAGTACAATATTCTGTTATAGATTATTGTTCATGCAATGTATTCTCTTTGCAGAATGAAAATATTCAGATTTTTGTAACTGACCATTTAGTAACAAACTATAATAATTAAAATATTGCATTAGAAATTAACACTTGTACTCGAAAGACAAACAATAAAAAACAACCATACAGTATAAAGACTGTGCTGGAGAGTATGCTAAGAATAGCTAGTATTATTTATACATAGATTATATGTATTTATCATCTCGGGGAGAATAAAGGATTACAAATATTTACCTGAAGGGTAAAAAAGGGGCAGACTAGATGGGCCAAATGGTTCTTATCTGCCGTCAAATTCTATGTTTCTATGTTTCTATGTTTAATATCCCCCTGGTACTATAGGAAACCAGACCCCATATGGGAAATTTTACATAACTGGGTCCCAGTGTGGAAATCCACCGGTTTGGCCGGACATAAAGTAAGAGAATGTGTCATATATATTTTTACCTTTTTTTTTTTTTTCGTTTTCTTGGCTTTTAACACTAATCACTACTAATAGTTCCTGTTCTTCAAGAAATCAAGATAAATCATCCTGAAGTCTAAAAACTAAAAATGAAACTATTTACACCAAAAAGATGCTAATACAACTAACCATTCTAGTTTATATATCTAATTATTTTAATATTTAATTGATTTATATGTAAATTATTTCTCTCACATTTTTAAACACTGGCCAATGATTTATAATCTATGTTTAATAAATACTAGTTATACTTAAAATACTCGCCAGTGCAGTTTTTATATGTTTTTTTTTTATTGTTTGTCTTTGAATTAAGGGTCTGAGCTAATCCCTTTTATAAATATGCTGCAGGAGTTTATCAAATATTATTATTTCCAGGTTTTTTTCATATAGCACTTGTATATTGTGTTCTTGTACTTGAAAGACTGATGTTTAAACTGCTAGGTCCAACATATGCCTCTGAGATACAATGGGTATCCCAAATGCATTATATTCTATTCACAAATATTGGGACATTGACTAGACCATTTATAAACATCCATATTTTTGGACTCCATGAATGAATCATCTCTGGATTGGAATTTTCTAAAAAAAAAAAAAAAAAAGGTGGACTCTACACCTAATCATTTGCAAGCATTATTCTGGGCATTTGACTCTATCTTACAATGCATATATTATTTTATGGAATGTTTCATCGGCAGTTTATCTTAGTATTTTAGTGGCAGGTCCTCTTAGACGTATTTACAATCCTTTTATGTCCAGATATTCATATGCTAAATGAGCTTTGAAGTTTTCTCCCCATTTGAACAAGCAGCTGTTTATTACACTATTAGCAGTGCCACACTCTGAGGCTGGGGACACAATATGACATACAACAGTGATCAAGGCCGATGGGATAATCAATGTAAAGATACACACAAAATGTTATAGCAAATGATCATGGAGCATGTCACTGTCATCATGGGTCATCACGTCTGATGTGCAGAAACATCAGATGTGACGAGTTTGCTTGTGACCCACGGGAGCTTGTAATCACTGGCACGTACTACACTGGTGAATGATATGTCACTCAGTTCTGCAGAATTGTATGACATGAGGCTTAGGGCCTTATTCTAGTTCACTCTTTCTGACAAAATCCTTCTAAACTATTTGGTAAGGGATGCAATGGGATTTATTTATGGGAGTCTGGTTGTAAAACCCAGAACTTCAGAACCTAAATTTAAAAGGGCAAGGATTTTACTAGCCAAGTTCATTGCCCTTTTAAATATCCAACATGATCAGAAGCAAAGGGTTTTAAAACCTGACAATTCGGAAATAACCCGTAGCACAAAAGCAAATCCCAAATGCTTAGAAACCACTCAGGACAAATAATTAGTTTATATAATCTGAGTCCTAGCAAAACATGAAAGCATAAACCGATAACACTAATAGCAGTACTGAAATTATAATAATAATAAATCCAAAATAGACTACGAAAAATAATGAAAAATGCTGGTATTTAACATGATAGTATATAATATCTTAATATCAATATATAACTGAAAAATGAATATAATTGTATTATCATTAAATATTAATAAAAAGTTATAAAACAATATAATACATTTTTAAATACTTCACAGCTAAATGAACTTTAGCTGCATCAGCTACATATGCAATTACTAGCAACATGTTACTTTACTGTTATGTAAATTGTTTGCGAATAACTAGCACCATGCAGTCACTGCACAAATGTCTTCAAACTGTTTTATTGTGAGCTGACTTGACATTCTGACATTCAGTGATTATGCATAACATGTGTTTGCTCAGTAGTACCCATTTTCGAGGGACCTGCATGCTGTTTGAAAAGACAAAGAATAAAGAGAGACTGGTGTGACAACCTATGTTTTAAGATTGCTAAGCAAATTCTCGGTATGTGATCTCAAATGATATGAAAGCATATCCACCTTAACGTAGGAGCTAAATGAAATGAATTTGGCGTATTAGCTGAACATTTTCCAGGTTTGCGAAAGTGCAATTAAAAATAGTTAATTAGTAAGATTGCCATGGAGAATACAGCTGTGATAAATGTCATTCCTACTACAGCATGATTGTCTTGTTTTCTTCAATTGTTAAGCTACATATTTACAATCATATGGCCTTTTCAAGACCATGCAAAGCAAATTTCACATTTCATTGCATCTGTTTATATATGTGTGGTATTTGAAAGCAAACATCAAATATTGTATATGCATTCACAACATTTTGCAAACTCTATACAAAATAATGAAATTAAGAAGGTTCAGATTTTGTATTGCCAATTATTGCATTTATATTTACTTTCCATTAAAGACAGGGGAATATCATTTTATAAATGGACTATCTATGGGATTAGCAACAGGTTTTATTATTTTATTTTTGAACTGCTTATCTCAGTAACACAACAAATACAAATTCTGCCAGAGGCTGTTGATTTTTCCTGATATGACTTCAATCACTACTGTGAGATGACAGCGTCAGTTATAAACAGGAGAACACCTGTGTTGGATGAATTATACTAAAGTCACTCTTGCTTGACAATATTCATAAGTGTGATTTATAATTCAAATCTGCAAACCACCTTGCCTAAGATATTCTTACATGGAGCTATTTTTTTCTTAATACTTACCTTGTTCCTTTTATCCAACACTGATCATAATAACTCTCAGTTCTTCAAAAATTGTATGGATAACGGAACCTTGGAGACCATTTCAGAGAATCAATGATTTTTATCCTTAATATATCAAAAACATCTATAGCTGGACAGTTTACATGTGTCTAGTGGTTGGTCTGGTCAGACCCGGTACCACCCATTTGTATCAATCTGTGTGGGGTCCAATAAACTCAGTGCAGGATGTACAATTGAATCTGCTGGAACCTGGCAAATGCCGTGGCACCTCTAGGAGAACCCAGCATATGAGACCAGTCCTCATCCTCAATGTGCCCCATATCCACTGCCTATCTAGCTCGAAAAGTACCTAGTTGATCAACGCCAGAGAAGGTGAGGAGAGGAGAGTACAGAGCAGAAACCCTCCTCCGATCTGGGAGCTTACAGATCATCGCACAGACAGCACATTCTACAAGTTCAGGAACATTCCACCTCCACTGCGCACCTATCACATGTCTAAGTTGGAGATATTTATAGAATAATGGCAAGGAATTGCAAACATAGACACCAGTTGTTCAAAGTAGTGTAGTATCCCATCTTGGAAAAGATGATCTCAGAGACCCCAAAAGGCGTCCAGTCCGGACCAATCCTTAGTTTGTAAAGTTCAGGAAAGTCCTTATTTCTCCAGATAGGGGAACAGGAGTCTAGCACTGGGTTGCCCAATATGACCCCCACTGCCAACCATACTCTGCGAGCCTGTTGGAGAAGGGGGGGAAGTGTGACCAAGGGGGTTTGCGCTAAAAAAAATTGCAAAGGCGAGAAATGTAGACCCACCTTACTGAAAAGAGCAAAAGGTAGGTTCCCATAATCCGTAGGCGCAACCCATTCCACTAACTAAGTAGTATAATCACAGATCAGGGAGCGCCAGACCTCCGTCGTATCGGGACCTGCACAAAGTTTTTGCCGCTATCCGCGAACGCTTGCCTTCCCAAATAAAGCAGACAATATAATCGGGTGATAATCATTTTAATAAGGTTCACTCCTACCAGTAACCGATAAGCGTTTGCCAAACACAAGTTTAATTTGCGGGGACAAATTCAGAGTTATAAATTCAGAAAAGGAATGGGAGACTTGTACACCCAAATATTTAAATTGTGTACACCAGCGAAGAGGATAATTATATAGTGGGGGTTGCTGTGTAGTAGAGAGCAAAGGAAATACAACTGACTTATCCCACTTAATTCCTACCCCAGAGAAACTGTTATGGCAGCATTGCCATTTTGGTCTGTGTGCGGTGCCTCTGGTTACTCAGAGGTGCTGCTGCTGGTTTTTGCATCGTGCAGTACCTCTGTGTGGCCAGAGGTGCTGCTGTTTGGCCCTGCATGCAGGGTTGTGCTTTCTGAGGACAGTCCCAGCTGGTGTAATCAGCTGGGCTGTTCTCGGAGTGCTATACCCAGCTGCAGCACATGTGAGTAATTGTGGGCCTGTCTCCATGTGCTGCAGCTATTGGTCTGAGCTGCTTTAAAAGAGGCATTGGCCCTGAGCTCAGGGCCTTTGATAGTCCTTGGTTTGTGAACCTCATGTTTGTTGACTGAGAACTTCTTATGCCATATCCTGGTTCCTTGTATCCCGAGTCCTTGTATCCTAAGTTCTTGAGTTCTGTCATCTTGCTTTTGATTCTGTTCCTGTATGTATCCTGTACCTGTTCCTGAGTAAAGCAGTGAGTTCCATCCAGCCTGCCTCTGTACGTCTGTGCCTCCAGCAGTTATATTTCTGTCGTGCTGTCCCAGCAACTCCTAACAGAAACAGGCATATTCCGTCATCAGGGTAAGGAGTGCTGGCAGGGAGGAAGTCATGTTAGTCAAATACAGGATCATATCATCAGCATAAAGCCTCATTTTTTCCTCACTGTTCCCAATCCTAAAACCCTCAATCAATTGGGAAGCCCTTATATAGCATGTCAATGATTCCACCGCAAGAGCAAAAAGCAGGGGAGACAGAGGGCACCCCTGCCTGGTTCCCCTCCCCAAGGCAAAGGAGTCTGTGGTGAATCCATTAACCATTATCTGAGCAGCAGGTCCAGAGTATAGCAATCTAACCCAGACCAAAAAATTCAGTCCTATCCCAAATTTCTCCAAAACATCCCATAAATAGGCCTACTCCACAGAGTCAACAGCGCAAGCCGCATCCAATGAGACTATGACCGCATTGTCCGTCCCCTCACCAGTCCACTGTAGATAGGTAAAGAGGCGGCGCAGGTTAAGAGTCGTCGATCTACCAGGGATAAAGCCGGTTTGGTCAGCATGCAGCAATTCTAATACAACCACATTTAAAGTATAGCCAACAATTTAGCCAGTATCTTAATATCAGTGGATACCAGGGAAATGGGCCAATATAATTCGGGAGATAATGGGTCCTTACCAGGTTTTGGAGTTAGAACTATCAGCGCCTCTGCCATAGAGGGTTGTAGGGAACCCTGTTCCAACAGGTTATTAAAAAGGAATAGCAATCTGGAAGCAAAGAATGTTATATGGGTTTAAATACAGTAGTTCAATAGGGAGTCCATCCACTCCCGGGGCCTTAGAGTGGGGGAAGGCTTTTATTGCTACTTCTATCTCTTCCAGCATAAGAGAGGCATCTATAAAACATCTTAACACTTAAACTGGAAATAGTGATATTATTTAGATATTCAGTCAGTTCCGCATCAGTATAAGTGACGCGGAATCTATATACTCCCCTAAAATGATTATAAAAGAAGGGTTGCCACTTGAAGGGTCCCGGTGCATATTGCACCATCCTCTTGGCGTATACTGTGCACAATGGTAGGGGAAAGGTTCTCTCTGGCCGGGTACTGTAAGCTAGAAATTTAACAGAGCGTCACCTTGAATATAAAAGTCATGGGATTGAAACAGCAGGTGTCTTTTAGATTTGTCCAACAGCAACTCATTCCACTGTTTATGAACAATGAGCCACTCTACACGTTCTGCTGCAAGCCCAGATGTCAAATATTTTTGTTCAAGCTCTGCACTCTGCCTCTCCAACTCAGCCTCAGTCCTACGGCTAAAGATCTTTAACTGAGAGACACGGGAAATTAGGGACCCGCGCAGAAATGCTTTAAACGTGTCCCATATATTCTACAGGGTTATTAACAAAAAGTTCCTCCCACATTGCCAGCAGCTCTGTGGCTGCTCCCATCTGTGTCAGCCAAAAAGGATTAAAGCGCCAATATTTCGCTCCCCTAGGACACTCCAATTCCACTGAGAGACATACAGGAGAGTGATCCGAGACACCTCGGGGTAAATACTCAATGGCAGTCACAGAAGGGATAGACCGTAAAGAAATCAGGGCCATATCAATACGGGAAAAAACTCCATGGGTACCCGAGAAGCAAGAGAAACATCTAGCCGTTGGAAACCGAAGTCTCCAAACATCTAGAGAGAAAGGGTGCAAATGCTATCATTACATTATATTATAATATATAATAAGAGGTTGTTGGTATATCATTGGCCAGTGATATTGGCCTGCCCACCAATCGTCCAGGTCACCTCTTGTCGAGCAGGTCCCTAACACTCTGGGGTCACTACCTGGGACGCAGGGAACCCCGAAACATGATCCAGCCAAGGACCCCCCCAGGGCATCACAATAAAGAATAGGGATAGTAAAGTGGTGAAATTATAAGAATGGAGGTCCCTACTATATGTTTGAAGGTAGAGAGTATGTGAAATAAAAAGTGCATACACAAATAATAGACATACAGGATATAAAAAGTGACTGTGTATTTAAGTTGTGATGCCCTGAGACAGTCCAGCCAGAGCAGCCCGGGGCCCCCACGCCCAGATGCCAACCCCAAATTTTCTGACACTATGCACAAATAAATAGGACTTACTTGGAATTATGCCTCTGTCTCAGTGCAGTCCATGCTGGTTCCCTGCTTAAAAACATAGAGGGTGGTGGGGGAGGGGTGCTTAATCTAGATTGAGGCATTCTCAAACCTTCAGGTGTGTATTGCTACACAGATACATGGTAGGGGAAATTGGCTCTAAATTGCACACCCTCAGTAATGAAAGGTGCCATATGCTGAGAATAAATGGGTTACAGAGAGAGAGAGGGTGCAAATGCACTATGCTATCATTACATTATATTATAATATATCATAAGAGGTTGTTGGTATATCATTGGCCAGTGATATTGGCCTGCCCACCAATCGTCCAGGTCACCTCTTGTCGAGCAGGTCCCTAACACTCTGGGGTCACCACCTGGGACGCAGGGAACAGCATTTGCCATGAAGCACAAAATTTATTTCAGGTTCCTACAGCTTAATTGGAGTCCACCTGTGGTAAATTCAGTTGATTGGACATGATTTGGAAAGGCACACACCTGTCTGAATAAGGCCCACACTTGTCAATGCATGTCAGAGCAGAGTCTGTATATGACTGAGAGAAATTACAACAGTATTCTCTTATACTGTATATTTCTTGATTAGTATATTTTTATTAATTTGACAATACATTGATATGTGTTATTAACACCCACCCACAGCCCAAATTAGACACCAATTGATGTTCCACACCCAAGGTAGCCCCACCCCAGGGGCGGATTGGCCCTGGTGGGAAACCAGGCCATTTTCCGGTGGGTGGGACCATAAAACCTTGGCTGGTAAGGCCACTCTCCCCCCCCCCCTTGCTGGGCCGTGACAAGAATCTGGGCTAGCGGCCATGGCTGCAGCATTTTGCCCTAATCCAAAATAGCGGTGGGAGTGCTGCTCCTCCCATGGTGCTTTACAGAGCTCGTGAGTGTCGGCTCACGGCTCTGCCCTCCGATCCCCATACACAGTTAAGCTCCTGTCATGTCCCAGCTCAGAGTCCAAGCACGCTGACTGAGCGGTGAGCGCTACTGTGTGAGTGGGCCGGTGGTATCCACTCAGCAGCATATACAAAGCAGGTCTACAGTGTTACTGCAGTGCCAGCAGCCGCTGAGTACGCCGGTCACACTGTGTGACAGACAGCGGTGCTGGCAGCAGCAGTGCACCCTCACCCCTCTTCCCTCCTCTGTGAATATAGAAAATAGAGAGCAGTCTCTGCTCATCAGCGCAACTCCCCTATCTCCCCTCTTCTACCCCCACCCCTTCCCCATAGCAGCAGCCCAGCTCTGCTGCTGAGCATGGGTTACATGTGCACTCACTGGAGGAGCTAGAAGGCATGGAGAGAGGAGCCAGCCACACCAGCACAGATTTTTGTATGTGATGTGTGCTGGGAGAGATGTTAATGTGTTCTGTGGGGGCATTGTATTGTGTGCTGGGGAGGGGGAGATGCCATGTTTATGTGTGCTTGGAGGGTGACATATTAATATGTGCTGGGGAGGGGGGACATTATAATGTGTTCAGGGGACAGGAGCATTGCAAAGTGTGCTGGGGAGAGGGGTGCCATTTTAATGAATGTTCGGGAGGAAGATGACATGTTAATGTGTGCTGGGGAGGGGGGGGGTGCCATATTAATATGTGCTGGGGAGGAGGGTGGTGTTAATTAGCGTTAATTTGTACTTGGGGCATGTTAATGTGTCCTGGAGGGTTGAAATGTTTATGTGTGCTGGGATGAGGAGTTAGTGTCAAAGGTACCCTGCTTCTCTAACAGCGCCCCCTGCTAGAATAGCCTGCCTGTCCATCTCCACCTCTCTTTGAAAAGACACTGTGCCCATGTGTCACTATTCACATTAACCAGTGCACTCGGGCGAAGACCAGCATCGCCACAGCCCCCCTGTGCAGTAACTTCACTGGTGACATTGACGGGCCCAGCCTGCCACCCTCATGGATCACTAAGAAATGCATGCTGCACACTGGAGTGTGTTCTGAGAGTGGGGTGTGTTGTTTACATATTGTGTATAAGATAGGGTTGTGGCTGTAGTGTATTGCATGCAGGTAGTGGTGTGCAGTGTAGCGATGGTAGTGTATTGTGTGTAAGGTAGGGTACTGACTATAGTGTAGTGTGTGTGGGGAGTGGGGTGCAGTGCAGCGGTGGTAGTGTATGTAAGGTAAGTATTAGCTGTAGTGTGGAGAGTGGGGTGAAGTCCAGCAGTGGTAGCATAGAGTGTATAAAGTAGGGTAGGAGGTGTAGGGTAGCGGCATTAGTGTAGTGCGTGAGAGGAGTGGGGTGCAGTATAGTGGTGGTAGAGTAGTTTCTGTGGAGTGTAGTGTAGTGGCCGTAGTGTAGTCTGTGCGGGGAGTGAAGTGCACTGAAGTGGCAGTAGCATAGTGTGTGTAGGATAGTAGCGGTAGTGTAGTGAGTGTGGGGAGAGGAGCAGGGTTGCGCCAATGTTGTTCGCTAAGTTTGTAGGAGGGTGCCTAGCACAGGCCCTGTGTGTGACAGCGCCTCCCCTGAGTGGGTGTTGCTGCAGCACATCACTTGTTGAGCACAGGCTCCGCTCCCTCAGTGTGGGATATCCCCATGATAGCTGCTGCTGCCCCTCACTGGGGCCCTAGCAGCGCCCTGCTCTGAGAGCGGGGAGCCCAGTGAGTACCAGTAGATGCAGTGAGAGCTCTGCCACTGTGAGAATGCGCCGTATGCTGGGAAATGTGCTCTGCAACTTCTACTCACTGCTGCCCAGTGTCTGCTGCTTGTGTGCCAACAGATGAACAGGGAGATCATAAGTAATCAATTGCTCCTCTTACTGCTCTGCACTGCGCAGCACTCACCAGGGGCTCTGTGCCTGTGCCAGTTGTCTGGTATCTATATCTATACAAACACACAGATATATTTATATATATATATATATATATATATAATTTTATTTATAAGGCGCCACAAGTGTTTCGCAGCGTCGTACAAAGGAACAATACAGGGAGACAAAGCTTGGCATAACATTGAATAAATAACAAAAATACAGTACAAATAAAGAGCGCCACAGATCAATACACATTACAGCTTGGATATAAGTAGTGAGGACTCAATCAACATACAACTAGAGGCTAGATGCCAATGATGGAGATGAGTATGCGGACAAAGATGGTCACTGAGTGTTGGAGTATAGGAGAGCTGTGAGTGAAATGTGAAGAGAAGAGGGCTTTGACAACAGGAGGGAAGAGGGCCCTACTCGGAGGAGCTTACAATCTAGTAGGAAGGGGAGACAGACAGATTATTGTATTATATTTGAAGTGGCTATCATCCTGAGGACGGGGGCTGTGTCCCTCGAAAGCGCTAGATGCTTACTAGCCTAATACAAACGTTGTGAAAGGATTGCCTGTGTCGTGTGCCTTCATTATTGGAGCTATACATACATCGTGGGAGTGCACCGACCAAGTTGAAATGGACTATTGCAGTGCCGGCATATTTGGAAGATTATAAATAGGACGAGCTTGTAGGCTCGAAACAATTGTTGGATTCATGCTTTGCTGAATAAAGAAATCACTGTTTGAAGTCTCCGAGTGACGCCCCTGCTTGTTGGTGAGCTGTTGTACTGTATATATATATATATATATATGCAAAAAAGAATAGAGAAGACGCACCAATGAGCAGAAAGTAACAACACTTTACTTATGTAATAAAGCTCACATACATTGGGGTTAAAAATCTTATGCTTGCCAGCCAGATATAATTTTTCACCGTCACAGCCCAGACATCAGTATGTGGAAGCACCGCCGTCACTCAGCTGCCGCCGACAAGCCACAGACCAGGGACCAGTACAACCAGAGTCAGGAGGATCGCCGGCTGGATCGCAGGTGGAAACAGGACGTCTCAGCGTCAGACCAGAAGGAAGCCACGCCCAACGCGTTTCGTCACACTGTCGGACTTCGTCAGGGGGTGTGGTTACATGAGGTGAGTATCGGGTATTTATACCCACCTTCTCTTCACAGGTGTTAACTATCTATGGCTAGTTTCATTCAATTAGCAGCATAATCTCACATACAATCAAAGTGCCACATGTTTACACAGACATGTATCATTATACAATGAAATACATAATATACAATGCAAAATACAGATCATTGCCGACACTTGACAAAAAACATATACAAGATACAGAATTCTAGTCATTTTAAAAAAAAAAATATATATATATATATATATATATAGTACAAACAATAAATATTAAAAAACGTTTTATTAGATCTCCAATTCATTTAAAATATATATATATATAAATATCAATATAAAAATCAATCTATAAAAATGTGCAAAAAGGCATATGTAGCAGCAAAAAAGCGAAAATTTATATATACGCATATATTTATCTCAAAAGTCGGCTCCAATCTGTAACGAAATACATATTTAGTACATAATAAAGAAAAACAAAAAAAACATCAATATAGAAAAATAGAGAGAACAGAAGAAATAGGAGAACAATTAGAATGTAATATACTATTTTTCTATATTGATGTTTTTTTTGTTTTTCTTTATTATGTACTAAATATGTATTTCGTTACAGATTGGAGCCGACTTTTGAGATAAATATATGCGTATATATAAATTTTCGCTTTTTTGCTGCTACATATGCCTTTTTGCACATTTTTATAGATTGATTTTTATATTGATATTTATATATATATATATATATATATATATATATATATATATTAAATGAATTGGAGATCTAATAAAACGTTTTTTAATATTTATTTTTTGTACTATATATATATATATATATATATATATATATATATATATTTTTAAAATGACTAGAATTCTGTATCTTGTATATGTTTTTTGTCAAGTGTCGGCAATGATCTGTATTTTGCATTGTATATTATGTATTTGGTTGTATAATGATACATGTCTGTGTAAACATGTGGCACTTTGATTGTATGTGAGATTATGCTGCTAATTGAATGAAACTAGCCATAGATAGTTAACACCTGTGAAGAGAAGGTGGGTATAAATACCCGATACTCACCTCATGTAACCACACCCCCTGACGAAGTCCGACAGTGTGACGAAACGCGTTGGGCGTGGCTTCCTTCTGGTCTGACGCTGAGACGTCCTGTTTCCACCTGCGATCCAGCCGGCGATCCTCCTGACTCTGGTTGTACTGGTCCCTGGTCTGTGGCTTGTCGGCGGCAGCTGAGTGACGGCGGTGCTTCCACATACTGATGTCTGGGCTGTGACGGTGAAAAATTATATCTGGCTGGCAAGCATAAGATTTTTAACCCCAATGTATGTGAGCTTTATTACATAAGTAAAGTGTTGTTACTTTCTGCTCATTGGTGCGTCTTCTCTATTCTTTTTTGCAAGTTTTCCCCGTTGGATCATTGGCACGATCCTAGAGAGAGACTGCACACATTTGGGACTCTGATGTGGACTTTTACCTGAAAAGACACTGAGACTTTGCGCTGGGTATCTGTGTTTTTATATATATATACATATATATACCAGAGAGAGAGAGATCCGGCACTCTCGGGGCTTGCACACATCAATAAGCACACGAAAAGTCTTATCAACGTTTCGGTTTAATACCGTTTTCAAGATCACAAAGAATGGTGTACAAAAACAGACATAAATACCTGCTGCTGGCTGCCACGCCGCCGGCGCTGCCCACCAGGTCCGTCCCGCGTCGGTGGGGACCACCCCTGGTCCGGCGCCGTCTCTGACGTCACGCTCCCGCGATGAGCACGCTCCCGTGCTACCCGGCGGTGAACGTGCGTTCCTGCGTCCGTTGCCGAGCAACCACTTATACAATAACAAAAGTGAAGAGATATAATATAACAGGTGCGGTGCACAAAACAATACAACATGCAAACATCAGCAAAGAGAATCCTCCAGAAAGCTGTAATAAACATTGCCCATACGGACCTCAACCTGTGGTAAGAAAAAGGTTATGAGAGAGAACATTCAGGAGATACTACAGTATATAGACGGATCAAGGCAGACCAAACATAGGCTGCCCTGTCAGTAAACTGTCTCAGAGACAGGAATATATTCTGTAATAAGGCAGAGCCAAAAGGCAATCTCAGAGGTTATAGGAAACAACCCAGGTAAATGTTATCATTCAATCCCCCCGGTGATACAGTCTTCAGACGATGTATCCATTTCGCCTCACACTGTAGCAGACGTTTGTCCCTGTCACCGCCCCGCATGTTCTTGGGTATACAATCGATGATCTTATATCGTAAAGTCGCAAGTCCATGCCGAGCTTCCTTGAAATGGCGTACCACTGGTTGTTCCAGTGCGCTTGCTGTTCCTTCTATGGCATGTTGTATACTTGACCGGTGCATCGCCATACGTTCACGGAATTGCTGTTTTTTTTTCCCGATATGCATCAATCCACACGGGCACCGTATGAAGTATACCACGTGTGTTGTGGTGCAGGTAAGTATATGTCAAATTGGGATATCTTGTCCGGTGTGTGGATGACGAAAGGAAGGACCAGTTTTGCATCGATAGCACCCATCTTTTCTGGTGAGGAAGTTGGTAGATACTGGTTTGCTGAAGTTTGAGACGTCATTGCGAACCAACCAGTCTTTCAGATTTCGGTTTCTGGAGAAGCTGGGCATCAGAGTACTGTCCTTTAATGCTGTCACAGTGTTATCCGTGGCTACTATCGGCCACAATTTTTTGCTAGTATGTACCAGTTCTAGGCTGGAATAGTTAAATCTTTGGACAAACGGGATGCGTTTTTTTTTGGGTTTGTTGCTTGGAGGTTTTTGGGATCATAGATTCCTCTATAGGAATCCTTAGTGCTTTCTCTTTAGCTTTTAGTAGTTCACTCAGGTTGTAAACCCGAGTTAGGAAATTCGAGAACATGGCACCAATGTCCCTGTTGGTACGTGTTGGATCATCTGTGATACGATGTATCCTCAGGAACTGTTAAAAGGGTAAACCCTTTATCGTCGCGATCGGGTGCTGGCTATTGGCATGCAAAGTAGCATTTCGATCTGTTGGTTTTTTGTAGAGACAGTTGCAGATTCTGTTATTTTCCAAGATTTCCACGTCGAGATAGTGAACAGTGGATCTTGACATCTCATAGGTGAATTTTATCGAATTGCTTTGGTTGTTAACTGTAGTTATGAGTTCATGGAATGTCTGTTCCTCCCCTGACCAGATGAGCAACAGGTCATCTATCTGGAGTGCCAGCTATTCATATATATATATATATATATATATAACCACAACGGCGGCACACGCTGAAAGTAGAGTCGGAGTCACGTCATAAATGTCAACGTTTCGAAGCTCTTTTATTTCGCTTCTTCTTCAGGACAGGAATACAAACACAATGATACATACAGTCAATATATACCTGTATACCTCCACGCCCTCACTTACCTGTTCCCGCGCTCCGTCAGCCTCACCACAAACATCATCAGTACTTGCCTGAGCTGTCAGCCAATGTGCACAATGCGCACTAATAGCGTCACTCATTGACAAGGTTGACACACGTCACGTGGGCGGCATAAACGTCACGCTGGTAACTAGGTTACTGAGTTAGTGTACGGAAGCTACACATACCCACAGGACAGTGCATAATACCCAACAATAACAAATATATAAAACCAACATACAAATGTAACACCTAAGTGTATATAAAGAAATAATCTAAGAGCGGAAAACAAGGAAAAGATGTAGATCAAAACATAGCAGAAATCGCTAATATGTCATAATAGACTGAACTAGTCGACACCTTGAAAGGTCGACATATACAAAACCTTCAGTAATTTAATACAAGTAAACAGAAAGACAAAAAGTATATATCATACCGACATTAGATGAAGCAGTGTAATCCAGCAGACTCATTGAGCCCTTTCGGCGCCAATGTATTGAGTCTGTGGATCCATCGAGCTTCACATCTAAGTAATTTCAGACCACGATTACCCCGTCTTAAACTACTGGGTACGTGGTCGATAATGATGTATTTCAATGAGGGTATCGAATGTTTAGCAAGTAGGAAATGCCGAGCGACCGGTTGGTCACTCCGTCCGGTTTCTAATGCTGCTTTAATAGAGGACCTGTGTCCTGCCATCCTCTCCCGGAGAGTACGCTCAGTTTTGCCGACATAGTTGAGTCCGCAGGGACACGTAATAAGGTATACTATAAAACGTGTCATGCAGCACACCCTATGTCGGATCTGATAGCGTCTCCCGCTGAAAGGATGGCAGAAGGAATCAGATGCAGTAAGGGCTCGGCATGTAATGCATCCGAGACAGCGAAAACAACCTGGCTGTTGGGCAAGAAATTGCTCGCTACCAGACTGTTGTAAACGAGCCACATCTGTCTTAACTAGGAGGTCACGTATGTTCCTCCCCCTAGTATAACAGGACATAATAGAACAATCACCCAAGTGTACTGATGGGTCAGACCGTACAATCGGCCAATTTTTCTTGACAATGCGGTTAATGTCAGTACTTACTACATTGAAGTGATTGACCCAAGGTAATTTGCTCACAGTATCAGTATCCTTAGATCTATAGGTGAGTAGCTCACTGCGTTGTTTAGCTAAGGCACGATCTTTTGCTGCAGAGAGCAACTCAGTATTATACCCTCTCTGGGCAAATCTTTCGACCATGGTATCTATCTGACGTTCAGCTTCAACAGCGTCACTACAGATCCTTATGGCTCGCAGGAATTGGGAATAGGGTAGCCCAAACTTCAAGGATTTAGGATGGCAACTACCCGCATGTAGCAGGGTATTGCGATCCGTATCCTTGCGAAAAAGTGTAGTTTTAATAGCAGTACCATCGATGGAGACCAATACATCTAAAAAGGGCACGGACACAGAACTCACAGAGCAAGTCAGTTTAATCGGGCTCTCAGTTAAATTATGCTTATTGATAGTATCAAGAAAGTGCTCCTCACTGCCACTCCAGATAAAGAACAGATCGTCGATGTATCTGGTGTAGAACACAATACACCCAGACACATCGACGTCCGTATAAAAAATATCATTTTCCACCATGAGCATATACGCATTGGCATAAGCCGGTGCGAAATTACTGCCCATGGAGCAGCCACTAATTTGGATATAAAACTGATCATCATAAAGGAAATAATTATGTGTTAAGGCCAGTTCCAAAAGACACAATATAAACTGCACATCAGGTCCATTATAACTGGGATTATCAACAAGTAATCGCTGTACAGCCATCAATCCCCCTTCGTTGGGGATGACGGTGTACAGACTCGTGACGTCTACACTGCAAAGAAGTGAACCCACAGGGATCTCATGTATGCCCAACAGTTGATTGATAAACGATGTAGTATCGAGAAGAAAACCTGGAGATGCTTGGATGCAGGGTTGTATAAGAGCATCTATATACATGGCAACATTTTGAAAGAGTGATCCCCTGGCCGCAATGATCGGTCGACCAGGGGGGGACTCTAGACGTTTATGAATTTTGGGGAGTGTATACAGCAGCGGTACAGTGGGGTAAGGGACAATTAAAGCATTAGCCAGCTCTGTGGTAATCTGGCCCTCACTGACCGCATGCTGCAACAACTCCTCAAGTTTAGCGCTAAACAAATCAGTAGGGTCAGCAGAGAGACGTTTATAAACATTAGAATCAGATAATTGACGTACAATTTCAACTTTATAATCACTTAGGTCTTGCACAACTACGGCGCCGCCTTTGTCGGCGGGCCGAATAATCAAGTCAGTGTAAGAGGATAAGTCTTTTAACGCCTTACGTTCCCCCCTAGACAAGTTAGACCCAAAGTTCTTGTCAGGTAAAGTAGCAAGGACATCCTTCTGGACTTGAGTGTCAATCATACGCAAAAAAGTTTTTATAGACGCATTACTAGACACAGGATCAAAAGTTGATTTACCTTGCAATCTCTTTAATTGGACAGGGATACCCAAGTCATCAGCCGAAGCTCGTGCCGCCTGGTTAGCAGAGTTCTTTCCAAAATGTTCTTTCAGCCTTAATTGGCGAGTTAGTCTGTATTTCTCGATTTCCCAACACATTGGATTAAATTGAGCTGTCGGGACATACGATAAGCCACGGCTGAGCACACGAGTTTCATCGGCGGATAATGAGTGTTTAGATAGATTGAAAACTATCTGTTGAGAGGGGGTTTCCCACGTTTGCCTTGACCTCTGCCTTTTGCCACCGCGGCGCGTCCTCCGCCTCTTGGGGTGTTCTCTTTCAAGCGGGTAGTCACCCCTAAAGGGGGCTGGGATGCAGACAGATTAGGAGTGTGGTAAACTTGTGAATCAGAGTCACTGGTGGTGTGTCTTTCTGAGGAAGAGTCGGCAAAAGTCCCCTGTCGTCTCTGTTTATAATGTCGTCGCTGGAATTGCTGGCCTCTATACTGAGTAGTATTCTGGGTCCAGGAGTAGACCCTATTCAGTTCATAATCATTATTGACTTTTTGTAATTTCTGACGCTTAAACTGGATGAGATCACGTTTATAGGCTGCCACTTGTGCATCAAGTTTCCCAAGCCAATTAGTATTGGTGTCGGCAAGGAATGAAGGTTTATGTAAATCTTCAAATGATCTGATGCGCTCTTGTGCAATAGTCATTTCTCGCCCTGATTCCTTAATGACGAGGAGCATCAGGTCGAGACTGCATTTATTAGTAATGGCAATCCATTTCTGACAAAAAAGCGTGTTGAAGCGGCCAATTGTAGGTGAATTTTTCACTCTAAAACCACGCGGTATGCGTTTACTGCGGTAGTAGTCACTGAGGGAGATACTATGATATTGGTAGTCAATTTCCTTCTGTTTCAGTCGGACCCAGTCCTTATATAAGTATTCAAGGGGTCTAGTATCTTCATCCTCATCCAACTGTTTCTTGGACAATATACCGTCCGCTTCAGATTCTGAGTAAGAAAACATCTTTCCTTGAGTGAGTAAAGATAAATTTACGCTGTTGCAAGACAGCTCACCTCCACCATCCAAGGATTCTGCCATTATATCAAATGGTCAGAACAAAATGTAAGTCCCGTAAGTAATACAGAGAAAAAGGGGTGCTGTACTCCTCTGTCAGGATGATTCACCTGGAACCACGTCTGCAGCAAATATTGTCCGTGTGGAGCAGCACATCCATCAAACAAGTAAAGGTGCGGTGCACGTCCAGGAAGCCAGTAACGGGACCAGATTCAATATAACCACAACGGCGGCACACGCTGAAAGTAGAGTCGGAGTCACGTCATAAATGTCAACGTTTTGAAGCTCTTTTATTTCGCTTCTTCTTCAGGACAGGAATACAAACACAATGATACATACAGTCAATATATACCTGTATACCTCCACGCCCTCACTTACCTGTTCCCGCGCTCCGTCAGCCTCACCACAAACATCATCAGTACTTGCCTGAGCTGTCAGCCAATGTGCACAATGCGCACTAATAGCGTCACTCATTGACAAGGTTGACACACGTCACGTGGGCGACATAAACGTCACGCTGGTAACTAGGTTACTGAGTTAGTGTACGGAAGCTACACATACCCACAGGACAGTGCATAATACCCAACAATAACAAATATATAAAACCAACATACAAATGTAACACCTAAGTGTATATAAAGAAATAATCTAAGAGCGGAAAACAAGGAAAAGATGTAGATCAAAACATAGCAGAAATCGCTAATATGTCATAATAGACTGAACTAGTCGACACCTTGAAAGGTCGACATATACAAAACCTTCAGTAATTTAATACAAGTAAACAGAAAGACAAAAAGTATATATCATACCGACATTAGATGAAGCAGTGTAATCCAGCAGACTCATTGAGCCCTTTCGGCGCCAATGTATTGAGTCTGTGGATCCATCGAGCTTCACATCTAAGTAATTTCAGACCACGATTACCCCGTCTTAAACTACTGGGTACGTGGTCGATAATGATGTATTTCAATGAGGGTATCGAATGTTTAGCAAGTAGGAAATGCCGAGCGACCGGTTGGTCACTCCGTCCGGTTTCTAATGCTGCTTTAATAGAGGACCTGTGTCCTGCCATCCTCTCCCGGAGAGTACGCTCAGTTTTGCCGACATAGTTGAGTCCGCAGGGACACGTAATAAGGTATACTATAAAATGTGTCATGCAGGACACCCTATGTCGGATCTGATAGCGTCTCCCGCTGAAAGGATGGCAGAAGGAATCAGATGCAGTAAGGGCTCGGCATGTAATGCATCCGAGACAGCGAAAACAACCTGGCTGTTGGGCAAGAAATTGCTCGCTACCAGACTGTTGTAAACGAGCCACATCTGTCTTAACTAGGAGGTCACGTATGTTCCTCCCCCTAGTATAACAGGACATAATAGAACAATCACCCAAGTGTACTGATGGGTCAGACCGTACAATCGGCCAATTTTTCTTGACAATGCGGTTAATGTCAGTACTTACTACATTGAAGTGATTGACCCAAGGTAATTTGCTCACAGTATCAGTATCCTTAGATCTATAGGTGAGTAGCTCACTGCGTTGTTTAGCTAAGGCACGATCTTTTGCTGCAGAGAGCAACTCAGTATTATACCCTCTCTGGGCAAATCTTTCGACCATGGTATCTATCTGACGTTCAGCTTCAACAGCGTCACTACAGATCCTTATGGCTCGCAGGAATTGGGAATAGGGTAGCCCAAACTTCAAGGATTTAGGATGGCAACTACCCGCATGTTGCCATCCTAAATCCTTGAAGTTTGGGCTACCCTATTCCCAATTCCTGCGAGCCATAAGGATCTGTAGTGACGCTGTTGAAGCTGAACGTCAGATAGATACCATGGTCGAAAGATTTGCCCAGAGAGGGTATAATACTGAGTTGCTCTCTGCAGCAAAAGATCGTGCCTTAGCTAAACAACGCAGTGAGCTACTCACCTATAGATCTAAGGATACTGATACTGTGAGCAAATTACCTTGGGTCAATCACTTCAATGTAGTAAGTACTGACATTAACCGCATTGTCAAGAAAAATTGGCCGATTGTACGGTCTGACCCATCAGTACACTTGGGTGATTGTTCTATTATGTCCTGTTATACTAGGGGGAGGAACATACGTGACCTCCTAGTTAAGACAGATGTGGCTCGTTTACAACAGTCTGGTAGCGAGCAATTTCTTGCCCAACAGCCAGGTTGTTTTCGCTGTCTCGGATGCATTACATGCCGAGCCCTTACTGCATCTGATTCCTTCTGCCATCCTTTCAGCGGGAGACGCTATCAGATCCGACATAGGGTGTCCTGCATGACACGTTTTATAGTATACCTTATTACGTGTCCCTGCGGACTCAACTATGTCGGCAAAACTGAGCGTACTCTCCGGGAGAGGATGGCAGGACACAGGTCCTCTATTAAAGCAGCATTAGAAACCGGACGGAGTGACCAACCGGTCGCTCGGCATTTCCTACTTGCTAAACATTCGATACCCTCATTGAAATACATCATTATCGACCACGTACCCAGTAGTTTAAGACGGGGTAATCGTGGTCTGAAATTACTTAGATGTGAAGCTCGATGGATCCACAGACTCAATACATTGGCGCCGAAAGGGCTCAATGAGTCTGCTGGATTACACTGCTTCATCTAATGTCGGTATGATATATACTTTTTGTCTTTCTGTTTACTTGTATTAAATTACTGAAGGTTTTGTATATGTCGACCTTTCAAGGTGTCGACTAGTTCAGTCTATTATGACATATTAGCGATTTCTGCTATGTTTTGATCTACATCTTTTCCTTGTTTTCCGCTCTTAGATTATTTCTTTATATACACTTAGGTGTTACATTTGTATGTTGGTTTTATATATTTGTTATTGTTGGGTATTATGCACTGTCCTGTGGGTATGTGTAGCTTCCGTACACTAACTCAGTAACCTAGTTACCAGCGTGACGTTTATGCCGCCCACGTGACGTGTGTCAACCTTGTCAATGAGTGACGCTATTAGTGCGCATTGTGCACATTGGCTGACAGCTCAGGCAAGTACTGATGATGTTTGTGGTGAGGCTGACGGAGCGCGGGAACAGGTAAGTGAGGGCGTGGAGGTATACAGGTATATATTGACTGTATGTATCATTGTGTTTGTATTCCTGTCCTGAAGAAGAAGCGAAATAAAAGAGCTTCGAAACGTTGACATTTATGACGTGACTCCGACTCTACTTTCAGCGTGTGCCGCCGTTGTGGTTATATTGAATCTGGTCCCGTTACTGGCTTCCTGGACGTGCACCGCACCTTTACTTGTTTGATGGATGTGCTGCTCCACACGGACAATATTTGCTGCAGACGTGGTTCCAGGTGAATCATCCTGACAGAGGAGTACAGCACCCCTTTTTCTCTGTATTACTTACGGGACTTACATTTTGTTCTGACCATTTGATATAATGGCAGAATCCTTGGATGGTGGAGGTGAGCTGTCTTGCAACAGCGTAAATTTATCTTTACTCACTCAAGGAAAGATGTTTTCTTACTCAGAATCTGAAGCGGACGGTATATTGTCCAAGAAACAGTTGGATGAGGATGAAGATACTAGACCCCTTGAATACTTATATAAGGACTGGGTCCGACTGAAACAGAAGGAAATTGACTACCAATATCATAGTATCTCCCTCAGTGACTACTACCGCAGTAAACGCATACCGCGTGGTTTTAGAGTGAAAAATTCACCTACAATTGGCCGCTTCAACACGCTTTTTTGTCAGAAATGGATTGCCATTACTAATAAATGCAGTCTCGACCTGATGCTCCTCGTCATTGAGGAATCAGGGCGAGAAATGACTATTGCACAAGAGCGCATCAGATCATTTGAAGATTTACATAAACCTTCATTCCTTGCCGACACCAATACTAATTGGCTTGGGAAACTTGATGCACAAGTGGCAGCCTATAAACGTGATCTCATCCAGTTTAAGCGTCAGAAATTACAAAAAGTCAATAATGATTATGAACTGAATAGGGTCTACTCCTGGACCCAGAATACTACTCAGTATAGAGGCCAGCAATTCCAGCGACGACATTATAAACAGAGACGACAGGGGACTTTTGCCGACTCTTCCTCAGAAAGACACACCACCAGTGACTCTGATTCACAAGTTTACCACACTCCTAATCTGTCTGCATCCCAGCCCCCTTTAGGGGTGACTACCCGCTTGAAAGAGAACACTCCAAGAGGCGGAGGACGCGCCGCGGTGGCAAAAGGCAGAGGTCAAAGCAAACGTGGGAGACCCCCTCTCAACAGATAGTTTTCAATCTATCTAAACACCCATTATCCGCCGATGAAACTCGTGTGCTCAGCCGTGGCTTATCGTATGTCCCGACAGCTCAATTTAATCCAATGTGTTGGGAAATCGAGAAATACAGACTAACTCGCCAATTAAGGCTGAAAGAACATTTTGGAAAGAACTCTGCTAATTAGGCGGCACGAGCTTCGGCTGATGACTTGGGTATCCCTGTCCAATTAAAGAGATTGCAAGGTAAATCAACTTTTGATCCTGTGTCTAGTAATGCGTCTATAAAAACTTTTTCGCGTATGATTGACACTCAAGTCCAGAAGGATGTCCTTGCTACTTTACCTGACAAGAACTTTGGGTCTAATTTGTCTAGGGGGGAACGTAAGGCGTTAAAAGACTTATCCTCTTACACTGACTTGATTATTCGGCCCGCCGACAAAGGCGGCGCCGTAGTTGTGCAAGACCTAAGTGATTATAAAGTTGAAATTGTACGTCAATTATCTGATTCTAATGTTTATAAACGTCTCTCTGCTGACCCTACTGATTTGTTTAGCGCTAAACTTGAGGAGTTGTTGCAGCATGCGGTCAGTGAGGGCCAGATTACCACAGAGCTGGCTAATGCTTTAATTGTCCCTTACCCCACTGTACCGCTGCTGTATACACTCCCCAAAATTCATAAACGTCTAGAGTCCCCCCCTGGTCGACCGATCATTGCGGCCAGGGGATCACTCTTTCAAAATGTTGCCACGTATATAGATGCTCTTATACAACCCTGCATCCAAGCATCTCCAGGTTTTCTTCTCGATACTACATCGTTTATCAATCAACTGTTGGGCATACATGAGATCCCTGTGGGTTCACTTCTTTGCAGTGTAGACGTCACGAGTCTGTACACCGTCATCCCCAACGAAGGGGGATTGATGGCTGTACAGCGATTACTTGTTGATAATCCCAGTTATAATGGACCTGATGTGCAGTTTATATTGTGTCTTTTGGAACTGGCCTTAACACATAATTATTTCCTTTATGATGATCAGTTTTATATCCAAATTAGTGGCTGCTCCATGGGCAGTAATTTCGCACCGGCTTATGCCAATGCGTATATGCTCATGGTGGAAAATGATATTTTTTATACGGACGTCGATGTGTCTGGGTGTATTGTGTTCTACACCAGATACATCGACGATCTGTTCTTTATCTGGAGTGGCAGTGAGGAGCACTTTCTTGATACTATCAATAAGCATAATTTAACTGAGAGCCCGATTAAACTGACTTGCTCTGTGAGTTCTGTGTCCGTGCCCTTTTTAGATGTATTGGTCTCCATCGATGGTACTGCTATTAAAACTACACTTTTTCGCAAGGATACGGATCGCAATACCCTGCTACATGCGGGTAGTTGCCATCCTAAATCCTTGAAGTTTGGGCTACCCTATTCCCAATTCCTGCGAGCCATAAGGATCTGTAGTGACGCTGTTGAAGCTGAACGTCAGATAGATACCATGGTCGAAAGATTTGCCCAGAGAGGGTATAATACTGAGTTGCTCTCTGCAGCAAAAGATCGTGCCTTAGCTAAACAACGCAGTGAGCTACTCACCTATAGATCTAAGGATACTGATACTGTGAGCAAATTACCTTGGGTCAATCACTTCAATGTAGTAAGTACTGACATTAACCGCATTGTCAAGAAAAATTGGCCGATTGTACGGTCTGACCCATCAGTACACTTGGGTGATTGTTCTATTATGTCCTGTTATACTAGGGGGAGGAACATACGTGACCTCCTAGTTAAGACAGATGTGGCTCGTTTACAACAGTCTGGTAGCGAGCAATTTCTTGCCCAACAGCCAGGTTGTTTTCGCTGTCTCGGATGCATTACATGCCGAGCCCTTACTGCATCTGATTCCTTCTGCCATCCTTTCAGCGGGAGACGCTATCAGATCCGACATAGGGTGTCCTGCATGACACGTTTTATAGTATACCTTATTACGTGTCCCTGTGGACTCAACTATGTCGGCAAAACTGAGCGTACTCTCCGGGAGAGGATGGCAGGACACAGGTCCTCTATTAAAGCAGCATTAGAAACCGGACGGAGTGACCAACCGGTCGCTCGGCATTTCCTACTTGCTAAACATTCGATACCCTCATTGAAATACATCATTATCGACCACGTACCCAGTAGTTTAAGACGGGGTAATCGTGGTCTGAAATTACTTAGATGTGAAGCTCGATGGATCCACAGACTCAATACATTGGCGCCGAAAGGGCTCAATGAGTCTGCTGGATTACACTGCTTCATCTAATGTCGGTATGATATATACTTTTTGTCTTTCTGTTTACTTGTATTAAATTACTGAAGGTTTTGTATATGTCGACCTTTCAAGGTGTCGACTAGTTCAGTCTATTATGACATATTAGCGATTTCTGCTATGTTTTGATCTACATCTTTTCCTTGTTTTCCGCTCTTAGATTATTTCTTTATATAGACTTAGGTGTTACATTTGTATGTTGGTTTTATATATTTGTTATTGTTGGGTATTATGCACTGTCCTGTGGGTATGTGTAGCTTCCGTACACTAACTCAGTAACCTAGTTACCAGCGTGACGTTTATGCCGCCCACGTGACGTGTGTCAACCTTGTCAATGAGTGACGCTATTAGTGCGCATTGTGCACATTGGCTGACAGCTCAGGCAAGTACTGATGATGTTTGTGGTGAGGCTGACGGAGCGCGGGAACAGGTAAGTGAGGGCGTGGAGGTATACAGGTATATATTGACTGTATGTATCATTGTGTTTGTATTCCTGTCCTGAAGAAGAAGCGAAATAAAAGAGCTTCGAAACGTTGACATTTATGACGTGACTCCGACTCTACTTTCAGCGTGTGCCGCCGTTGTGGTTATATTGAATCTGGTCCCGTTACTGGCTTCCTGGACGTGCACCGCACCTTTACTTGTTTGATGGATGTGCTGCTCCACACGGACATATATATATATATATATATATATATATATATATATATATATATATATATATACAAACATGTTACTTGGCAGTTGAGCATTAACCCAGAGAAAAAACACATGTTCATTTTAGCTATGATGTGTAAGCAGGTGCCAGGTTCCCAAGAAAACCAGTTAGTGTAGGACTTGCAGTGAAATGGGGTCCCTTGGCGATGGGCTGCAAGCTTAAATGCATTGATCAATTCATGAACTAAAACCCCATTATTTATTTATTGATTATTTGAATGTTAAGGTGAGTTAGTTTGTTGTAGTGAGTGCTGGGCCCCCTGTGTTTGTATTTACTAGTGTGTGGTCACAGGCCACCGCACCCCACCCTGGGATGGGGGTGCTGTTTGCACCCCATTCCTAGGAATGGCGAGTGTGTTGGTACTTCTGTATCTATATATATATATATATAGTCCATTGAGACCGCACTCAAGGTTCTGAACTTTGAAAGGGGTGCTCCACCAGATGAGCAATCATTAAGGCATAATATGAAGAAGATACGTATATGTATATATGAAAAATACAAAGTTCAGAGTGCACTAATGAGTAATAATACACAATTATAAGAAAAAGGTATAGTTTAATAAAAAAAAGTGCCCCATAGACAACATATAAAATACAGAAATGCATTTATTGCAGCATGTGTTAAATATCTTTAAAAGCTTTAGTTATTCCAATAGTATAATAGGCCCAACGCGTTTCGTCAGAAAGGTGATTTTATCAGGGGCTTAAGAGCATGGAATTTTGACAACCAAATGGCACTGTAAATTTAATATGAATATTCAAGAATCAATGAAAATGTCTATACATTAGTTTAAGAACATCTTGTAGATGGAGAATAGGATAAGGAGAGGTGGACAAAAGGAGAAAAGAACAATCAATAATTCAAAGCATGATTCAATTACGAGGTCACTTAGATAATCAGTGACTCTTAATCAATGAATTAATAGACCTATTTACAATCCATAAGTACATAGATATACAATACGTGGACAATCAGTGAGTATATAAACATACAATTTAAGAATGTTAAATCGTGTTAAAATTAATTATATTTTATTTATAGTGAATAAATACATATAAGAATGTAATCGATTACCAGACATTTCAAGACAAAATAATTTTCCTGTGATAAGCCTATTATTAATAAAAGTCACGATTATGGTTAAAGTAGTACTATAGTATTCAATAATTTAATTGGATCGTATATAATCAGCTTTAGCTTATTGTGTTCCACTGTATATATCTCGTGGAACGCACAGCCAATTCCGGTAATAGGCATCAGTAGTATTCATCTGAATTTACATAATGTCAGTTCCACCCTTGTGTGGAACACCCTAAGGTCATGGGTACCAGCAGTATCTTCTATAGATCACGGAACGTCACTTCCGCCCCTCCACTTCCACCCATTTGAGGTCACGGGCACCAGCAGCGTCTATCGTGGGCTGACGGAACCTCACTTCCGCCCTTCTAACTTCCAGCACGGAACCCCGGACTCGGTACTTCTAAGCGCCCGATTAAAACTATATATACATGATATGGATATTCTTTATGGTTCACAGTGTACACTCTTCTATCCTTTTCCCTTATTTTCCCAGGTTCATCGGTTTAGTTCAAAATAGGGGGACGTACCATATTAGAGAAAAACATGGACGCCATATGGAACTCACGGCGGGGCTGCCCTGTGTTCCACCACTTAATTAGGATTTATATGGAAGAATATAAGTTTGCATGATATTATTTTTTATATGGTATATAAATTAGACATATAGCTTTCATACTCTGCATTATAGGTACTCCATTTTAAATATAAAAGCATTTATTTGGATATCACTAAAATTGCAGCACATACCCTATACAGGAAGTGACATAATTACCTAAATCCTATATATAGTAATCAGAGCCTACTGATTTTCATTCAGCATTTGGACTTTAGTGAGCACACATCCAGTGGTCCTGATATATGTAAGTGTCCTTTTTCCTCATTCTTTATTCTAATCACTGTTACATATTAAATATATGTTTGTACATTTATGGTTATTGAAAGCAATCTCCTTCGGCTTATTTTGTAGATGGGCCGACATTAAAAATTTGAGTTTTTTTCTGATTTTGTGGCGCATAAAAACCCCCACTCATCCGGTCCCAGAGACTTGGTGTGGTCGGATATTGTTCAATTTCTTTTAGTCCAAACTTTGGCAGCATGAAGGTAGAAATCTTTTCATATTGTCCTGTCCCCATATTGAATATAGGTAATTTAATCACATCATTGTACAGATGCATTTTCTCAGATGCATTTTTAAATATCATCTCTTATGAAATATTGACCTCGCCTTGACAGTTTGTATGAGATTTTGCCTCGTATGAAGGTATATATTTTGAATTTTTTTTTTCTCTCGGTGTGGCTTATACTGTATCTATAATAGGCTTATCATGGGGAAATTCTTTTGTCTAGAAATGTCTAGTAATGGCTTACATTCTTATATGTATTTTTTCACTATAAATCAAATATAATGAATTTTAACACGATTTAACGTTCACAAATTGTATGTTTATGTACTCAGTGATTGTCCACGTATTGTATATCTATGTACTCATGGATTGTAAATAGGTCTATTAATTCATTGATTAAGAGTCAATGATTATCTAAGTGACCTCGTAAATTGAATCATGCTTTGAATTATTGATTGTTCTTTTCTCCTTTTGTCCTCCTCTCCTTATCCTATTCTACATCTAGCAAGCGCACACGGATTACTTGACGTGTATTCGCGTCCGCTCACCATGCTTCGGGATCGTTTTCAGCGTACCCCTGCACGCCATGCTTCAGACTTGGTGGCTCACTGCGTTCGCCACGCTTTGTGAAGTCAACTCCAAGCCGACCTGGATAGTGGGGGTATGAACAGGTTGGGAGGATGCGTACCGCCTCCGCTCGCCACGCTTGACTTGGATAGTCTGGGTGTGCAAGGATGGAATAGCACGCAAATTCGCAGGAAATCATGGAAAATCGGCCGCAAATCGGCCAAAATACAGCCGCTAAATTGCATCCATCGCAGATCGAATCGGTTGCGAATCGGCCGCTATATCATATGCGATATCGTATGCGATTTAGATGAAATTGGGTGCCGTGATAATACACACGTACCATTGCAGTTTAGTAGTATCTTCAGATTCTAAAATTCTAGTGTCAGATGCAACCTCCATGGTCAGAAGGTTCTTAAAAAAAACCTTTCCTAAAAGTACTATATAACAGAAAATGTAGCACATGAGCTTTGCAAAGTGTCATGGAGACAAAAATGAAATCATGTGATGTGGTACAGATGATAGAAAAATATAACTTATAGGCCATTCAGCTATGTCAAATATGGTTGTGGATCAAGAATGCATTGAGGCTGTTTTGTTGCTAGTTATCCAGGGCATCAGTGACATAATAACATCATTAATTCCACTCCACATCATGAGATTTTGGGACAAAATATGTCCGCTTCTACCAGATAGCTGAAACTTGTACATTTGTATATTTTAAGCAAAATAATAACTACAAAATCAAAATCCACACTTAAATGGGAATACAGTGACAAACACAGTTTTGCAGTGGCCCCTCAGTCTCAAAATTGTAACTCAATTGTATATAGAGGAGTGGTCCAAGGTCCCTTGGTGAGTGTTTCTCCAACCTTGTAAAGGGTTACAGAAAGCAGTTTTGTAATGTTGCTATGTTCTATTATTCATGCCAGGGAGGTTTTATCAAATATCATTAGTTGTGGAGCCAATAGGTGTGGGAACTTTTTTTTTAATTCAGTTGCAAAACAAAAGCTGTTGTAGCACCAAAGCACAGTTGGGAATAAAAACTTTACCACTTGGCTATACTCACAATATCACGCATTGCATGTGTGGTTTCATACATTGATTTTAATGGGATGTCTTTTAGCACGCTGAGAGGAGCCACAATAGAAACAAAATAAAACGTTGTTTTTTATTCTAATGCTAAAACCAAAGTATGATTTGGCATTATTCACTGTGATTTTAATGAGGCAGAACACATCTCTACCAGCAACAATAATACAGGACTTGTAAGTCTGTGTTTACATAACTGTGGTCATGAATTGTATATATATTTGTTGAACATAACTAACATTTCATTTAAAGTGATTTTATATGTATTGTACTGTATTGTACTGTATCCTGTATATAAATTAAATGTGATTAGTAAAGAGGATGGGACTTGGAAAAAAGGTTGCATAACTACATGCTACAGTTATGTAAATCCAGGACAGGATAGTATTTTTGTATAATTTTAATATTCTGATTCAATTTTCACTTTGCAAATACAGAATGACAGGCCGTTTTACTAGATTAAATCTGTTTAAATTTGGGTTTTAAACTATTGCAATGTACTCAGTACTTACATATACAGTAGCAAAATGTTTAAAAATGACATACTTAGAAATGATTCCTTATTTATCACCATTTTTCTTCTGACATGCCATTTATTAAGAAGTGACAGCCAGCTCATCTGTTTTATTTATCTGTAGAAAAGAACTGCTATTGTTATTTTTAGATATACTAAGTGACCCATGTACATTACTTATAACGATGAGACGAAAAAAAAAATTAAAACAGAAAAATGTTTTACACTTTTTCAACGGCATTGCTTATCATGGAATACGGTTATATTTCAAGGTCTAAATTTAGTTTTTATTTAAAATATCATCATTTGGCTTGGCAGTGGGCAATAAATTAAAGAATTAGACTATGTTATAACATTTAGTATGATTTACACTCACATCTAATGACTCACAATCCATTTATATTTTTGGCAGTATAGACAAATTAGCTGTGTTTTCCTGGCACAATTAGCTACAAGTCCTTAGTTTTATTTCACTTAGTACTGAAGGACAAATCAGTGATAAGTGATGCAAACATTTGGATAGTCAGCTAAGATTTTTTTGTCTTTAAGCAATTTATCATGTAAATTGGTTCGTCTTTGTTTTATGGAAATTCGAAACAGCTTTTTGTGTGATTGAATGTTTGTCATCCTATTCAATATGCAACAATATTTATTTTTTTAGCTTTTGATATAGAAGACATGGTAGAAATCTATTTTTGCCTTCTGGGCAGATAATATGCTTTTGTAAACTAGGTATTTTCCCAAGATCAAATGCTTTTTAGTTTTGATAATAATAATAAATCAAACAGCATTCAACAGTGTTCTTTTGTAGCAAATGTTTTGTCATGTTATTGTTCAATATTTATTTGAAATATATATATATATATATATATATATATATATATATCTTACAAATAAAGGTATATTTTCGTTTTACATCTGAGATAACAGCAGTCAGCGGCGCAGGAACAACCCAGTTGTGGACTGGGCCAGCAAGCCGCCATGACTGCCCCCGGTCCGGCTATTTATACCTGATGAGTGGGGCTTAGTGCTGGACAGCGCCGCAGACACGAGTCTGTGCAGCGCTGTGTGACTTCTGGTGAAACCGGAAGTTCGGTGGCTGGGAGCCGGCCGCTGGAACGCACAGCTTCCGGGTTGGCCGGAGCTGTGCAATGTCCTGAGTAACTAAGATGATCTACATGGCTTAATGCAATGCTATAGGGCTACTTTTTATGGAAGTCTATTTAGAGTATGAGGGTTCTTATATAAAATCCATGAAGCGTTAGAAAACGCTAGTTATATAGCTGGACCGAAGTGAACTGCACGGACCAGGAAGGGCATGATTGACAAGGGGTTAATTGGATAATGGGAAATTTAATTGTTTCACTAAATTGGGTGATAGTTCTTATTAGAGTGAGTGAATTTTTGCTATGGACGGGTCACAGCAATTGGGGGTATTACAAGTTTAGTGAATGGATACATTATATAGTTTATGGGCTGTGATAATTAGGAATAAATATATGGTCTGGGAAAGGAGTCTAATCTACATAGATATTAATAGTGTGATTTATAATACTTGATTGGTGGTGGTGTGTTGCACAGGGGTAAATTATTTATTGATCTTATCAATCTCTCATTATGATGTATTTGTTGCGGGCATCCAGATCCTAGTCTGGTCCTGATCTGCCTACGTTATCTCTACTGCTTTTGGAGTTTTTGGTATTCTATAATGAATTTTAATAATTTTTTATATTTTTAAATAATATATATATATATATATATATATATATATATATTTTGATATTTTTATTTGTAATTTTTATTTTTGCTCTATACATTTATAAATTTACATTGTGTGTAATACCTAAGGTTTTAATATGGTGTTGATTCTTTGGTGATTTATCGTGTATTACGCTAAGGTGATATTTTAAGTCTGGCAAATGAAGTTTCAATCTGCTTATACTTTTTATTATTCTGTTTAAGGATGGTTTCTCTAGCACACTGTCATCCACCAAAGGATGTAAGGTGGTATGCGAATCGAGGGTTATATATGCTCAATCCATGTTTGGTGTCTGAATGGTGCTGGCCTTCTAGAGCAGTTTAATACCCTGCAGAGAGATATTGTGCAGTAATATACAGATATGATCAGACATGGGGTTATACAGATTGTATTGTGACTTGCTAACAAAAAATAAGGCTTTAGGGGAAGCACATGTTAGTGATGGTTACAAATAATGCTAACGTGTACACTTAGAGCCACCAGAGGATACAACCCACTTGGTGCATGTGGGTTTCCAAGGTAGCACATATTGTCCTTTTTCTGTTAAGGAAGGTAGACATAGGGGAAAACGGAAGGGTGAACAGTTATGGGAAACACTACACAGTACGTGGGTCTGGGTGGGACGACCAAAAAATATCAATATGTGCATAGAAAAAGTATACAAAAAGTGAAAAAAATAGAAAAAAAGTGGAAAAAAGTAGGACCATAGTCTATTCAATTTCATGTCCATTGCACAAGACTGTGTCATGGGTAGGTACACAGAAAATGGGATCTTATCCACCACTGCCCGCTATCCAATGGGACAAGACAGGGGTGTCCCCTTTCACCTTTGGTATTTGTCATGGTTATAGAAACCCTTGCTGCTATGATTAGATTTTCTGATAGAGTGAGTGGTGTATTAGTGGGCCCTCAAGACTATCATTGTTTGCAGATGATGTATTGCTTTCCCTTACCAATCCGCATATCTCTCTTCCTGCTTTATACAAAATCATAGAGGAAAATGGGGTCCTCTCTGGTTATAAAATTAACTATACCGAATCTGAAGCCATTCTATTACATTCCCCGGATGACCTAAAACAATCCCTGCACTCTTCCTATAACTTTACATGGCAGGACCGCAAGATTAAATATTTGGGCATATACATGACATCTCGTTATGATTTATTATATTCTGAGAACTATCCACGTCTCTTACAAAAACTAAAACTGGATCTCGCTAAGTGGAAAACTCACATAATTTCCTGGCTGGGAAGAATTATAGCAAATACAATGATCCTTCTGCCCCAACTCCTCTATCTTTTTCAAACTCTATCCATTAAAGTGCTGGAGAGGGTAGTTAGGGATGTCCAGACCTCTCTTAAAAAAAATTGTGTGGAATGACAAAACCCAGAGAATCGCCTTCCATGTTCTCAGATGCCCCCACTTTGGAGGAGGCAGGAGCTTCCCTGATGTTAAGTTTTATTGTTTTGCCTGCCATCTGAGTCAGCTGGTGGCCTCATATGCTACAAAGGGCAGTCTGGCCTGGTTGGATTTGGAAGCCTCTTATTTAGGCCTCAACTCGTTGGCCTCCCTATGGGGTCTGGACAGGCGCTATCAAAACTATCTGACAAATTCCTTTCCATCACTCCGTTTTTTATATCTCTCTATGGATCAAATCCCTTGGACAATAAAAATTGTCTTCCCTGTGCTCTCCTCTCACCTCCTTGTGGGACAACCCTGCTTTCCCCTCGGGAGTAACACCCCTCTGCTTTGCACAATGGTTACAACAGTAGCTGTCTTCAGAGCACACAACTTTTGCTCTGGTGATAACTGGGCATCCATAGATGAAATCAAAAGGTAACTTCCCGTCCTTATCCCCTCCCTTCTTAGAATTCCTCCAGATCCGACATTTCTTTCTCTCTCTAACACAAACAGAGGTTAAATGTGATCTCAATCCCCTATGTAGCGAACTAATCTCTTCTATTTATTGTATTTTGGTTGAGACCTCTTCGATCTCACAGATCCGCCATGAGCAGGAATTGGAGAGAGATCTGGGTCCCCCCCCCACCCAGATTCTAGTTGCTGGGAGAAGGTAAGAGCAGGTATTGCCAAAAGCTCCATCTCAACCCAACTCAAGGAGATGTCTTACAAACTATATTACAGGTGGTATTATACCCCTGACACATTGCGTAGGCAAGTACTGAATAGCTGATGCTGGCTTTCATCACAGGTAGCCCTCATGTATGCACACTATGATCCATGCACATGCGCGTTGGTTCAATAATTGCTTGGGTTGTAAATTTGCAGCTCAGCGATCAAGTCTAAATTAAGTCCAATACCTGAAATCTATTCTGACCATGGCATTCTTGGTAAATATTGTAGTGAATCCCATTTATAATTTTTTAATGCAACAAGATGGTCAGTAACCCAAACATGCTTTACATAACTTTAGTAATGTTTCACTACAGTATGGTACATTGCAGAAACAGAATGACATTGTATTACAACTATGTAAAATCAGTGTAAACAGAAATACAAATAGTGATACACATCACATGAATCAATCAACAGGTTCCTCAAACAAAGAAAGAATGCATGCAAACTGCATCTGAACAGATGAATACAGCCATACAATATATTATTTTACATAAATATCTTGTAAAAAAATAACAAAATGTACTTATTGTGCTTATTTAAATGAAAGATTTACACGACAATGTGCTACAGATGATTCTAGCAGCAAAATGAACAAGAAGCTCATGACACACTTTACGGAGGAATGAGATGATAATAGTAGCATGTTAAATATTGTGGACATTAATTGCGTACCCCCTACTACTGAGGAAAGGAAAGCTCCTTGGCCAAACTGTCATTCTTAAAGTCAAGAAACTTATCTGCTTACAAACCCTTTATAAATATTATTACTTCAATTAGAGAATTGAAATGCACAAAAGGAACAATGACACCTCTTAAAAGAGGTATGACATTTCTGTTTGTTTCATAAATTTGTGATAAACATTTACTAATTAACTTTGACTAAATGTGAATGATACAGTAGGATTCAGTAAAAAATGTGGCAGCTGATAACAGACATGGATAACAGACCCTTATAAAATCAGTATATAAAGATACAACATTTAACCAAGGATTTAAATTCAGATATACTGTAACATTTGTCTGAAGTAATGTAGTCATAATTTATGTTACAAATAAAATAGTTATAATAGATATCAAGCTTCAGTCATTGCAATAAGTTTCAAACTACTGTAAGTTAAACTGGCTTTGACAGATAAATCTTGAAAATACCCATATTGCCTTAGAGAACCATAGACATCATTTTATTATAAAATAAGAAGTGTTAAGTTTTCCCATAGACACATGCCAAAACCGTATATTTTAATTTTGAATTTGGACTTCTGCATTGTTTGTGTTTGACGAGCGGCAATCCTCCCAAGTTTCCACTGCTGGCACATTGTTATAGATTGAACTAATAAAACTGATGAATACCAGGAATTTTGTTCTTTCTGGTTTCAGTTTTTTGCCTTATCCTGGTTGTGCACAGTCTATTTATTCACTATAAACTTCATATACTACACAGATAGTCCCCAAAGGAAACAACAAGTTTGAGAAATTATAAAAGGGTAGTTTCCCTGCTACTGATGATGTTAATTATAATAAGAGTTAAAATAAATAATAAAACACTAAAGGATCTTCTAAAAACTGAGTCAAGATATTGGTGCAATAAATATTTTTTTTTAAAGTATATTGAACATAACAAAATAAAATGAGATCTCAGAATTTGAAAGACCTCTATTTGAATAATAAGAATGAAAAATAACAAGACCAATGGAAATGCATTCTTGGTACATTTTATTTTTTAATTGATGCAATTGCAATATTTAAAATGTTGATTAAGGAAAATTATAAGCAATTTCAAAGAGTTTGCATTACTACAAGAGTATGCACGCTGAAGAAAAACCATACTATAGCAAAAGATCTTTTGACTATTAAACTATTGGGTTTCTCTGAGAAAGCACCATCTATGTGGCACTAGTGAACTAACTAGCGTTTACAGGAATTTCTGACCTACTGTACAGCAATAACCGTGTTTGTTTTAGGGACGAAGCTTGCCCCCTTTTAAAATCCCTACCCAGTGCTGGTATTCTCTGTTTTTTACTGCATTATTGTTGCTCTTGTGATTAAACTATCATACTGTAGTTCTTGTTTCACATTCCCTATATTGCTGGGTTATTTGATTTGAACTGTTCTCTCATTTCACTTCATAATGTAAGTTGTCTTTTAACAGAATTGTAACTTGAAGATCTACCACAGCGAAGAAGACGTACTCTCAATGATTTACTTAACTGCATGAGACCCAGATTTAGCTATTTAACACTCTGATATTACTGAAAGGGAAATAATAATGGCTGATGAAACAGTTATAAACTTTAGTTGGGATACTGAATATGGGTCTTCTATAAATATCTCACCTTTGATACAGTAGCAGAATCAGAGTAAAAGGATCTTAAGGGACTTTCTCAAGTTGTTATGGCACAAAATGTAGTTGCCATGGTTGATTGCAAGAGGGAAGTGTGAACGGTGTAATGGTTAGCAATGCTGCCTCACAGCACTGAGGTCAAGGGTTCAATTCCCACCATGGCCCCAACTGTCCGAAGTTTGTACATTCTTCTTATGCTTGTGTGGGTTTCCTCTGGATACTGCAGTTAACTCCCACAATCCGAAAATATACTGGTAGGTCAATTGGTTCCCCCAATAAATAAATAAATACATAAACCTAGAATGTCTATATACAGTATGTGAGTGTGTGTGTATGCATGTGGTAGGTAATATATTCTCTGTAAAGTTCTGAGGAATATGTGTGCACTATATAAATAACATAATAAATAACAATAATAAATACATTTGTCAAATATATTGTTTTGTCAATAACTTGCATGGCAATTTCTGATGGCAACAAATGCACAAATATATTAAACAATTTCTATAATTATGACAGCCAATTCCATGACAAGACATTGTTTTCATGTGCATTATTTAGTTGTACAAGTTTGCTGTAGAAACCAAAATATTTTATGGAAGACTAATGGAAAACAAATAATGGTAGGTATACTGCAGTTTTGGCAATGACATGTTACATATTTATACAGAGATAACATACTGTGTGGATGAAAGCTGAATAAGAACATCAAATTATGTTGAATATTAAACTTGTCTATACTCCATACTGTATGTGAAAACATCTCAGCAGTTAATGTGCTGTAATTAAACCAGTAGGGAAATACCTCAGTAGTTTCTGACTAGGTACAAAAAGAATAAATATACAGTGAGATATAAGAAAACAGCAATTCAGGGGCTAAAATGTATTCCATTGTTTTATTTGTTAATGAAGATCAGTGTATGCCTGAAATGTCTTTAACTCAATCTATTACATATCATTTATATATTTTTTGAAATATACTTCTGATCTTCAGATAAAAGATAAATGCATGACTTTTGCCTAGAGCAAAACACTGTCTTCGCTGCAATTAAATAGTTCCACACTTTAAAGTTGTATATAAAAGACTGGAGGCCAAATTCACTGAAATAGAGATATGAACTGTTGTTACCTATGGGGAGATAACTGTCAAAGTTGTATTTTACAAGTTCACTACTGAAAAATATCACCAGATCAATTAATATAAAAAAAATCAATTATTCTCAGTGTGAAAATAGCCATAATACAAAAGTCAGTTTCGATAAAAAAAATAGATAATAAATGAATTAAAACAATAGTAATAAAATTATAATACAAACTACATACAGTATTTGACGGCTTGTATTTGATATACAAAAAATATATTTTTTTAGCATGTTAATATAGTTGTTACATTTTTTTGGTACATACTGTTAAAGTCGAGTTGCTTACACGCCATTTTACGATAGTATGGCCGCCATTTTGGTTCGCAGAGTTGCGCAAATAAAGTTTCCATACCCGAGTCAAAGTGACAAAGTGGACCAGAAGAGTAGCCATACTATTACACATAAATTCATAAGAACATACTGACACTAAATAAAATATAGTTAAAGGTTTAGAACGCCACACATAGCTTAGTTAGCATTGCATACATCTGTCTGTATAGTGTTTAGTACCGTTCCGTTTCTTATGCGCAGTATTCCGGTCATTGCGAATATTTCGCAATACGCACGGCCCGATAGTTATGGACATAATCCATATTCCCAGGACAGTTTCTGTTGAAAAAGGTATAACAAAGGAATCCAGATGTAACCGGTTTCTACTGCTATTTACAACACCTGACGACGAAACCAACAAACAAAGAACTCCAAAAGTTCACTCCCCTGCACCTATTCAAACCAGGTGCATCATTTTACCCCCAATCACAGAGAACCTGACATACGACCCCCGACCAATAGAAATGGCCTTTGACCTCCCCCTTCTGACCCTATAAGATAGGTGACCCAGGGCGGCCTTGGTCACTTCGGCACATCTTCCTTCCCCTGACCTTCGACCGGGCTATAGTTCAACCCTGAACGATAGCGAGCTCCGACCGGACTGCGCAGCGCATATTTGATGGGACGGTAAACGGTTGCATTCACGGTACTTATTTTCATTGTATTGTTGGCTGATTGTATCCTGTATCTGTATTTCCTTCCCCTAGTAGAGCCTGTTTATTCTACTCATTGTTAGACTTTTGTATCACTTGTTACATCTGTATTTTCTATTCCTGTAACCCCCTGTTGTCCGTTAGGGACTTAAATACATCTTTTTACGGAGTTCCTATCTCCTTACTTCTATACTGTGGTTGTGTCTGTTTATTCGCATAGCGATAAGGTATATTACGGACACTGTCCTAAAAGGTATATTCGCAGATTAGAGTCAGAGTACTGCGAAAGGATCTCTTAATATAGTACTGGTTCTTTGGTGTACAATACACAACAAAGGTACGCTACGCTGCGCTACGCTTTGTTCGCATGTAGCTAGGTATAAAGGGTACGCTGGTTACGGACATAATACGTAACCTGCGCTTTTCACTTATTGTTTCTTTGGTCATATTTAATCGCCATTAACAATTGGGGGCATCGTCCGTCCGTTTCACATTCTAGAGCTCAGTACCAGGCGCGCGGCCTGACCTATACCAGCAAAAGGGTGGAAGTATTTATTATCCATTGCTGGATAGGCCAGGTCCGCGGCGGTGCGGGGTTCGAGAAGTGCTAGCGTTGAACCCGAAGTACAATAAGTGAAACATTAAGCCACGTGTTTTAAAGCATATCTAAGTGTTTAGTAAGCTGTACTTCTGCCTGCCACAAGTAGTTTAACGGGGTATAGTGTCTTGAGTTGCTTGTTTATTACAGTATATGTGCCACGTGCGATAAAGTTCGCACACGTGGAGACAAAGGCCTGTGTTTTATTATAGTACATAGAGGATCCCTTCTGTGCAAAACTATAACTTTTATTGTTAGTTACTGCAAGACCAGAGACTCCGCCACGTGGCGATAAGTTCTGGGCCTTTTTGCAGTAACGTAAAGCGTCTATTGTGTATTACGCAAGGTGCGCGCGCACGTGCCCATATCGGGAAATTTTCGCATCTTTGTACGTGATTTACGGATTAAGTGCGGGATTTATTTTGCATCTTGATACATAACTTTCGGACGAAGTTAAGGGATTTATTCCACATTTAGGCGCAATTACTGCATATAGCGAAACTTGAGCGCAACCTTGCAAATACACTATAGTACACGTGGGTGGCCGATTCATCGGCGGCCTGTGAACAGGTTTAACAAAACACACGTACACACGTGGCTGTTCACTGGCACTGCACATGCAGCACACATAGGAACGCAAAGGTGAACAGTATTGAATCACTAGCTTTATTTAAAACAGTATAGTAATATACTGTGGATAAGGCGGTGATTAATAAGAGAAAATATTTTTTTTTTTCTTTTTGTTCATTTTCTCATAAACAAGCAACACAAGCATTATTTTAATAGATTCCTATAGCTATTTAAAAAGGGATTTATACCTGCATAAGTATCTAGTGAGAAGCTACCAGCCTGGGAAGATTTTCTGTACAGAAATATTTCAAATTTAAGCATAAGACCAAGGTGTAACTAGCGCCCAGTGTGAAACAAAACTGAGGCGAACGGGTGTGTGACGGCACGACTCAAGCGCAGTGTAGTCCAGTGTAGGACAGTCCAGGTAGGACAGGGTGCACGTGACGACGTGCCCATAGGAACTGCCCCTCCCGTGGAACTACCTATTTTGATCCACTAGGAGAGTACAAGAAGCTAAATCGGAACCCAGTGATCCGATTGGCTGATTTAGAAAAAAACAGTTTTTGGGGGTACAGGAAAACAAGTTTGTTGTGCCCTGGAAAAATTAGGCCGCACCTTGCAAGTTGGCTAGTAGTTCGCTACTAGTTGAAAGACTTGGTGATTGAGTATTATTGCCTCGTACCCTTCGCGCCTCACTTGATTGTGGGAACGTTCTAGGTCGCTGAGAAGTGAGTGTTTGGGGAGCTCTCAAGAAGTAATAACCCACCGGTATCTACTAGCTGTGAACGTTTATTCCTGTAATTATGGGTAATAACGGGTCACGCTGTGATAACGTGTCAGTTAGGGAGGAAGCGAGTCGACCAAAAGGATCGGCGGCTTTCATAATGTGCTGTAAGCACGGTGAACGAGCAGTTGTTTACCAAAAGAAATGGAAAAAGATGACACAAGGCAGCAAGTTAGAATTTCCCAGTGTTGGTAGCTTTGATCCAGAAATCTTATCGGCAGTAAAAGATGAAATATGTCTACTCTCCAGTCGTAAGAAGAGAGTGAAGCACATAGAAATTCTTAAATTGTGGCAGAAGGAAGGACAGGAACAATGGGGAAGCAGAGGTCTGGCGATGCCAGATACAATCAGCCACAATAAAAATGCAACCGCTGCCGCAATAGAATCAGCTCCCCCACCCCCATATGTGCCGAAGGGGTTAATGACTAATAAGCAAGACATGAGTAATAATGTAACCGTTGCTAACTTGTACCCTGTCTTATCCCCTTATAAGGAAACCTGAGAGGAAAACGAGCAGCTGTTGGCACTGGCCGTCTCCCATGCAATTAATATGATTGAGGGAAAAGCTGAACCGGCTAAACCTGCTGCTGGGGCCCCTGCACAGGGAGAGGAGACGGCTGATGCCAACAGCATAGTCATGGACTCAGGTAAGATAGCACCACACAGCACAGACACAGACGACTCCCAACCAGGTCCCAGTAATGCGGAGGTGGTTTAAACATACCCTGTACGCACACTGGAGGTTCCCTATGGTAAGGCAGACAGAGAGGGTGTGATACCTACCAGAAAGATGACCATGCTAAACCCATGGACACGGTTAGAGCTGCGATCCATCATTACAGATTTCCCTGATCCTAGGAAAGATCTGGCCCTAAGCCAGAAATTTGTAAGGGATCTGGGAAACTCTGATGAACCCACCAACAAGGATTGGAGAATCATGTTGAGGGCCTGTCTCCCTACCCACATAGACATCCCGAAATTCATTCAGGACAGTGGATTGAAAGTGGACAGGGAGATAAATGATGAGATCAACCAGGAAAATATACGCCTAATCAACTTACAATTGGGAGTATATTTTCCTGCGGCAGTGGAATATAGCAAGATTTTCACCATCATGCAAAAGGATGGTGAAACCGCTGGTGATTATTTCACCAGGGCCTTGAAAACGGTATCAAAATACACTGGTGTCTCCGAGCCTAAGGACAACCCCCACCTGAGGGAGATGATTGTCTCTGTGCTGGTGGAAGGGCTTAAAGAAAATCTGAGAGCCAGAGTCCAAACATCTTTCCCAAATTGGCGTGGAATGACAGTAGATGCCCTACGGGAATCTGCCATGGACCACGACCGTAACATTAAGAAACACAGAGAGCTGCAAACCGATAAATTAATGATGGTTAGCATCCAAGCTTTCAGTAAGGCCCCTAACAAGACCTCATATCACCAGAACACCAGAGACACAGGTAGAAAGCAAATAATTTGCTACAAATGCAATAGAGAGGGACACATTGCAAATCAATGCAAGTCAGGAAACCCCAGGAGTTACAAAACACATAGGCGAGACTGGGAGCCTCACCAGGGTGAGACACAGAGATACCCAACCCCTAGACAATGGGAGGAGACAAACAGGTCACGCAACATGCCTCCTCCCCATCTGATGGCTGACACGGTACTAAGGGCAACCCAGGTAAGACAATAGGAAACAGGTCATACCTGTATCCTACAGCCAGTTAGATTAACACAACACCTTAGAGAGGAACCTCAGGTAAAGGTTGACATAGCTGGAGTAAGGCAAACCTTTTTGGTTGATACAGGGGCGGCCAGATCTGTTCTCAACACACCTCTTCACTTGGGTTTCACTGACCAATCAGTAGCAGCAATTGGGGTAACAGGAAAAATACAACATTACCCACTGACGAAACCAGCGGAGGTTACAATCGGGCCTCTGCATACCAAACATTCTTTCCTGTTGGCTGTAGCGGCCCCGACTAACCTCCTGGGTAGAGATTTACTATGCAAAATGGGATGTGTCATCTATTGCACCCCTGATGGGGTATTTCTGGACACTCCTAGAAATCTTACACAAGAAGTGCAAGATATGCTGGATAGTCCTCAGAGGCTAATGTTGTATTCCACTGTTGTAGAGTCAAATCCATCTAGGGTAGCTGAAATTACAGCACAAATACCGAGTTCCCTTTGGACTAAAGATGGACAGGATGCTGGGCTGATGGCAAATGTAGCTCCAGTAGAGATCCGCTTAAAAGAAGGCAGGATAGCCCCAAAAATACCGCAATACCCTTTAAAACCTGAAGTTGAGCTAGGAGTATACCCTGTGATCCAGCGATTGCTCCAACAGGAAATCCTAGTTAGAACTTCCAGCACGGCCAATAGTCCCATCTTTCCTGTGAAAAAGAGCGGGGGGAGGGGCTACAGACTAGTGCAGGATTTAAGAGGGGTAAACAAAGTAGTTGAGAGCCAATTCCCCGTAGTGCCAAACCCAGCTGTCATCCTAATGCAAATACCACCTCACTGTACTCATTTCACAGTCATTGACTTGTGTTCTGCGTTTTTCTCTGTCCCTTTGCACCCTGACAGCCAGTATCTGTTCGCCTTTACCTACAGAGGAGTACCGTATACCTGGACACGACTCCCCCAGGGATTCATAGACAGCCCCAGCATCTTCTCCCAGGCCTTGCATGATTGTTTGCAATCCTTTCAACCCATGAGTGGTTCGATACTTATACAATATGTCAATGACTTATTGTTGTGTTCTGAGTCACTGGAGTCATCAGTGGATGACACTAGACAGCTGCTAATGCATCTCTCAGAGACAGGACATAAAGTATCAAAGGATAAGCTACAATTATGCCAGACCAGGGTTAAGTATCTGGGCCACTGCCTTACCCAAGGGCTGAGACACCTCACCGATGACCGAATCCAAGCGATTCGAAACATGGCACTGCCACAGACCCAGCACCAGATCCGTACGTTCCTAGGCATGTGTGGATACTGTCGCAATTGGATCCCAGGATTCTCTATTCTGGCATTACCACTACAAGAGATGGTTTCCTCAACTAAGCCAGACCGGGTCTCTCACACTGAGGAATCTGAGCTGGCTTTCGAGGAACTAAAGGTGAGCCTAACAAAGGCCCCAGCATTGGGAATGCCAGATTATGGGAAACCCTTTGAACTGTACGGAACTGAATCAGCTGGGTGTGCGGCAGGAGTACTTGTACAAAAACATGGTGATGCCAACCGACCAGTAGCGTACTACAGTGGCCAGCTGGACACAGTAGCATGCTCACTCCCAACTTGCTTACGAAGTGTGGCCGCAATAGCACAACTAGTAAACAAGAGTGAGGATGTGGTGTTAGGACACTATTTAACTGTTCATGCTCCCCATGCTGTCTCTGCCCTCCTAAATTCTGCCCAAACTCGTCATGTGTCCTCAGCACGGTTCACCAAGTGGGAACTGGCGCTGATGGCCCCAGTAAATATTACCATCAAAAGATGCAACACACTAAACCCAGCCACATTCCTTCCTCATGTGCCCTCCAAGGCACAAAGGGTGGAGGGTGATGGGAATGTTGCTGAATATGGTAAAGCAGAGTTTAGTGAGGGTGAGGACAAACATGATTGCATGACCTACCTGAATCAGACCTTTACAGCACGTCCTGACATAAGCGACAGCCCATTAAGTGAGGTAGACATAACCTTATTCACTGATGGTAGCTGTCATAGACAAACGGAGACGGGAGAGCTGTGCACAGGCTACGTGGTAGTAGATGGAGAAGGTATTGTGGAAGCTGAACCCTTGGGACCACCTCACTCAGCACAAGTAGCAGAACTGGTGGCACTGACCAGAGCATGTGAACTGGCCAAGGGAAAATCAGTTAACATATATACCGACTCCAGATATGCTTTCGGAGTAGTACATGATTTTGGAGCCCTATGGCGCCTCCGAAATTTCATGACGGCGGCTGGCACACCAGTGGCGCATGCGACATACATTAGAAGACTTCTGGGAGCTATCCAGCTTCCAGACAGAGTGGCTGTTATCAAGTGCAAAGCTCACACATCAGAGAAGGACCCGGTGTCCCTTGGTAACAGCCGCGCTGATGAGGCAGCGAAAAGGGCCGCATGCCCTGTAAATATTTCCACCCATCCTACAAACCTCTGTACACTGAACATGGTATCCACATCCAAACTGATAGACATGCAGAATTTGTGTTCCCCACAGGAAAGAGCAGTATGGAAGTCGAAGGGATGTGGCCAAGAGTCCACCGGACTTTGGAGAGATGGACACGGGAAACCAGTGGCCCCCGAGCATACCTTCCTAGTCTAGCCGAGGCGGCCCATGGGCTGACACATCTTGGGAAGGAAGGTATGTGCAAGCTGGTAAAGGCCTACTGGTGTGCACCAGGGTTCGCTTCTCAAGCAGGGAGAGTGGCAATGTCATGCCTCACCTGTTTGAGGAAGAACGTTGGAAAAGCCATCCCAACAGAGCCATCCCACATCCCTCCTACAGAAGGCCCTTTCCAGGTAATACAAATCGACTTCATACAGTTACCACCCTGTAGAAATTTGAAATATGTATTAGTATGTGTTGACATGTTTTCCAGCTGGGTGGAGGCTTTCCCCGCTGCCTCCAACACTGCTACCTTTACAGCAAAGAAAATATGTCAGGAGTTTGTCTGTAGATATGGTATCCCAAAGGTCATTGAGAGTGACAGAGGCACTCATTTCACAGGAGAGGTCTTCCAAATCATGTGTAAACTCCTAGGGATTAATAGTAAACTTCATACTCCATATCCTCCCCAGGCGAGCGCCAAAGTTGAGAGAATGAATGGTACTATTAAGAACAAATTGGGTAAAGTTATGGCTGAAACAGGGTTGTTATGGCCAGAGGCATTGCCTATTGTGCTGTATAGCATTAGGACCACTCCCAGGGCTCCGCTCAACTTGTCCCCCTTCGAGATATTGTTTGGTCGGCAGCCACACGTCATGATAGACCCACAGGATGATCTCAAGTGTAACAATGAGCTAACTGTACAGTATATCCTAAAGCTAAACAAACAGCTAAGGAAACAACAAAAGGAGCTGAATTTATTAACACCTGATATGCCTACCGAGAATTGTCATAATCTTAAACCAGGAGACTTTGTTATGATCCGAAATTTTTTACGCTCAGGTTGTTTGATAGACCGTTGGGAAGGACCGTACCAAGTTTGTTGACCAGCACTACATCAATTAAAGTCGCAGAGAGAGAGACTTGGATACATTCGTCCCACTGCAAGAAAGCCAGTAACCCAGAGTTCCCGAGTGCAGAGAGCGAAAGAGAAGAAGTGTCGCTAGAAGCATTGTTCCGGGAAGACTGAAAGGCAGCCAAGGTCGAGCAACCTGAGCGAGAAAAGGTCCAAGAGGAGCAAATAAAAGTATCCTGGTAGAGATGATGGAAGGACTCCAAGCAACAGGTTCACAGTTGTACATCTATTTCTTTGTTTTCTTCCTGTTTCCTCTTCCTCATTCAAGGATACTCGGTGGCTGCCACATTCTAGAGCGATCGGAGCGGAGTTCTGACAGTGTAATAATGGACCCAGATATGGGTGAAGTAGAATCCCTAAATCAGCTTGATACTTTACCCATAACAGGAGAAGGTAAAAGGTATGAAGAAAACGTAGTTCAAGGGCTATGTGATGGGTTATTGTCTGGTGAGTACTGTGTCTGTAGATATTGTCAACCGAAAATGGAAGAAGAATGCATCCAGCGATGTCAGTCGACAAGTAAGGCAACTACAGGCAGACATCCCTTGAGTGATTACCACTCACTAGTGGGTAAGGTCTTAAACCAAACAGAATGCTGGGTGTGTTCACAAGTGCTACATAAAAGGAGTAGTGTAGGCCTAGTCCCATACCCGCTTAATATTTCAGAGATAAGCGTATTAAATAAAGGGAGGCCACTGGATAAGAGATACCTGTATACCAGGTCCCCTAGTCTTAGATTACACCCATACCAAGTGGATAAGTCCCTGGTATGTATGAACTTCTCGAGTTCCAGAACGATTGGTACTTGGGAAGTGACATGGCACAACCAGACAATAACTTACTCCCAGCGTCCAGATGGAGAGCCCATTGATAAGGAATTATTGTTAAAGATCCGAACCAGTGGGAGACACTATAAATATGTCTACACGGTGAAGAAAAGTAAAATGATGGCCGGCAGAGTATCAGCCGGCTACTGTAATATGACCCTACAGCCAGAAACCTGTGAGGAACAAGTCAGGGAGCAGGGGACAGGAATGTTCTTATGGATAATGTGTGATAAAATCATGAAATACTCTGTCCCTTATTTCCTCCCTGACGACGTTTATTATATTTGTGGTAGAAGGGCGTACAAATGGCTCTCCATGAACTACGTTGGAATTTGTTATTTAGGTAGAGTGTTACCTGAAGTGATGACCCTTACACATGATGAAATGGTAAGCATACACAAAAGTGTACCTCCTCCTTACACTCATACCCATTATGATCAAATCCATAAAAGGGATTTAACAATTAAGAAAGAACCCCTAGCTTCGGAAATGATACACGAGTCGTTCGGTATCCAACTCCTCATTGCATTAGATATCACCCATACCGCCAGAGGAGTCATAAATTTTAAGTATATCCAAGCATTAGCCAGCTTGGTAGATAACATCACTGAGATTTATGATGACACCTTTAGGTACACTGGGAAGGAGTTACAAGCGTATAAAAGAGAGCTAGTCCAACATCGGATGGTGTTGAACTATCTGACTGCTATGACAGGAGGATATTGTGTCACCCTCTCTACACAGTTTGGGGTGAAATGTTGTACATACATCACCAACAATACTGAAGACCCAGAAGAAATCATCGATCATCGGATGGATGAGATTCTTCAGCTTAAATGGGAATTTAGAAGGGAACACAATATCAGCCTGGCAGAAATAGGTAACAAAGTCAGCGAATGGACCTCCTGGTTGAATCCCATGCATTGGTTCTCCGGTTTAGGAGAATGGGCGCAGGGAATCATAGCTAACATAGGAAAACTCCTTCTCTGTATCGGTGGTGCCATCATAGTCTTTGTGCTACTGTTCAAATGTTTAAAGGTGGTGACCCGGGGAAAGACAAAACGTACAGAAATCATGAGTGTAAGAACGAGAGATGCAGAGGAAGACCAGGGTTTGGTATATGACCCTATAATCGAAACCACCTCCCTTTAAAGAAACCATATTTGTGAACGTGTATATGTTGTAACCTCCCTTGTTTTTATTTTTATCCCAAAAATTGTACATTATCCTTCGTCACCCTGAGTAGATTGTTCGATAAATGCGGCCCATCATTTATCCATGATCCTGGATCGGCCAAAGAGCAGATGGTTTACTCCCCTTATATGTTCAATTCGCGGATCCTAATTTCTCTGTTAGGATTATGAATTTCTGTATTGTTGTTTAAAATGTTTTGTATTGTAACAGTTTTATATTTACTGTTAAAGGGTGGACTGTTAAAGTCGAGTTGCATACACGCCATTTTACGATAGTATGGCCGCCATTTTGGTTTGCAGAGTTGCGCAAATAAAGTTTCCATACCCGAGTCTGTGTGACAAAGTGGACCAGAAGAGTAGCCATACTATTACACATAAATTCATAAGAACATACTGACACTAAATAAAATATAGTTAAAGGTTTAGAACGCCACACATAGCTTAGTTAGCATTGCATACATCTGTCTGTATAGTGTTTAGTATAAACACTAGGTATAACAAGGTATAACAAAGGAATCCAGATGTAACCGGTTTCTACTGCTATTTACAACCCCTGACGACGAAACCAACAAACAAAGAACTCCAAAAGTTCACTCCCCTGCACCTATTCAAACCAGGTGCATCATTTTACCCCCAATCACAGAGAACCTGACATACGACCCCCGACCAATAGGAATGGCCTTTGACCTCCCCCTTCTGACCCTATAAGATAGGTGACCCAGGGCGGCCTTGGTCACTTCGGCACATCTTCCTTCCCCTGACCTTCGACCGGGCTATAGTTCAACCCTGAACGATAGCGAGCTCCGACCGGACTGCGCAGCGCATATTTGATGGAACGGTAAACGGTTGCATTCACGGTACTTATTTTCATTGTATTGTTGGCTGATTGTATCCTGTATCTGTATTTCCTTCCCCTAGTAGAGCCTGTTTATTATACTCATTGTTAGACTTTTGTATCACTTGTTATATCTGTATTCTCTATTCCTGTAACCCCCTGTTGTCCGTTAGGGACTTAAATACATCTTTTTACGGAGTTCCTATCTCCTTACTTCTATACTGTGGTTGTGTCTGTTTATTCGCATAGCGATAAGGTATATTACGGACACTGTCCTAAAAGGTATATTCGCAGATTAGAGTCAGAGTACTGCGAAAGGATCTCTTAATATAGTACTGGTTCTTTGGTGTACAATACACAACAAAGGTACGCTACGCTGCGCTACGCTTTGTTCGCATGTAGCTAGGTATAAAGGGTACGCTGGTTACGGACATAATACGTAACCTGCGCTTTTCACTTATTGTTTCTTTGGTCATATTTAATCGCCATTAACAATACAGATACAAAGATATAAAGGGTGAAATGTAATAGGATGAGAGATTCAGAAAGTGAGATATTTGGTAAGAAATCTGTTTTTTTTTAAGCAGCAATCATTTACACTGCAAAATCCAACTGGTTTTGCAGTGTAAATGATTGCCGCTTTAAAAAGAATTTGGAGATTTCTAACCAATTCTCTCACTTTCTGAATCTACCATCCTAATAAATTCCCCCAAAAATGTGTAAAGCAGTGGTTCAGAAACGGTGAGCCATGGAACCCTGGGGTGCCTTGGAGGACTTGCAGGGGTACCCTGGATTGGTGGTCCATGACCAATTTAAATTATTGACCAATGTAAAAGGCAAATGGTGGACAAACAGAAGTGAATCCTGCCCATTGCCACATAACTGACATTGACAAATACATATAAAACATTTATTTAATCTAATAATAATTTTGTTGGCCTAGGGGTGCCATGAAAAATAAATCTGATACTCAAGTGGGTATATAAGCAGTAGGAAGATAAGGCCACAATATCTGCACAAAAATATAAATATAAAAAGCACATTACCAAAAATAGTAGTAGTAGACATAGGGCCAGCTGTCCCACAGGAGTAAAAACCTGACCCTGTACAAGCGTGTGTTAGGCTGTGATAATATTGCAGCCTGTCGAAAATAGGCAAAACCATTCCCAGCACATTCACCATCCAATGATTTCCCCACTGTGTGCAGTCTCTTTTGGTAGCAGCTGTAATAATACAGGCAGTTCAGGGCCAGAGCTGATGTCAGAGACCCTCCTTGAAAATCCCTGTCCACATCTGCATTTTAACCTGTCACTCCCAATAAATGTACTGTGCCACCACCAGGGCCAGATTTGTGCCTAGGCCCATGAGGCACCGGCCTCAGGGCAGCACCAATTAAGGGCGGCAGGCAGGCTGACATTCTGTTAAATGGCACAGCGGGTGGGCAGCGGCAAGTGACGAGCACCGCCGCCACAGACATGAATTATCATATGTCGGCGGCAGCGCCGCTCATCACCCACCACTGCCCACCCACTCTGCCATGCACATTACATCACCGCTTAGTGGCTGGTTCCGACGCTCCCCCTGCGCGTCCGGAAATGGCTCCAGCTCACTGCTGCCAGCTTCTGCCCATTGGCTACTCTACACACACACACACACACACACACAGTCTATTGGATTATGGAGACACTGTGCTAATCACTGTACTAATAAGTGCCTCCCTCCCTCCGGGTCCTCCTCACAGTGAGCAGTCCACAGTGCTTAAAAAAATATTAAGGTGGGCTACAGTTAAATTTTTATGAAATATATAAATAAAAATGTATATACATATATGATTACATCAAAATAGGGGGAGGCGGGGGCACAAAAATGTTGTGCCTAGGGGCGGCCTGACCGCTAAATTCGCCCCTGGCCATCACCAAATGCCAGCCACCTGTCAATTATCTTGTGTAATACCAGTGATAATAGAAGATGCTGGACTTTATCGCAAGAAGGCCTCATGCAAACATGCTATGATCCATGTTTATGAGCAGTCATTCATTAATTGCTCAGGCTGCAATTTTGCAGCCCAGCAATCAGAGGAATAGCACCCATTTGTTATTGAGCAATCCAATAACTGTATGCTCTACAAATTTAGATTTAATTAATTTGTGCATCTCTACTTTTCATTGCAAGTATTAATTTATCATATGAATGTAATTTTTTTAAATCAAATGTGCTGCTGATGTATACTGTAGAATTAATTTAATTCATTAAAGAAAAATTACAGAGTAACTCACAATTAGCAGGATTTAATAAAGGAAAAATGCAACCAAAATCTACACCATCCTCTACCACCCCACCTACCGCATGCTCACGTATCACTCTATATATAACTCATTTGTACACTATGCTATCCTATGGGCAGTACAGAAGGTGTAATGGTTAGCATTACTGCCTCACAGCACTGAGGTCATGGGATCAATACCTACCATGGCCCTACCTGTGCAGAGTTCGTATATTCTCCACGTACTTGTGTGGATTTTCTTCGGGTACTCCAGTTTCCCCCCACAATCCAAAAATATACTGGTAAGTTAATTGACTCATAAAAAAATTAACCCTAACATATGGTTAGGAATATAGAGTGTAAGCTCCACTGGGGCAGGTACTGATGTGAATGTTAAAATATTCTCTGTAAAGTGCTGCAGAATATAAATAAATAAGTTAATAATATGGATCATGGGTGCATATACAGTACACAAGCACACAAAAGGGGAATTAATAGTCTTGGCTAACAAGCCCCAAATAAAGTGCAGCTGCAAACACAATGAAGCATGTACTGTATAAAATGGACACACCAAATCTATAACAATGTCTGATTTTTATTAAGAAAATATAACCATCTAACTATGAAAGGGAAAGTTGATGTTTTAAAAAAAAGAGAAATTGCATTGGAAGTTTTGGTCCTGCTGGTGCATTTTTAAATTCTTACTCTTTAATGCTTATTGCAAAAGCAAGACCAAGCTCAGACAAGACAACCTTCTTTAACCATGCACACACAACTTTCTTACTCTATATGTAATTTCAAAGACCGTAAAATCAGTGCACAAGAAGAACACTAAAGAGCGCTACATATAGAGGCATTTTTGCCAGAGATTCATAATGGGAGATTCAGCATGAGAGATTTTAAATCTCTCATAGAATGTGTTTGGTGACTTAAGGGGAATAAAAAAGTCTTCAAATTTAAATGATGGGTTGGAATAAAGCCTGGGAGATTATCATATTTGTCTATATTAGAAAACGAATGTAAAAACAATGGAGTGGAGTCCCCACCATGAGCATGACCAGCCCCAAGCTCTCTGAGCCAGTCCTGGTTTCTCAAATACCAGGGGGGGGGAATTACATAAGGTACCCCTATATTCAAGAAACCAGCACCAGGCTTTTGGGCCGGTCCTGGTTCCCAAAATACAGGGAAAAAAATATTAGGGGTCCCCCGTATTTGATGGACCAGCACCAGGCTCTTAAGCTGGACCTGGTTTCCAAAATATGGGGGACACAATGAATAGGGGTCCCCCATATTTTGTGGACCAGCACCAGGCTCCACTAACAGGGGTGTAATGCCATAGCCAGGGGACATACTTGACGGGGTCCCATGGCCAAAGCATTACTCTCCCTAACTAATCAGCCAAGGCTGGGAGTTTTTGGGGAGGTGCAGACCAGCCAAATAAAGGGGTCTCCCATCTCCAGAGCACCTTTGCCTGGGCTAAAGCCCGGGGCTATCCCCTGCACCCCTGGGCTTTAGCAGGCTTGGAAGCTGGTTTCAACAGTAATATTGTCCTTTACAATAGGACTATATGTAGGTCCCAGCAAGCCTGCCCCACATGCTGGTAAGGCCTGCTGGTACCTATAGCCCCCCTGTAAAGGAAATATTAAAATAAAAACGTGAACACTGGTTTTAAAATAATTTTATTAAACTGGTTCATTTTTCTTCACCCAGGGGGGCCCAGCCCCCCCCCCCCCCCAGGACTCTGTGGCGTCTTCACATGGGGGTGGCGCCCTTTTAAGCTCTTTTGCATGGCCGCTGCCTTCCAGGACTTCAGCAACTTCATCTGTGTTCTTCACCTGAAGAGTCTTCACCTGGGGGTGGCGGCCTTTTCAGCACTGTCTGCCACCTCCCAGGACTTTTTCTTCAAGAGCTCTTCTCTGCTCCTCATTTGTCGGACTGCCTGCTCCCTGTCTGGAACTACCTAATATAGCCAGCTCTAGGGGGCAGGGCAATGATGCAGCAAGCTGTGATTGGCTAGCTGCTGCTATTTCAACATTTTTCCTTCTTCTGCTGCCACCGCCGATGGATAAGAGTGGACTCTGATGACACCCCTGGTGAATATGACTGCCGCCACCAAGACCAGGGTAAGTTATACAGTTATATTCCAGGAACCAAACAAACGGCGGAGAACACTAACAGCCGATTTGTGTTCCCAATATCAGATCTAACGGGTACACTTTAGATGTGAAATACGGCACGTATACTACCAGCCGGCCCCGTAGTCTGTTATTATTTAAGACTGTGCTACACACTGCGCAATATCTGTGCAGATACTAGGCGGCAACCCCTTTTTTTGATGTTTAAAAGGACCAAACAGACATATTTACTTTGCTGTCCTAATTTATCTGCACAGTCCTTGGGAGCAATCTGTGTTATAAACTAATATTAAACAAAAGTAACTTAATTAAGTGAAAATTGTAACAGATTTGTTCATTTCATGAGTGGGTACACACTGTAAGATATACAGCAACACGCACCTAATCTAGCAATTACACTGGGATCAGGACATTGGGGTTCAATTTGAGAGGATCTATATCCCCTTTTTTAAAAACACTTTGTTTCTTCCTCTTTGCCTCCTTGGCAATTGTTTTTATATGTCGCAAATCTTAAAATAAACAATTAAAGGTTACATTTTATTAATTTTTCTTGTCCTAACAGTGCGTCACGTACATAACAGTCTTTCTTCTCTTCCCTTGTTATTGCTCAAATTACTGTTGAAGTGACAGCACACCCCACATAATAAAGTCTATGAATATTGATTGAAACAAGGAGTTACCTTATAAACACTGCCAGTGCGATTGTTCACCCCCCCTCTTTTTACTACAAGGTATATACTATATTAGCTCTTGACCATTGAAATAATTTTTGAGGTTTTTTAGTTTGGTAAGTTGTCATCCTGCCTGCCACTGCTGCACCTCCATGTTTCATAGATGTGCTATATTATTTTAAACAGCCATGTATTTGTGCCACTGCCCTGTCATCTCAGCCTTATAGTGTCCATATCCATATTTTGAGGTTGAAAGGTAAAAAAATTGGAGTTCTGCAATTTATAACAGTGCATTCATGAAAAAAAAAAATACAAACAGTTATTTTAAAAATAGATTGGGTGTTTATTTTAAAATATAATGTAATAACAAATTGTGGCCACCTATAAGACAAATCTATGAAACAATGTAATTTATGTGTAGATCAAACACAAAATTCAATCAGTAACATACAGTATAAAAAAAAAAACTTTATAATCACTTGTGTACTGTAGTTCTTGCACCTAATTAGTAAAAGGCATATCAAATTCCAAGGTTACTTAGTTTGAAAAAAAGTATCCAAAAAGTTGTACAGTAAATTTTACTGCCAATATAGATCCCTGAGAGACTGATGAAGGAATGAAGTTAGTAATAATAGAGGAGTAATAATAGAGGAGTTACAGTATTATAAGTATCGGATATATAGTCATCTTACTGATTTGAGCTCATTTGGTGATGCTGCCTTATCTCTCATCATCAGTTCAGAGATATGCATTCCCCTCTGGTGTTCTGTTCTCCGGCTGATGCTCTTTGTCAATGGACATTTGTAAGGAGGTGGCTGTCAGATTTAATTAATTTTATGTTACCATTTTTTTTGTTTGATATGAATAACTGTAAAACTTAAAGGTGTCCACTTGTTATTAACTGATAATTTAAAATACTGTACTACCCAATCTATTTTCAAAATAACTGTTTGCATTCATTTCTGCCTTGAATGCACCTTGTTATATAGCACAGCACCCAATATTTTTTTTTTTGTATATCACAGGACGCTAAGATCATTGTATAAAAACAATGTTTCTTAGCTACCATTGGTGTGTAGACACAAGCACACCCTGTTGTCTGCCGTTGTTTCTAATTTTTTCATATGTTGATTTTATTTAACATCTATATGCGTATTAATAGCACCTGAATTAGTGTTTTTTTTGTTCTATTTAAGGATTAGAGGTTTACCCAGCTGAAAAAAACTCTAAAAAATGTAGGTGAAAACTCAATGAAGATGTTGGTTCTAAATCTGTTTCACCTCATATATCAGGAGACCTACCGTGTTTCCCAGATAATTAGACCTCCCCCGAAAATAAGACCTACCCCAGATTTTGGACATGTGTCCAAAATAAGACCTCCCCCGAAAATAAGGCCGATAAAATTTTCAATGCACTGGGTTCCAAACAATAAATTTTAGCCCCCGCTAACCTCCGCTGACCTCGGGTGACCTCCGCTCACTGCTGAGGTATTTAGAGACCACAGGCTTCTACAGAAGCCGCTTCTGCTCATGGTCCCAGGGATGCATTGCGGGAGGAGGCGTGACGTCGCCGCGCACATCACGCGGCTGCAGCAGAGCACGGAGCGTTGGCGTTGCTAAGACTGAGAGAGAAAGGAGTTGTGTTTAAAGGAGGTTGTTACTGTATGTTCCCTCTATTTAATGCAGGACTGGGGGCATGTTTACAAGGAGCACTGGGGCATGTTTTAAAGGAGGATTTGGGCATGTTTAAAAGGAGGACAGAGGCATGTTTAAAATAAGACCTCCCCTGAAAATAAGGCGGCCTATGGTTTTTTTTGTTGGTTGGAAAAAATAAGACAGTGTCTTATTATCGGGGAAACACGGTAATAACCTTCTCACCTAGGGTAGTAAGTAAATCTTTGGGAGACAGCCTTTCCATATAATCTTAATCTATATCATGAAGTACATGTTCCCATGATATGGTATGCTATTCACACCTATTGTGAGGAATACAATTTAGGGGTGATTTGTATATATTAGTGATACAAATACACATCAGTGTTTGCAGCATGTCTCCACCACCTGTTATTTTCCAATTTTTATATTGATCATTACCTGTTATTTATTGTATATAGTGCATAAAAATCCCCCAGTGCTTTTCAAAGAATATCTGAACTTTCACTTCAGTCCCTGCCCCAGTGGAGCTTACAATCAATATTTGTTTAGGAAAAAAAAACAGTTTGTATCCCAATTGCACACTGAATGAGAAATACACATATAATAATCAGATAATACAGAGATCTTGGTTGCATATATCTGCAGATATAGGGCTAAGCCCCCAGGCCGTACGTCAAGGCATCTCTGTCACTGGGGGTCCCTAACACTGGGTATGGGTCTGGGGTGTGGGCCCCCAATATGCCGGCACAGGCTGACTACTCCAGGGCAGCACACAAATGAAAATTAGTAGGGGTTAATAAGAAGCACATAAGTGCTATGTAAGGAGGTGAAGGTGTGTTTAAAATAATACATACAATGTGATAAGGAAAAACATAAATGTTAATAAAGTGTTAGGGTGTGCTAACCTGGAGCAGACCAGCCATACCAACAAAGAGGGAAACACACTCCCAAACCCATCCCATGCACAATAACACATTTATGGGCCTAATAGCCCAGTGTAAGGCCACATGATAATGGCTTACAACATCTGAGAGCCAGCTTACCTGGAGATACCCCTGGCTTCTCCAATGGCACTCAGGTGTCAGCAATCCCTTCTAATGCTGACCCAGCTGACCTGTATTATCTGATTATTATATGTATATTTCTCATTCAGTGTGCAATTGGGATACAAACTGTTTTTTTTTCCTAACCAGATTTACCCCTCCCTGTTGGCACCTGAATGACTTTACCTCTGATTAAGCAGCTTGGCAATAAAAGTGTTGTGCAGTTGAGAGAGGCATAGATGGGTCAGCATTAGGAGGGATTGCTGACACCTGAGTGCCATTGGAGAAGCCAGGGGTATCTCCAGGTAAGCTGGCTCTCAGATGTTGTAAGCCATTATCATGTGGCCTTACACTGGGCTATTAGGCCCATAAATTTGTTATTGTGCATGGGATGGGTTTGGGAGTGTGTTTCCCTCTTTGTTGGTATGGCTGGTCTGCTCCAGGTTAGCACACCCTAAAACTTTATTAACATTTATGTTTTTCCTTATCACATTGTATGTATTATTTTAATCACACCTTCACCTCCTTACATAGCACTTATGTGCTTCTTATTAACCCCTACTAATTTTCATTTGTGTGCTGCCCTGGAGTAGTCAGCCTGTGCCGGCATATTGGGGGCCCACACCCCAGACCCATACCCAGTGTTAGGGACCCCCAGTGACAGAGATGCCTTGACGTACGGCCTGGGGGCTTAGCCCTATATCTGCAGATATATGCAACCAAGATCTCTGTATTATCTGATTATTATATGTATATTTCTCATTCAGTGTGCAATTGGGATACAAACTGTTTTTTTTCCTAACCAGATTTACCCCTCCCTGTTGGCACCTGAATGACTTTACCTCTGATTGAGCAGCTTGCCAATAAAAGTGTTGTGCAGTTGAGAGAGGCATAGATGGGTCAGCATTAGGAGGGATTGCTGACACCTGAGTGCCATTGGAGAAGCCAGGGGTATCTCCAGGTAAGCTGGCTCTCAGATGTTGTAAGCCATTATCATGTGGCCTTACACTGGGCTATTAGGCCCATACATTTGTTATTGTGCATGGGATGGGTTTGGGAGTGTGTTTCCCTCTTTTTTGGTATGGCTGGTCTGCTCCAGGTTAGCACACCCTAACACTTTATTAACATTTATGTTTTTCCTTATCACATTGTATGTATTATTTTAATCACACCTTCACCTCCTTACATAGCACTTATGTGCTTCTTATTAACCCCTACTAATTTTCATTTGTGTGCTGCCCTGGAGTAGTCAGCCTTTGCCGGCATATTGGGGGCCCACACCCCAGACCCATACCCAGTGTTAGGGACCCCCAGTGACAGAGATGCCTTGACGTACGGCCTGGGGGCTTAGCCCTATATCTGCAGATATATGCAACCAAGATCTCTGTATTATCTGATTATTATATGTATATTTCTCATTCAGTGTGCAATTGGGATACAAACTGTTTTTTTCCTAACCAGATTTACCCCTCCCTGTTGGCACCTGAATGACTTTACCTCTGATTGAGCAGCTTGCCAATAAAAGTGTTGTGCAATCAATATTTGTTTCCATATTTGCAAGCACACTGTCACGCTAGGTTGTTGTGGCTCCACCATAGATGGCTGCTCAGGCACGGATTGACTGGGCGGTGAGAGTGTAGCTGGCTGTATATACTGCCTTCACATAAGTGGGTAGCTCTGGCACTATGGCTGAACTCTGGGTCAGACCGCGGAGTCTAAATTGGCAGCGGTTTTCACCAGGGATCCTCTCAAGGGAATATGGACTTTGCTGCATCCACCCAGCAGGTCGTGGCCTTCTGGTGGGAGTCCCCCAGAGATCTCTGAATAACCCTCCAGAGAACTTGCAGGCAGCAGTTACCAGGAAACGGGGTCTCATTTGGGATAACCAGCAACCCTTTGAGCCTGGTAGGCTTGTAATGGACCTGAAGGCTAATGACAACTTAGTATGGCCCACTTGGCATATAACGCATATGGCACACTCAGCGTATAACAGATAATGGAATATAATGGCAACTTAGAATGGCCCACTCGGTGTACAATGGGTATCTGAAGAGAACAACAACTTAGGATGGCCCACTCAGCATATAACGGATAACTGAAGATAGGAAGAAGAACATGGTCGGAGTAATTTGCAGAGCAAACTGGGAATGCAAGACCGGATGGAGACTAAGCACCTGGGAGCAGACTGTTGTGAGATCTGGCTGGGAATCCAGAAAGAAGCAGCAGCAAGAGGGGACAGGGATCCATGCCCTTTATTCCTCATGACCTGCTAGGATTGGTCCATGACCTCTTAGGAGAGGTCATAAGTACTGCTGCCCCCAAAACAGGAAACACCACCTTCAACATGGCAGCGCCCATACCGAGAGTCGGCAACCTGGATCACTGGACCCGCTGGAGGACAGCTGCCTGCATCAGAGTGCAGAAGGGCAAGCAGAGACAGCCAGTGAAGCCCAGCAAGAAAGGAGGACAGCCAGCACCTGTCTTGGTGTGTATGAGACATGACACGGGACCCGGCGGCTGCAGCAGGGCATGACACACATTCACTCTAGGGTTAATTGTTGTTGAGAGCCAATTAACCTACTAGTATATTTTTTGATTATGGGAGGAAACTAAAGTACTCGGAGTGAACCCATGCAAGCACAGGGAGAATATACAAACTCCATACAGTTAGGGTTATGGCGGGAATCAAATCCATACTAGACTTAGTAGGTGGAAAGCTTGTATTTTTTTGTCGATATGCTGGTCAACTATGCTGTCTTTCATCCACATAGAATTTCATCCACTTATAGCTAAGGGAATCCCCCATAAACCGATTACTATTATCATATAAAGCTTGACCTCTCTTTTAGGGTTGCCGTCACTGAAATACCTCAGTACCACCCAAAGAACACAATTTTTCCAATTTTTTTTTATCAATGTTTGTTTCTTTCTTTGTCCAATAGCCATTAAAAATATTATGAGCTTTGAAGTCGTCAACTGGAAATGTCTGGAAATTAATATTGTTGATTTTAATTATGTCCATTATGATTCTGACAAATAATTGTAAACAAAAATATCCATAAAAAACTCACTTCACTGTTGTTACTGAAATATTCTTCCTCTTTATGCTGACAAATACATTTACTATTTTCATCACACAATACCTGGCAGGGTGTTAAAATATTTTCATCTTTGACATGTTTTCATCTATTGACATGATCTTTTAATAAATTTATGCATCAAATGCATTTAAATCTTAAGCCTCTTTATCAAATTTTCTTGAACTTTTTATGCAGTTTATAGAATCACTTTAATAATACTGGTCGTTCTAAGGAAGCCAGATGAATAATATTTTAAGAGCATTGCTATTCCATTTCTTTACAAGCATAATGCAAAAAAAGGCTATTATAAGTAAGTGACAAAATTGTCAGCAACAATAAGTCCTTTTAACATAACAACATTATGATAATTCTCCATGTGTAAATTTTATATATACATTATATATATTACATTAAATGCTGATGCAGCATGCTAATCCTACCATTCTTTTTGATAAGTCTGTTTTCTTTATTATTGCATCTTATAAAGAAAAAAATGTTTTTCTAGCCTTGCCTAAAGCTAACTTTCTATATGAAATATACAAAACATTCAATGTTTGTGGATAAACTACTGTAACTAAATAAATAAGTGTACATCTGCAATACTGAATTTTACTATAGGTTTTAACATATATAAAAATAGATATTAAAGTCTGAGATTGGTAGAAAAAATTGTTTAGACTATATGTACAGGTGCCTATGTCACCTCACATTTCGCAAAATTAATATAAAAGAATGAGAACTCAGCTGTACTGTATCATGTGTGGCTTTTTATTTCAGACTGTTTTTTGATGATTTTTTATACTTTTTAGCATCATTTCACAAGCCATTTACATCGATTTAAAGGCTTGCACAAGGCTGGGTGGAAATTGCCTGTTTTCACCCACCCTGGGTGGGTGGAAATTGCCTGTTTGCAGGTCTGTGTAAATTACAAAATCTATCAAGGCTGAATAGCCCCCTTAGCACATACTGTAGCAGTCAGATTGTAGTGCACATTTATAATAATGGGGACTTCAATATATAGTGTTAAGTAGCCATCTACAAGAGATTTCTATGAAATCATTTGCATCATGCTATTAGTACATAGCCATAAACCATATAATTATGCAGAAAAAAATTGGGCTGCAACATATGAGAATGTGTACAAGGGATTTTGCAAAAATTATCTATCCAATGAAATTTCTTAGAAAAATTGAATTTACTGTATCTTTATTCAATTTTTTATATATTTGACAGGGACCATAAGGACAATTGCCCCTCAAACTGCCAATACTGCGATAGCACTCCAAAAGCTACTGTATGATAAAAGGGTGTTACAAAGAGCAAAAACAGTAGAAGAAAGAATGGGGAAAAAAAGTGTAAGCAAAAATTGGAACCAAAGTGGATGAAATGGATGAAAAATAGAATGAAATGTGTATGTTTTGAATTTACAAGCAGTTGACTGTACCGCTATCTTTTTAGTATCTTTTCAGTCTGTTACTATGCCTGTACTTCAGAAAGCAGCACCTGTTATTATATTGTTTTGATACTTTTGGATGAAACCATAAAAATGTTCACAAGTCTCTGACATTTTCCATTTTCCTTTGTCTGCTGGAAGTGAATGTCTTCTTTTAAAAATAAAATCAGGCCATGCTTGTTTTCTTTGAAAGTAACTTGTGTTCTCCATTCATGTATTTTTTTTCAAAGTACTAGGATCAAAGATTTCAAGGTGTCTATCAGGCATTTCCATGGGAGATAGGAGTTTTCAGGTCTGCCCCCTCTATTGCCTTCGCTATAGATGTTACAGGTACCCAATGTCTCTTGTAACAAGTCTAGCGATTACAGGAATGTTTGAGAAGAGGTGAGGAAGAATCACCAACACATGTATGATTTTCTTCTCTATTTCTTAACTGGCTTAAAAATTTCTTCTTCTGTTCACAATATCTATTTTTGAGGATGCAGTATTTTCTATCCATCAGAACAATTAACCTATTTTCTTTGTTTGTTAACCCTTTGATTGCCAACATCCCTGTGAGAGATGTTCAAAATAACCACTTAAAATACCAGAACCGCTCACATTTGTTATATAAATTCAAATAAAAAATGTTCTGTGAAAAAAAATTATAAAAATGTTTGCTTGGCAACTTTCACACCTATTTTGAAAAAATACACTTGGCACTCAAAGGGTTAATAGATCTTTATTGTAGATTTCTTAGTTTACCAGTTAGACCAGTGGTTCCCAAACTGTGTGCCAAGGCACCCTGGGGTGCCTTGGGACACTTGCAGGGGAGCCTTGGTTTGGTGGTCAAGGAGTAATTGAAATTAAAATTGGTCAGTATAATAGGCAAAGCTAGTGCTTGTGGCTTCTCATTATAAAATATAAGGAAAAACAGAAGTGAATCCTGTCCCCCACCACATAACTGACCGTAATGATGACATATAAACACAATTTGCTTAATTTAATATTTTTTTCTCAATTAAAAAATTTGGGCCGAAGGGCGCCGTGACAAAAATTCTGATACTCTAGGGTGCTGTGATTCAACAAAGTTTGGGAATCACTGAGTGATACTGTTATATTTAATTACATTGCATCAAATCCTCTTCAGTGGTTTATACTATTTATACTGTACCTGACATTTTTAAAGATGTGTTTGAAGGTGTATTTTATGTATGAGTTCTGATATACTGTAGGTTATAAGTCATATATTAGATGCAGTTATAGATAACTTACATCCAATGAGTAGCAATAGGCTAACTAAATCAGATATATACAATTTAGCCAGCAATTTGTTTCCCTATGAAAATAGGTTCAGTATAGGAACTCAGCAAAATGGTGATGGTACCCACGGAAAGTTTCAATTTGATATAGAACGTTCCAGTATCTTGACAAACGCTCAGATGCAAATTTTATGAATTTCTCAATTTATTTCACTTATTTCTTCCTGATTCTAGAAAATAATTATAAGAACTAAAATCCACATAAAAAGGTGCAGATACTGGACGTGGACGTGGCACTTCCGGCAATGCTGCATGTTCTCAATGGCGTCTGACATCACATTCGGGCGCCGTGGAACGTGCGTGTCATGACCACCATCTCAAGCTACCCTGACTCCCTGTGCTGTTCCGTTCCCACAGACCTCTGATGTGTTACCCTCTGCAGCATCTAGGTTATCTGGAAAATGTGAACTGTTGGTAGCTCTCGAGGACTGGAGTTGGCTACCACTGACCTAAATCATAGAACTAAGTATTAACTTAATAAGAATAGCAGATTTTATATCCTTTAAAAAGTCTGTGACCCACATTTCAGCAATTTTTCCAATACCAACACAAATTATAATATTTTTTTTAATATATAGTTCAATTCCTAAAACTTTTAGGCTGTGGGGATATAATGTTTAAAATATCCAAAAGGCTTCTCTCTTACAGAAAAATGTAACCTGCATCCTTTGCTGTGGTTAGGAGGTGTATGTTGTGATAAACTTTGTGTATGAACACCTTTAGGGGTATATTTATGAAGCAACAGCTTTTTGTAAATCGACTTCACATTGAATGTTAGCACTGCTTAAAATTTTCAGCCCTATCCTGCAGAGAAGAAGCAGCTTACAAAAGCAACAACTTCATAAATAAACCCCTAAATCAGATTCCTACTGTCCTACCCACACACTGAGCCCAACAGGCACATCTTATCAGTGGTAATACAATTTATATTGATTTCCTAAATAAAAGTAAATGTGATTGCATTTATTTTATTGGACACATTTATTATTATTACTGCTAAACAAACCTTTTGTATTTTACAGTAAAAGCACAAAAACTAGCGCCTTAACTAATTCTGTATTTAAAAAATCGGTACTTGTTTCCTATCTGGGCGCCCAGGTTTTCTACGTACGGCACCGTACTGAAATCGGATCGCATCGCATCGTACACATACACGATATTGAACGATGCGATGCGATGCGATCCGATTTCCCATAGGAAACAATGTGAAATGGCTCAATTTAGCCAAATTATAATAGGAACAATAGTAAATGGGCCAAAAACACCCCTGAACATTGAAATGTCCCCCCAAAAGTAGTTGACGCCACCCCGCCATCAACGTGAACCCGAAGCGTGGCGAGCGCAGCGAGCCCGCGAGGGGCGGCGGTACGCGTCCTCCGACCTTTTCATGCCCTACTATCCACTAGGGCGTGGAGTGAGAATAGAATAGTGTGGCGAGCGCAGCGAGCCACCGAGCCCGAAGCGTGGCGAGCACAGCGAGCCCCGCGAGGGGACGCGGATACCTTCACAGTTATACGCGTCCCCTCGCGGGCTTCACAGGTGTCCATGGCGACGCGGACACCTGGGAAGCCCGCGAAGGGACGCGTTTACCTGTGAAGGTATCCGCGTCCCCTCGCGGGGCTCGCTGCGCTCGCCACACTATTCTATTCTCACTCCACGCCCTAGTGGATAGTAGGGCATGAAAAGGTCGGAGGACGCGTACCGCCGCCCCTCGCGGGCTCGCTGCGCTCGCCACGCTTCGGGTTCACGTTGATGGCGGGGTGGCGTAAACTACTTTTGGGGGGACATTCCACTGCTCTGTGGGTTTTTTGGGGGTTTCTGGCCCATTTACCATTCTTCCCTATGCTGATTTGGGTAAATTGATCCATTTAACATTGTTTCCTATGGGAAATCGAATCGGATCGCATCGCATCGCATCGCATCGTTCAATATCGTGTATGTGTACGATGCGATGCGATCAGATTTCACTACGGAGAATAGCATGGTGCGCAATTAACTTAGTGGGCGCCCAGATAGGAAACAAGTACCCCACAATCCAACTCATGTGTACAAATTGTTTAATAAAATAAATCAAAGAATAAACAAATCAAATGCATAAATAATAAACAGTAAAATATTGTTGGATAGAGCTGAGTTAATATGTGCAGCAAAATATCTGGGCTGAGTTCCTTCGTGCCTCAGTGAGCGTGCTGGTGGCACAGCATTAAATGATGGTTATATAATAGTGAAGGCATAAAATGTTCCCTTTGTGGTGCACTTAAATTAAGAAGCACACTTTTAAATGACTGGTATCCAGTCATTAGCCTGGAAAGTTTGTCTACAGTCTCATACAGTATACAGTACTTCAGAATTCAATATGCAGCACAGTGTAGCTTGTAGCCATAGCTATGAAGCTGGTCGATAGAGCTGCCACATTATAGATCTATATTTGTGTTCTGCTGGCTGCAATGTGTAATCTCTGTTAAAGAGTTTCTCACAGGTAAATCACTGCTGCAGCTGCTCCAACTAAATCACGCTCCTGCCGTCACACACTTTAGTTCTCGCATATGTTCGGCTGCAGTCTGTTAAATGTGCGTGAACGGCTATAAAGAATCAAGTGCTGTCAAAATCACTGTGTGTGCTGGAGACCCATTGACTGCTGCAACTCCACTTTGTCAATGTCTCTTTCTGTGTTTCTCTGGTGCTTTATAAAGAAAGACAGGCTGCAGCACAGTGCATGGCCTCTACTGCTAGCTGAGCAGCTCAAACAATTGCATATCTCCCAACTGTCCCCCTTTTCAGGGAAAGTCTTTTTGGAACAGTCCCATCCTGAAGGGATATTCAATCTTCCGCAGTCATCTCCTGATGGTAGAGATGGCTGTGGGGCCCTATTCAATGCTGTCTTCCTTGACAGCATTGAACAGGGGATCTCGGCAGAAGGAGCTCGATTTCACAAGCAGTCAGACTCGTTCTGCCGAGAACGGCCAGAAATTGACAAGCTCCTGGTAGCAGCTCTCCGATTCCCAGCCGCTTCTTGTGACCACGCCCCCTTCTTATCCCGCCTGCAAATTCTCGGTCGAGCAGACCAAGAACGGGACAGGGTCATGGCTGTTGGGCCAGCCCGACAGCCGTGACCCAACATTGAATACCCCCCTATGAGTACTATCTCAGAACATGGCGGTTAAACAAAGAGCCCTCACTGATATCATCTGGGTAATTTACCCATGTCCCACATTTCTATATTGCTGTATTACCTGTGGCAACTCATTGAAGGATCACATAAACAAATATTGGATGAAATTATCTCTCTCTGCTTCACTGAAATTTGGATCAATATATATTAACATTATATTTAAGTTATAGGCACCATACCGTTATTGGGTAATATATTGTGGTTTTCTGTTCCCTAAACCTCAGGGAGCTTTGTGCTAGGGCAGCCGATTATTTTAAATCGTATTTAATTTATCAAGTGCGTAGTGGAAAATTGGGTAATATTGCGTTTACATATATACCCCAATACAATTTTTACTTGCTTAAAATAACATCTCTTGAGTGCCATTTGGTTCCCGGTTGGGGAATTGGATGGATATACAATTGTTTTTTGGCACCGTGGGCAAACACCCAAACACCCAATTTCGGGCAAGAAATATGCCCTAAATTGAGACACGTTTTGCTTTATACATGATTGTGTGCCCTTGCAAGAGACTCTATATCAAAAAGACCATCCACATACTCAAGGAGCGTATCTCCATGCATAGGAGTTCAATCAAAAAAGCTCTGGCTAATTTGGAACCAGGAACATCACCGGTGGCTAAGCATTTCACCCCATGTGATACTAACAGGGACTTCATGTTCATGCCTTTTGATTACATACCTCCAATGAGACGGGGTAGTGATAGACACACCCGGTTACTTCAACGCGAATGCTGTTGGATCTATGAGCTTCGGTCCTATTGGTTTAAATGAAGAGTTTACATATTCCTCATTCCTATAAGTTTATTACCTATATTAGAATGTGATACCAATGTTTAGGCTAGCAAGTGCTGAACGACCCTATGATTTGTTCCGCAGGTTAAATTGATTAGATTCTGTCTAGAATTTTCCAATCCTTTTGTACATAATGTGTTTTCTATATGTATATTTGTTTACTTTTGGTGTGGTGTATTTGATTATTATGTTGTTGTAATTGCTCATATGGGCTCCATTTCCATGGTTATGAAGACAACTTCTGGTTACACGGAATAATTTTGCCATTAGCCCCGCTATTCTGTTTCATCGCTATCGTTACCATCAAAACTTCCGGTATGGTGAGGCTTCCGTGGCACTTCCGGCAATGCTGCATGTGCTCAATGGCGTCTGACATCACATTCGGGCGCCGTGGAACGTGCGCTGCTGGGATGCAGCTGCGGATGCTCTATGATATAGATAGATCGATAGATAGAGATATATAGTTTCTGTTCATGGATTTAGCTTCTCAGAAATACTTTTTCAAAGCATAGGTCAGTTAATACTATTTATCTTAATTCATATATCAGAGCCATATATATATATATATATATATATATATATATATATATATATATATATATATATATATATATATATATAGCTCTGAGAAATAAAATAAGAAAAATAATACTTAATGTTAACTGCCCTATGCTTTGAAAATTAATTTCTGAGAAGCTAAATACGTGGACAGAAACAGTATATTTATGAATGTCAAAGTACCCAATCTGAACACAAATGTACATGCATGCTATTTTGTGGGTTTTAGCTTGACAAGTTTACTATTTATTTGTACAGTTTGAGCCCCCTAACTCTGTATTGAAAATGTTTTGAATTTTATAAAGGTCGACTATTCAACAAAAACAGCTACAAATAACAAGACTGTTTTCTAGAATGTAATGGTTAGTATTGTTCATTTAAAAAATTTATAGAATACTTTTACAAAAGTACCGGTATATTTATTTTGCAATGTCTTTTTGATGTATTTTTCACAGGATCAGAGAGTATAGGAAAATAATTTAAAATGTAATTCATTCCTTAGGTAGACTAAATCAGTAATCTATCTTATTTTAATTAAAGCTTTATCTAATAGAATTATAGATGCAGTGTTACAATGAGCACAGGAAATTAATCTCTCTTTTAAATTTCGATATGTAACACTTAGATTGTAATATTATTTTGTGTTCAATGGAAAAATAAAAAATGCACAGGCTTTTGTAACATTTAGCATGCTCCATTATTAAAGGGCTACTATACTCAAAGATGAATTTTCTGCATGCATAACATAAAAGTTAACAAAAACAATACAATCTTTGTACAATTATTAACATAAAAAGTCAGAAATCTTATTTCTCCATCTTTGCTATCTTTGCTATTTGTACTCATAGATTCTAATAGTTAGGATTAGGCTTAGAAGTGATGAAATTTACAAAGATGAGAAAATTTACCTGTTTTAACTTTTTTTTCAAAATAAAACATCCCTCAGATGGCATTATGTCTAAAGAATCTAGAAAAAAGAAGAGACAGTGCTATTCCTGCATTTACCTCCAGTGCACCAATTTCACAGGATTAATTCTGCACATGGTTCAAACTGAACATATCTGAAATGGGAAATGCCACCTCGTACAATGTCAACATTCTGTGGATGCTAATAGTTAAGGTTATAATCTTCCAATGAGGATTATGGTTAGGATGTTGAGGTAAGGTAAGGGTTATGCTGCAGAGTTATAGGTAGGTTACTAGGTACTAGAGGAGGATTACAGATTAGGGATATGTGGATAAATGGTCAATGGAACAGAACCAGAATTCATTGTTAGAGTAGAAAACATTTAAACTGACGCTACCACTGGGAAAAGGTAAGAGACCATACACCAGTAAGGATATTTAATAATGTCAATATGTAATCTAGATAATCATGGTTATTGTCTTCACTGTTACTTTTGATACACTGAGCATGCTGACATGATACATGTTGACAGTTTGACCCTGTGTTACGGGCGGCAGAAGGACAGGGTTGCTAGGCAACAAGGGACGCCGGAGGACGCGGCGGCAGGACGCAACGCCCGCCCTTCAACCCAGCGTCTCCCAGCAACCTGGGACGCTGTCAGCCGCCGGAGAGACTTCCTGCTCACGGCGGCGCCGTTGCTTAGCAATGGATGACGCCGCCGGGCAGAGTAATAGGGCGGCCTCTATTCGGCCTAATCACAAACGGACCACAGGTGTCCGGAGGGGGCAATTAATGTAGGTGGGGCTGGACTCCCCGTTCTCATTGGTCCCTCAGGGTCATTTAAGGGAGCCAGCCCAGCCGTACCCCGCCGGTGATAGCTTCTGCCTGACTCTATCTACCTGCCGGTGTCCTTCTCTGTGTTCCTTGTGTATCTTCCCCGTGGAACGCTGTTCCCTCGATACCCCTGGTTTCGTGAGTTACCCCAGCAGGGGGTTATCCTTAGTTCCTGTATTCATTCCTTGCTTTGCTATTTATTCGCAGCTGGTCAGGCTAGTCTTGTTTATTTTTCGGGCCTAGCAGGCTTTTCCTTCCTGCCCCCGTTCCCACGGGACATTCCTTCCCCTGGTTCTTCTTTACTGTGTTTTTGCTGTTTGGTTATTGTGTTTGCGACAGGTATCGCAGAGTCGTAGCGACTAGGTCGCTGGCGCATAGTAGCGTTAGCCAGGGCCTGGATAGTCGCCATTTGGTTAAACTTTAGTTAGGCTCCTTAGTTAGTTTTTCCTGTTTACTGTACCCTGGGGGGGTCCCCGGCTCCTTGTTTATACGTAACACCTGGCTGTACCGGAGTTAGGGCGGGCTTAACTCGCCCTTCCAAACGTGACGGCTACAGGCGAAGACTAGAACACCTGCAGGAGTCGGTCACCCAGCCTGGGGGGTATAACAGAGTCAGAATAGGGTTTTGCCGTGGCTGTCCTGAACAGCAGTCCAGGCTGCGGGGTAACACCCGAAACCTAACATTCTGTTGATATTGTCAACATGATAACTCTTGTCAATATTTGTATTCATTTTCTATAGCCACAAAAAGCCATATCATATATTTTTGGTGGATAAAAATAAATAGTATTGTTAGGTTAGCATTCTTTAGATATTTATCTATTTTTTTAGCATTTTATTGATAGCTGTCAATTATCAAAATAATATTAGGTTCATGCTTATTTGTAAATGTTTCTGGAAATATGCTAGATTTTGGTATCTATAACACAAAAGATTACAACATTTAAAATAACAAATTATATACAATGGAAACATATTTTGGTAAAGATGTTCACCAATAAACAGGAAAATAAAGATCACACATAACTGCAAATGATGCATCCCAAAACAAGGAAAAGGTCCATCTAATGGTTGCAAATTCGGAAGATTGAATGGTATTTTGGACAGAGTGATGGTATTTTTTAAAGCATTTTCTTACATTTTGATTTTGAAAATTATAATAAATTATAATAAATATATAACTGATGTACAGCAACAATTGGCCAACATGAGGGCACAGTGGCTACAATTGATACCTCAATGTACTGGAAAATGAATTTTCCATGATCCCATAGCCTAAACAAATACTGATTGTTTCATTGGCTTCTGATAAAATTAAGCCTCGATTATGTATATGGAAAGCACATGGAACATAATTTAGAAGTTACCCTCATGTGGGTCAGTGTGGGATTATTCTAGTTGAAAATACTGAGGAATTTCTATACCTGAAAATTGATCACTTCTCTTTCACTATGGATCAAATTTTTTATAGTATTTTTTCATTCTCAGAACCTCTTTCCTCAGCCTCTGTTGCTGATTAGCTGGTTTTCTCATCTGGCCAGTCATCTTAGTATGTTCCTGTTTTACAGCCATCTTGTCTGAGATCGGCTGAATCTAATGCAGCAATTCAGATAGACTTAATTCTTACATAGATTTAATGTCCCATACTAGTGCAGTACACCATATATAAATCATTCCCAGGCAACTGTGCTTTGCCAATTCAACTTGACTTCAAAGAGTTTCCAGACTCCTGTAATGCCCAGTAGTTTTAAACAAATAAAACCTGCATCTCCAATCCCCACATTGCAAGTATTGCTCCACTCTACAAACCGGAGCAATTCTGACCTTTACTTTCTTTTAACCTACTATCATCATATATAAATTGCAAACCTAAATCAGTACTCCCCTACTACACCTTATTTAGAGCACCTCATTATAAACATCTAGTAACAGTCAAAAACTTGGAGTGTGTCCCAATATATGCAATTGATATTTGGCTCAGCACTGCTTAGTATAAGCAATGTGCTCTATTTCTAGTTTCCTACTGGTACCAGTCACTCCCACTGCTATCAACTCTATTATTCATAAGTAAGGAGGGGTTCCATCCCCAATTACCACTGCTGTCAGTCAGACAGCATAATATTAATTAGACAGCATGACAAGTGCAACATTTCTGGGCCATGCTCGACTCCATCATCAGGCTGCTGTAAGATGGAAATATCAGACAGATTGTAAAGATCCCTGACCTTATATTTCCAATGCATGTGGATGAGATGCTTCCCAGTGACATCAGTGCTATTGACAGATGTGTTACAATGGCAAGTTCTGATGGTACCTCATGCTCCAGGAATGCGGCTGTAAGTATAACTAAAACTGTCACCATAATATTACTGCTATGGGACACCCAAATAGAAATATCAGTTATACATTTAAAATAGTGGACAATGGGGCAGATGTATTAAGCCTGGCAAAGAGATAAACTGGAGATAAAGTGGAGATAAAGTGGAAGGAGGTAACGCACCAGCCAATCAGCTGTGTTTGAAATATGACAGTTAGGAGTTGATTGGCTGGTGCATTATCACCTTCCACTTTATCGCAACTTTATCTCCTGTTTATCTTTTCGCCAGGCTTAATACATCTGTCCCAGTATATCTAATGCATGACAAATTATGAAAAGCAAGGGTGGCAGCCCAAATTGGAGCATAAGAAATAATGGATAACATAAACAGTACAAAACCAGCTGATACTGTATAGTGATAAGGATGACATATCTAAATAGTCAGTAATCTATCTGTGTTAACAGAACTAGGACATAAGTGGCATGCTACAGCTACAAAAAGGCAAGTGGTCAAACAGTACCTGCGATATTAGAGTGTATTTTAATTGATATACTCATTAAGGCCTTTTGTTGTCACTGTTTAGGCCTAGGGTGTCCAATCTATAGATCCAGGGAGATTCTAGTTTTAATAATGCTGTGTTCTTGTCTACTGCTCGAGAGAGGCACATGATCGATTATTTGGTTCTTCAATGATTATAATGGATGTTTGTTTATGTTTGAGGTGTTGGGTAACTCTCTGTTTAGTTCCTTGTAAGCAATAGATGATTTGATTGCTGATTAGTGAAGTGCCATCCTGTCTTTAAACATCTGAGTGGTCATTCATACATAAAATAGGCCACATGGTAAAATTATGTAATACATAACATATCTGGTTGAGCAATTCCCTATATGTTTGATATCAAATATATATTCCATGTGTGAATGTTTGAAAGTTGAGCCTGTAAAAGGGTAGCTGCACATAATACATATGGGCATCTGTAACAACTTGGCTTTTTACTTTGACTAAACAGTTCTCCAGAAGGAGTATAATCAGTTCTATCCATTCTGACCAAATAATCCCTAAGGTTCTTGCTATGATGGTATAAATTCATTGATTTAACATTTTTGAAATGTGTTAAACTTTTGTCTGACAATTGGTCATAATGCTTTGGTTGCGTTTGGATATTATTGGGATGGCGGTCAAGAATCTTGTGGTCCAGATGAAACTGTCCTGATTCTTTAGTATCTTAGTGGTATTTATAGGAAATCCTCTATTTATGTTTGAGTACATTCTGTTTGCTAACTTGCAGATTTCTGAAATTATTCCTCCTTTGTCTAAATGTATTGATCACTAAATGTAGAACTGATGAAAATGCCTGTACATGGAGTCACTGGTGATGCGGGTGACTCACAGCATCTGTGAGAAGGGGGATCATTTTTCAGTACCCTCAGGTAAAGATTTGTCACATTAAATAAGGTATCCTGATCAGAATAGTGGTGAGGACATTGACTGGATGATCCCTGATGCTCCATTTCATATCTTGGAACTCCTTTCCCCCTCTGGGCTCATTCCAGGTGAGATCTATTGAGGAAGAATTTGTATTTTCTAGCAGAGGATCATCACCAGTTTGTTGGTTTTATGAAGCCTTTTTTTACATGACCATTGAATGCCAATAAATCCTGTCGTTTGTGGAAATTGGTGTTCTCCATTTTGAGGAGTGGCTTTGGATCTGAAACAGAAACCTTTATGTGAATATAGGGATTGTTCCCTAGCTGAGTGTCATTCTTCTGGTTGCGGTTTGGGGATAGAATCATCTCTGTTTATCCATCCATCCCATGGTGACACCTACAAAGAAGCCTTTTGTCATGACCACCATGTTAGTTACCCTGGCTCTCTGTGCTGTCCCGAGCCCACAGACCTCTGATAGGTTACCCTCTGCCCTGGCGCTCACCTCCGCTGCTGATTCCCATGCTGGCTGTCTGCGCTCCGTCACTCTGTCGCCACCAGGTGACAGCGTTGGTGTGCAGTCCCATGCCATGCAGGCTCTGGGTGGCGTGAGGCATGAGCCGCCATGATGGGTCAGTGTCAGGTTAGGCCTCTGGCCAAGAGACGCCGGCTACAGCGCCTCGGCGTACAGTCACCGCCGGCTGGTTTCTGTCGCTGCATCTGGCGGCAGCCATCTTCTTGGTTACTACAGCCTATGCTGTGCGGCTCCAATCTGTGTGCTCACACACTCAGCCAATCACTGCTCAGCCTTCAAATACTGACTAGCCGCTAGCCGGGACAGACCGGCAGTCAGTACAATGATGTCCACCCAGTCACATCATTGAGTACTCCTGGCTACCTGTAGTTCCCACTACAGTTCTATCGTGCATCCTGGTGAAGTCTACTCCAATCTCTCTGCTGATTGTCCACTGCGTTACCATATCATCATGGAACCCTCTGCCGCCTATAAGGATAGGACAAGGTTAACTGCAGATAGGGTGTCATATTTTTCTTCCTGGTTCTGCAGCTACGATCCTACTCAGCACAGATTAATCTGGACTTCATCTTCTTTTTATTCCAATCCTTCAACCAATCATCCAATCATCCAATCCTTCATCCAATCATGTAATCACCCAATCTTTCATCAAATCATCCAATCCTTCTTTCAATCACCCAATCATCCAATCCTGCAATCATCCAATCATCCAACTTATCAATCATCTTCAAAGCTCTTCAATAAGTATTGTATATTATTGTCTTCTTCCAATTGATCAAATTCTAAAGTTATTCATTGTGCCATCATTCATAACTTGTACCGCAGTATCCATATTAAAAAAAAGTTTAATTTTATCCAATTGCTTCACTCTCTTCTGTTGTTCATGCAACAGCCCTACATCAAAGCACCCAGCCTCCATTACACTCCAGCTGGTGCTTCACGGAACGTGACACCTTTATAGGAATGTAACCCACATTTGTGAGGTGAGTGTCAATGGCTATACCCCATTTAAATAACCCGAAAAACATATCTAACCATACCAATCTTTCTTTTTTGGTAACACCTTGGGTGGAAAAGAGAGGATCTATAACAGCCATCCTGAAAGAATACAGAAGATCTTTTGTGATGTGGCAGTGCTATGGGGAACGTTTGTTGTTGAATTGTGTTGCCGTAAGGGTTGGTGACCCTAAGTGCTCTCTAGATGCAGTCTTGGGCGCTTAAGGTTTTTGACATTTGTTTTAACAAGTTTCAACAATCTGTATACTAACTTTCCATAAGATTGATGGTAGTTTGAATGTATTATTATGAAACTTAGTTGCAGTTTCTGGGTCATATGACCCACCATTAATTTCAGCATTTAGAAAATAAAAATAAATAGAACATAGGTTACAAGTATTTTTTTTTTTTTAGTGAGTAAGATATTTTTAAATAGTTGGTAGCACACTTACAGAAAAACCACCCAAACAAATTAACTCTTATCTGTCCATAGAGGATTCTCAGATACAGTATTACCATTCTAATGTGTTTCCTCTGTCAAAGAGACTCCATCAAGATAATAGTATAGTAGAACAAGGGAGTTATATTTATACCTCACATATTGGGTAATACTAATTATCCATATTTTGATAACTTCCTTTGGCAACTTCCTATAAGATTAGCAACTTAGAAACACACAAGGACAATTGTATGGACAACTTGGAGTCATACATTAACAATTGCTCAGTCTCGAGACAGTATTTGGAGCTGCATATGGAAGTATTAGTTTTTTCAACACCTATCCTGAAAAAGGCACTGCAGTGCGTGGAAATGTGTGGAAACTGCTTTTTTTTTTTCAAATTAAAACACAGGGGGGTATTCTGGTTCACTCGCAAAGACACAATCACTCTCTAATGGACAAAACCATGTGCACTGCAGGTGGGGCTGATGTACCATGTGCAGAAATAATTAGATTTGGGTGGGGTTTGTACATCAAACTGAGATCTATACTGCAGGGTAAAAATAAAGCAGCCAGTATTTACCCTGCACAGAAAAAATAAAACACCCACATCTAACTCTCTCTGCACATGTTACATCAGCTCCACCTGCAGTGCACATGGTTTTGTCCTTTAGAGAGTGATTGTGCCTTTGCGAGTGAACTAGAATAACCCCCACAGTGCGTTCATTTGCACGGGGCAACTATACAATATACCTGGGTTACATCTGGTGTGGTGTTCCAGAGGAAAATCTTTTACCGCATATGGTTCTTGATTCAGAGGTGCATTCACAACTGAGATTTTGCACAAATAAGTCTTTAGAAAATATACTAGGCAATCTGCCACTGTCTCATATACAAAGATTCCACTACTGACATCTCAGATCCGCCACTTATTCAGCACTATAACTCCTATTTTTTGATTGATATTTATCTCATGGTATTTCCGACAGTGAGGGCCAGATGTATCAAGCCTCAAAAAGTGATAAATTGGAGAGTGATAAAAATCCAGTCAATCAGCTCCTACCTGTCACTTATCTAACCCAGCCTGTATCATGACAGTTAGGAGCTGATTGGCTGCCCATTTATCACTCTGCATGTTATCACTTTTTGAAGCTTGATACATCAGGCCCTAATGGTGAGGTATGTACCTAGTATTAGGCAAACATTATAATATTATATAATAGATGACAAATCCCATAACAATTGAACAACTAAGACATCCTGCCATGAGGCCTGTGGCCCTCTGTGAACCTTGGCGATTTTGGTTCCTGTTTGCCCAAGTTCAAGGGTGCTGTTATTCAGCACCTGTGTTGTGAGGTACCAGCCACAGGTGAAATGTCTCCTAAGTCTGACATCTGACATCTGCTTATATTGCCCAATGTCTGTATTGTGTTCAGGAACATGATCACATTTTACATGTGCTAAAAATGTCTGTTCACTGTAGTGTACACTTAAAAACACAGCTACCAAGAAATTTTGGGATTGCCACATCAAAATAAACACCTAATGTACATTGTTATTTTAAAGACATGCATTTTTACTATAATAACCTGCTGGTATTTTAATATACTGCACTAGATTCAATGTCCTCCTACTTCCAGCAGCATAAAGTATTAGTATATAGTATATTCTGAACACTATATAGACAATATACTGTATATTTTCAGATTAAACAGTACACTAATAATAACATTATTGTTGATGCATATTTCAGTTCTGCGCCTTTAATATGCAACAGTACAGGAAAACATCATCACAACAGGAAAGTCAAATTAGTATGATAATTATAATGTTCAGGAATAGTAACTTCATTGTCACATCAATCAAACTAAATAGGTCATTGGTTGAACAATACTAAGAGATTGACATGTTAAATAGCACATAAACAGATGCAATGTTAATATGGTAAAATAGCATCTTTCTCTCTAATTAATGAATTTAAAATAAAATATATCACTGTAGGACATTTAGAAGAATTATTTTATAGAAGCATTTTAATCCAGTGGATTTGTTAAGCTGCCATTGTAGGTCAAGTGTTTTTTTTATTCTCTCATAATATCTCTTGTTGTCATTAGTAATCATAATCCTAGTGTGCTAAAAAGAAATTAATGAAATCAAATTTAATAAATTTCAGCAGGAAAATTATATATCTCTTTACACTTCTTAGACATGACACATAATGAATTAAATGGCAGACTGTAGCAATACACTGCTTGTCACAGTGAAATTAGCATATTTTTAAAAATATATTTAGGTGTATTGCACTAGGGTCAAAAAGCTTATTGAATTTGTTCTTCAACGTTTGGTATAAACAATGAGTGAAAAGTAGATGAGCTGGAAAAACTTAGAGCAAATCACAGTATTAAAGTTATAATTAATTTAAAAAAAAACTTATGGCATACAAATGGGGGTATTCATTCCCCGCCACTATTTCTGATGGGGGAAATAGCTGCAGGCGCCTATTCAATGCTGTCTTTTCTGATAGCATTGAAGAGGCAGATCAACAGAACGAGTGAATTGCTGCGATCACGGCCGAATCTTGACAATCCACATCCGTTTACACACACACGCCCCCTTTTTGCCTATCGACAGGCGAGACATTGAATCCCACCTGGTGACATGCTGTAGAGCAAAACAAAAATGGACGGATCAACAGTGGTGACCCGGAATGGAATAGCCCCTTTAGCCTTAGCTGGCTTTTGCGTATCTTTGAGTATTGTTGAAGAGGTGGAGGCAACATGTAATCAATTCATCATAAACAATAAGTAAAGAAAGAATGTTGATGTACTGTAAGACTTCTGTCATTTTTGTGGGAGACTTGTGGTGTCAAATACACGTTCAAATTAACCATATTTAATTCATAAAAATTTGAATGGCTGTATTTTAATTCTGAAGAGCATTTATTTAATTGTGGTCAATTCCATAACCACAAAATCTTATTTTGATTAAACATTTTGATTGGTCCTGAAATATTTCATCCTTGAAAATCCTAGAGCAGTAATAAAGCGATCTGTGGTCCTAATTCAGACTTGATCGCAAAAATTTGTTCTCAAAATTAGCAAAATCAGGTGCACTTCAGTTTGGGCAAATGTAACGTGCAGAGAAAATTAGATTTGGGAAAGTTTTTTTATTTGTGTGCAGGGTAAATACTGGCTACTTTATTTTTACACTGCAATTTAGATTTCAGTTTGAACAGTGAACACACCCCACCAAAATGTAACTCTCTTTGCACATTTTACATCTGCTCCCCCTGCGGTAACATGGCTTTGACCATTAGAGAGAGATTTTGCTTTTGCAAGCCAAACTGAATTAGGTCCAAGGTTTTTCCTATTTTGAGAACAAATTTTCCTATTACCAAGTATGAATTAGGCCATATATCCAATACAATCCCTTCTAACCCGATGTGCACCAACTTTTTTCTCACTAACATAACAGATACATTTGAAGACAGGTCATTTAAATGTCAGTACTTGTACAACACATTACTGGAAGCTACAGTATATTTTGTATTTAAGTAGTTTAGCCATCTCACTCAGCACTGTAGCGTATATACCTAGTATACTACTGTACTGTACTGTAGCGTGCATACCTATGTCTATATGTCCACATACAATAGGTGAATGTGCATTAATTAATAAGTAAATGTCAATAAAACATTAAAGATATACTGTGATCATAAATAAATCTGCTAAATGCAATTTATCTATTTCAGTGAAAGAATCATTAATGTTCTATTTGTCCTAAAATAATTTAGAATAATCTTATTACTCATGATAGTGCGGAGAAATATGGGATGGCTTTTTAGAAATTACAAATTTATGTATATGAAGTATTACACTACTTGAAGAACACTTGAACTGCACTTACTGTTAAAAGTATCAGAACAAGACAAAAACTTAATTAGATTTGAGCTGGTATAAAATATGTTTGTAGAACAGAGATGATCATGTGCCCTCTGCATAAAAACGGAATTGACCTGAAAATGTGTTTTATTTCCCCTTTGCATCATTATAATAGATCCACTCCACCAATTGAAATGTAATTTTTTTTACTGCTATAAAGCCCATATTACACACATTTGCTCCCTTAATAAGATTAGAAGGAAGAGCAGCTCCAGACTAAATATACAGTAGTGGCATATGGCTATATGTGAAATAGAGCAAGTCATAAATCCTGTTTTCACCTAACTTGTTTCAGTTGCTTAATCTACAATGCTGCCAGTATTAATATACAGTGTTGAAAATTGTTAAAATTGCAACATGGACAAACAAATTATTTAATTTTGTACTAAGTTAAGGACAAACTCAATCTTTTAATCATTTTCTTAAAACCCCGGTGCTGAGATTCTAGCTGTGTAGTTACTTATTCACCAAATGTACAGTATCTTAACACAAATTAAATAATTCCACAAACAACTAGTTAGGGTAAATATGGTCATCAAGATACTTGATTACAAATTAATAACCACTTAAAAAGTATGGTAACCATGAGAAAAGTGATAACAATTCATTTATGAGGCCTATAATCGAGCAGCAGATTCCAATTTACCGAAGGTGACTGGCCATGGTTCACTTCTATTCCTTTTCACGCTCTTTCTTTCATCTCTTCCTTATTGCATCATGTTGCTCCTTATCTTGCTCATGGGTCATTGTTAGAATGGTGCACTGGCGTAACTATAGCACCGCAGCCCCCGCCACCACGGGGGTGGAGGGCGCTGTGCATATGGGGGTGCCGGGGGCTGCGGTGCTATAGTTACACCTCCTCCCCCCAATCCCCCGTAGGCTTACCTATTTCGCTGGTCCCGGCGGCTCCGTTCTTCTGCTGAGGACCACCACAAAATGGCCGCCCCCATATAGCACACAGTTCTCTGAAACTGTCTGCTGTATGGGGGCGGCCATTTTGTGGTGGTCCTCAGCAGAAGAACGGAGCCGCCGGGACCAGCGCGAAAGGTAAGGCTGCGGGGGATTGGGGGGGTTTGAATGGGCGGTGGGGGGTGCCCCCCCCCCCAATGGCGGGGGGGGCACCCAAAATGTAGCTACGCCGCTGGAATGGTGTGGTAATACACCCCTATTACTATGTCAGTACTTGTACAACACATTACTGGAAGCTACAGTATATTTTGTATTTAAGTAGTTTAGCCATCTCACTCAGCACTGTAGCGTATATACCTAGTATTCTACTGTACTGGTGGTAAGCACCGGAGCTGTGGTGCTGTCTGTCTGTGTCTCCGGTGTTGTGATTTTAACTGGACTATATATATATATATATATATATATATATATATATATATATATATATATAAGCAATCAGTGTATCTAGAGATATAAACAAGACAGCACTCCAATGTTTTCACTGTGAATCCATCACATAGACACTTTTTATGATTATATTTCAAGTATCAGCCAGAAACATTAGTCAAGCATTAGCACAATAACAGGATGAAGGTTGGGGATCACAAACATATTCACCCATCCCTAATAGACTTCATTAGTCAAACAGTCGGCAGTCAGCGGATCCGTTTCGGCAACACACGCCTTTCTCACAGACTGACCCAAAACATCTGATACCCAAACACATTATATAGTCACCAGAACATACAATCAATTGATTACTGCCTGCTGTGTGTATCAGACCAACCAACCAGTGGTCAGAGCCCTAATTGCGCCACATCACCGGAAGCCCAAATAAGGTAGTGGGAAAGTTACTGAAAGAGCTGCATGTGGAGATCAATGGGTGTTTACGTGCACTGTAAACAGCCCTCCAAGCATTTACCAATTAGCTCAGCTGTATCGGGCAGGACAACGGAGGTGTACCGCAGCACTTCACGCCGCGTCACCCACGTCATCAAACTTCGCCCGTGGACGCTGAAGCAATCAGGGAGCAGGCGCGCAGCAACATCACTGCCTCGTCACCTGCATACCTTTATGGAATGCATTCCTGACATGCACCACCATTTTGGTGTTCACAGTGCCTGTTTAATACAATGCAATCAACCTAACGGGCGGCCATATTGATGGAGGCAGTGTACGCCTATCCTACTATAGCCAGTTTCCCCGGACAACCATCGACCCATAACAAATGTAGAGCAGTTTTATCAATCGATTGCACAATCGGTTGCACATGACCAGTTGTAAGGTTGGTCCTCCAACACAGCAGACATATCAAATAAAGTGAAACACCACAAATATACATATATGCACATAAACAAAAATGAGATAGCAAGTATCAAAACTTGGAGCAATTTTAAATAGTAAAGAATTCATATCAATTCACATATCTCCCTGTGGACCATGGATGTTACAGATACACAGAGAGTGGAAACTCTTCATTTAGTCCGGAGGTCGACAATGTGCCCAATTTGTATATCCATTGGCACTCCCTCTGCAACAATAATCTGTGCCTATCTCCTCCCCTCCTTAGGGGTAGTTTGTGGTTGACTGGCATACAGCGTAAGTCCCTAATTGTATGTCCCACGTCAACAAAGTGCCGTGCCACAGGGGGTGTATTAGCATCAGTGCCACTCAGTGCCTTTTTGATGGATGACCTATGCATCCTGATTCTTTCTTTTAGCATTCTGACAGTCTTCCCCACATATAGTTTCTTACAAGGACATGTGGTTATATAAATGACAAACTTTGAGTCACAATTTAAGCGATGAAAGATGGGAAAATTCTGTCCTGTAGCTGGATGGGTGAAGCTTGTGCCCAGCAATAGGAATGTATAATTTACACATACTGTGTGTAAGGGTTCTGGGAGTGTCCCTGCCAATCTATCTCCGTTGCCTCTGGCTGGAATCGACGGACGTGTGAAAGGCTAGGCTTCACCTGGGCCCGTCTCGGCTGAAGGGCGAATTAGGTCCGCCCCACTCTGCTACAGGCAGGTCTTATGTATGGACAACACGTCCGCCGAGGCTAGGAGAGAGCAAGGGGACAACTAACTAAAACACCAGAAACGGAGAACTCCCAGAAACCCCAGGGGAGCAACAATGCTCAGCAGATGACACAAAATGAAAATGAATGCACCGGTACCAAAGTTGCCAATACAGGGTGTAGGTGTAACAATACACTGAGATGTAATAAGCAACTGTAACCAAATAAAGGAATAGACAGGTGGGTAATCCCCAACTTAGCTGAGAGATGTTATGCAGCCGAGAAGTAGGGAGACCGCAGCACAGCCTTGCAGGACAACCCAGAACAGGTACACTGGATCACGGGGATGACACTCTGGGTACACGGTACATCAACAGACTGGACGGACGAGGGTTAACCAGCAGGGACCAGGAACACCACTGAACAGCACTTCAGGATCCAGGGAGCACAACAGACCGGCAGGGACACAGCAAGACTGGGATACAGGCTGGACATAAACTGACTGAAGCTGGACAGAGTGGACTACACAGTGAAACTGAACAATATAACTGGCACAGGAGTGAGTGTGCAGAGGGTTTTTATAGTGAGCACAATGTGGTGCTGATTACACATTGCCTATAGGTGAGCACTGCAGGCTAGGAGCCTAATTAAGACACCTGAGTCCTGATAACACAGCACAGAAAGTAAGCTGCAATGGCCCAGGCTGGCCACTGGAGGCCACCAGCGAGTAAACACACACACACAGGCTGGGATAAACCCAGGGAGCAGAATCCAGGGAAAACATGAAACTACACATTTACACCGATCCGCTGGAGGCGGATTGTAACACTGTGCACCTAAAGACTCCTTTCTTTGGTGCAAGCCAACTCCCAGGATTTGCCATTAGGTGGATATCCGAGTAGGTTATTCTTTCCTTCAAATCATTGATCTGTTTATAGCTACAGTAAACAGGGGAAAATTTGAGCAGTCCTCTCCCAGAATCGGGTCATTGCTAATGATATGTCAGTGCTTATAGATCGCATCTTTAATTATTTTTGAACATTGAATAGGTGGTGGGAAAAACTATACTATTAGAACTTGAGTCTCTTTCAGAAGGTTTTAACAAATCATCGTGCTCCACATTCATACATTTCTGCACTGCCGACTGTACTTCATGTTCATCGTAACCACGATCAAGGAATTTTTGAGCCATGTTTCTTAAATCATCTGCCAGATCTTTTCGGTTTGACAACTCCCATGCCGGACCATCTTTGGCTGGTGGGCGGGCCTAAGTCCCAGTCTGGGGGCGGAGCCCCAGATGTAAACAGAACACCGGACCGTGATTACAATGCTGCAAGGCTCCTGGAGAAGCGCTGAAGTCCCCCTCACTTTAACCCCTGCATGTAACAAATGTGCACATGTTATGTAATTAACATAATTTGATCCTTTCTTAGTTCACTTACTAATGAACCATAATCAAATGTATTTGCTAGTGGATTAAATCTGGCAGCATATAACTAAGGGCCTTATTTTAGTTCACTCTTTCTGACAAAATCCTTCTTAGATGGGCAAAACCATGTGCACTGCAGGTGGGGCAGATGTAACTTGTGCAGATATAATTAGATTTGGGTGGGGTCTTACTTCAAAGTGAGATCTATATTGCGGTGTAAAAATAAAGCAGCCAGTATTTTCCCTTCACAGAAACAAAATAACTCACCCAAATCTAATTCTCTCTGCACATTTTACATCTACCCCCCTGCAGTGCACATGGTTTTGTCCATCTAAGAAGGATTTTGTCAGAAAGAGTGAACCAAAATAAGGCCCTAAATGCTTTCAGTGGGGCTCTGCACTGTAATGTTTAAAGCATGTCTGTGAATTATAACATTTTTCATTGGTAAGCATACTGTATCTCATCATACTTTTATTGTTTCTGGATGTTCCTGATCTTCCCTCTCTCAATAGAGAAATGTGTCTTACAGTACTTATCAAAAGACAGCCACAGACAGGTTGAGCAATTTTAATTGAGAGCTTATTAATATTAACTTGAACAAAGAACCTGCACTGGCATCATCGAAACCCAATGGAATCTGCGCGTTCAAGAACTTGTGCCACCACATCCTGACTAGGATAAGAGAAGGTATCAATGAATTTACATAATGGCGCTGATTCTGATTAGTGAACTCATCCATACATTCGCAAGGGGAGTTCGATGGTGAAGCTCTGCGCATGTGCATATTCACTTATGTGCATGTGCCGGGCTTATATGCAGGCGCATACAGATACTTGCATAGTCTCCAAGGCACACGCAACAGGGGGTATGTGTAGAAGGTCACAAAAATGCTGGGTGTGCCCAGGAAAATGCTGGGCATCCCCATGCGAATGGGGGTGCCCATCTGCCTTTAGGAGGTGGGAGGCTGGTGTCAGCTGCCCTCCCAGTCCTCGAGCAGGATGCGGCAGTGACTGAGTTAGATTTGTGAGCACTGCAGAAATCATTAGATGGTCACCAAACATCGAATAATTTCAGGCCTACACATGACTGTTAATGGATGATTATGCAAAATAACCATTCGCAGTGTGCCAGGTATCTTCGCTGGGTGGCTGGGGGCAAATGGCGACACAAGGCTCGCAAAGCAATGAAATACCACTGTTTTGCGAGCCAACCAGAATCAGGGCAATATGCATAGTGGTGCATACAAATAAGTCTGTTTCAGACTGATCTTTGTATTAGGATGGGAGCTGGTGTAAGTGCATGCTAATATTGATGATGACGATGAAGCTAATTGTAAAGTTTTCTCTGTATAAATTACCTAAAGGCTCTAGAAATGTGTCTCTATATTGAATAATGGCTGTAGGGGCACTTATTGAATTAAAAACACTTCTTGTCAAGGTCATAAGTTCATTCTAGTCACCCAGAAGCAAGTTTGAATTTGGTACCCCCTCCCCTTAAGATTTATAAACTGTAGATAGTAGGGATGTGCACCAGCCACTTTTTGGGTTTTGGGCTCTGATTACCTTGATGTTTTGGGTTCTAATGGGTTTTGCCAAAACACCTCCTAAACGTTTTTTGGATTTTTTGGGGTTTGGGTTATGATTTTTTTTTTTTTTTAAAGCATAAAAACTGCTAAAATTGCAGAATTTTTTTTTTTTTTTTTTGCTCCTACGCTACATTAACCTCATAACAATTTCCACTCATTTCCAGTCTATTCTGAACACCTCACAATATTGTTTTTAGGTAGCTGGATAACTATGCTAAGCCACACAAGTGTGCGGCACAAACATGTGGCTCATGTAAGAGTGACACTGCAGCGGCAGACAGGATGGCAGTTTAAAAAACTAGGCCCCCAAAAAAAGACCCCTAATCTTTAATTAGGCAGTGGGACCCAGACCAGACAGGTAGATACGGCAGTATTAGGCAGTGGGCCCCAAACCAGACAGGTAGATACGGCAGTACTAGGCACCAGACAGGTAGATAAGGCAGTACTAGGCACAAGACAGGCAGATACGTCAGCAATACAAGTATGTGCACCAGCAGAATTTATAATAATTAATTTTATTATTAGGTACTGCTTGGCACTCAGTGGCACACGTCAGTGCACCAGCAGCATGGAATTATTTTTTACAGTCCCACGCAGCACAAGTATTATTTTTAAATGAAATTATATATATAGCAGCCTAGTATGTACCGTAGTTGTACTAGGTAGGTACACTTAGGCAGTAACACTGCCAGTGGCAACAGTGGACTGAGTAAATAATACTGGCAACCTCTATTCACAGTATTCAGTGCAGACAGCACTAGTGGACTATATATAATTAAATTAATTAAGTATTAATAATATAGCAGCCCAGTAGGTAGAGAAACTAAACTACTAGGTAGGTAGGCAGTAGCACTGCCAGTAGCCACCACAAAAGGTAGTTACACAGCACCAGTAGCAGACTATTATGCACCAGCAGAATTTATAATAATTAATTTTATTATTATTATTATTATTATTATTAAGTACTGCAGGGGCACACGTCAGTGCACCAGCAGCATGGAATTATTTTTTACAGTCACACGCAGCACAGGTATTATTTTTTAATTCAATTATATATAGCAGCCTAGTATGTACTAGGTAGGTACACTTAGGCAGTAGCACTGCCAGTGGCAACAGTGGACTGAGTAACTAATACTGGCAGATTCAGTGCAGGCAGCACCAGTGAACTATATATATATATAATTAATTATCAATATAATATATAAAATTGCAGCACAGCACCAGAGGTAGGCCCCAGCTTAGAGGAGACAGTAGTACTACAAGTACACAGTTAGACTGTCCTCCTTGCTAGGGTGATATCACCCTAAGCAGAGAGGAGAACAGAGTACACAGCAGCACCAGGGGCGGATTGGCCCACCGGGAAACCGGGTCATATCCCGGTGGGCCGGTCTATTAGACACTAAACCCGGCCGCTCTCCCCCCCTGGCTGGGCCGCGCGATCACTATCTCTTCAGCAGCGGCCTGGCTGATCTGTCAGCATTTAACATGGCCGCGGGAGGGCTGCTGACTGTGCATGCGTGGACACACACACAGCTCCTCCCGCGGTTCAGCTCCTCTCAGTGCCACTGCCGTCCTTCTCCTGCTGGCAGCACTTCCCTCTACTCCCCGCTCCTCCTGTCAGGGTAAATGACAGGCAGCAGCATCACCCTCCCTCCTTCTGTCTGTTACAACGAAAATAGCACTCGTCTTCAGTGCCGCCCACCTCCCTCCCCTTCCTCTTAGAAGCAGGATGCAGGCAGCTCTTCGTATGCTCTGCTGACTCTGAGCATGCTGCACCTGCACACATGGCCATGTGTCTGTGACTGGGGGAGCCTGCCCTGCAGCCAGGCAAGGACAGGGGAGCAGCTTGCACCACTACAGCCAGCCACACCAGCATAGTTCTAAGGTATGTGATTTATGCTGGGGAGGGAGGATGTGACATGTTAATATGTCCAGGGGACATGCTGGGCAGTGTATATACAGTGTGTGTGTGTGTGGGGTGCATATACAGTATGTGTGGGGTGCATGTACAGCATGTGTGTGTGGGGTGCATATACAGCATGTGTGTGTGGGGTGCATATACAGCATGTGTGTGTGGGGTGCATATACAGCATGTGTGTGTGGGGTGCATATACAGCATGTGTGTGTGGGGTGCATATACAGCGTGTGTGTGTGGAGTGCATATACAGCGTGTGTGTGTGGGGTGCATATACAGCATGTGTGTGTGGGGTGCATATACAGCATGTGTGTGTGGGGTGCATATACAGCATGTGTGTGTGGGGTGCATATACAGCATGTGTGTGTGGGGTGCATATACAGCGTGTGTGTGGGGTGCATATACAGCATGTGTGTGTGGGGTGCAAATACAGCATGTGTGTGTGTGGGGTGCATATACAGCATGTGTGTGTGTGGGGTGCATATACAGCATGTGTGTGCGGGGTGCATATACAGCATGTGTGTGTGCGGGGTGCATATACAGCATGTGTGTGTGCGGGGTGCATATACAGCATGTGTGTGTGTGGGGTGCATATACAGCATGTGTGTGTGGGGTGCATATACAGCATGTGTGTGTGGGGTGCATATATAGTATGTGTGTGGGGTGCATATACAGCATGTGTGTGTGGGGTGCATATACAGTATGTGTGTGGGATGTGCATATACATTGGGCATTAATGGGCATCACGGTGTGCGGCATATGTATAATGGGCATCACGGTGTGCGGCATATGTAAAATGGCATCAGGGTGTGCGGCATACGTATAATGGGCATCAGGGTGTGCGGCATATGTATAATGGGCATCAGGGTGTGCGGCATACGTATAATGGGCATCACGGTGTGCGGTATATGTATAATGGGCATCACGGTGTGCGGTATATGTATAATGGCATCACGGAGTTTGGCATATGTATAATGAGCATCACGGTGTGTGGCATATGTATAATGGCATCACGGTGTGCGGTATATGTATAATGGCATCACGGAGTTTGGCATATGTATAATGGGCATCACGGAGTTTGGCATATGTATAATGGGCATCAGGGTGTTCGGCATACGTATAATGGGCATCACGGTGTGCGGTATATGTATAATGGGCATCACGGTGTGCGGTATATGTATAATGAGCATCACGGTGTGTGGCATATGTATAATGGCATCACGGTGTGCGGTATATGTATAATGGGCATCACGGTGTGCGGTATATGTATAATGGCATCACGGTGTGTGGCATATGTATAATGGGCATCACGGTGTGGGGCATATGTATAATGGGCATCAAGGTGTGGGGCATATGTATAATGGGCATCACGGTGTGGGGCATACGTATAATGGGCATCACGGTGTGTGGCATATGTATAATGGGCATCACGGTGTGGGGCATACGTATAATGGGCATCACGGTGTGTGGCATATGTATAATGGGCATCACGGTGTGTGGCATATGTATAATGGGCATCACGGTGTGGGGCATATGTATAATGGCATCACGGTGTGCGGTATATGTATAATGGCATCACGGTGTGCGGTATATGTATAATGGCATCATGGTGTGGGGCATATGTATAATGGGCATCACGGTGTGTGGCATATGTATAATGGCATCACGGTGTGCGGTATATGTATAATGGCATCACGGTGTGGGGCATATGTATAATGGACATCACGGTGTGTGGTATATGTATAATGGGCATCACGGTGTGCGGCATATGTATAATGGACATCACGGTGTGCGGTATATGTATAATGGCATCACGGTGTGCGGTATATGTATAATGGCATCACGGTGTGGGGCATATGTATAATGGGCATCACGGTGTGTGGCATATGTATAATGGCATCACGGTGTGCGGTATATGTATAATGGCATCACGGTGTGCGGTATATGTATAATGGCATCACGGTGTGCGGCATATGTATAATGGCATCACGGTGTGGGGTATATGTATAATGGGCATCACGGTGTGCGACATATGTATAATGGCATCACGGTGTGTGGCATATGTATAATGGCATCACAGTGTTTGGCATATGTATAATGAGCATCACGGTGTTTGGCATATGTATATTGGGCATCACAGTGTGAGGCATATGTATAATGGGCATCACGGTGTGCGGTATATGTATAATGAGCATCACGGTGTTTGGCATATGTATATTGGGCATCACGGTGTGCGGCATATGTATAATGGCATCACGGTGTGTGGCATATGTATAATGGCATCACGGTGTTTGGCATATGTATAATGGGCATCACAGTGTGAGGCATATGTATAATGGGCATCACGGTGTGCGGTATATGTATAATGAGCATCACGGTGTTTGGCATATGTATATTGGGCATCACGGTGTGCGGCATATGTATAATGGCATCACGGTGTGTGGCATATGTATAATGGCATCACGGTGTGTGGCATATGTATAATGGGCATCACAGTGTGCGGTATATGTATAATGAGCATCACGGTGTTTGGCATATGTATATTGGGCATCACGGTGTGCGGCATATGTATAATGGCATCACGGTGTGTGGCATATGTATAATGGCATCACGGTGTGTGGCATATGAATAATGGCATCACTGTGTGCGGCATATGTATAATGGCATCACGGTGTGTGGCATATATATAATGGCATCACAGTGTGTGGCATATGTGTAATGGGCATCACGGTGTGTGGTAAATGTGTAATGGGCATCACTGTCTCCCCTCCCTGCATCCTCCACCACTTTGTGACTCCCCTCCCTGCATCCCCTGCCCCCCCCCCCCTGTCTCTATCTCCCCAGCCCCACAGGCTGCAGAATAAACGCTGTAGGCATGCACCTATTCTGCAGCCTGAGGGGCTGGGGGACATAGCCAGCAGCACGTTAAAATAGGCCACACCCCCATATTGATAGGCCACGCCCCCAGAAAAATTGACCGCGCCTCCGGCGCGCAACAACTCTCCCGCCACCATCAGGGCTGCTTTGAGATATTTCCCGGGCTGGTTTTAATTCCCAATCCGCCCCTGAGCAGCACTGAGAGAGACAGCCCCAGCGAATAAAATATTGCATACAAGGTCAAGCTCAAGTTTAAGCCCCAGCAGCAGCACCAACACACCCTCTCCCAACCCACTACTAGACTGGAATGAAGATGTCGGGTGCGGCAGCCGCTATTTAAAGCCTCGCGAAATCCGGCGCCGGGCGATGACGTTCTGCCCACGTGGACGGAACCGAGTCAGGCGGGAATCTCCGACCGCTGCTCGGAACCGGGCTCAGATCTCTGGAATCTGAGTCTGCACATCTCTAGTAGATAGTGCTCTCAGCCTGTCCTCAAGGACCGATGCCAGCAGTAAATTGTCAGGGCTCCAGCTATGCTGTGTGACAATGCGTTGTGATTCAGGGTCTGACTCAGTGGCGTAACTACCGAGGGTGCAGGGGGTGCAGCTGCTATGGGGCCCGAGCTGTTTCCAGTGCCCGCTGCTCCCCCTGCACCCAGTCACGCTGCACTGCCTAGCTGGGACTTTCTACATAAAAAGTAAACTATCTGCTGGCACTAGGACCCAGCGGATTAACAAAGCCAGGACGGAGACAGCAGCATGCACGCAGCATAAATCAGGAAGTGTCATCTCTGCGTGTGCTGGCAACGTAACGGAGGTGAGCAGATACAGGAGCTTGGAGAGACTAGAGGCACACTGAGAGACAGTACAGAAACACTATAGTGACTAGAGACTGGTTATAGGATAGGAAAGAGAGAGCCAGGGCAGCCTTAATAGAGAGACTGGGGAAAGGACAGAGCAGTCAGAAAACTGGGCAGTGTAGGACAGAGATAGAGATTGGGGAGTTAAGACAGAGACAGTTGCTAACAGACATTAGAGAGAGCTAGGGGAGGGAAGGAATGGAGAGACAGTCAGAGAGTGATAGGGGAGACTGGACACAGAGACTGTTGCTGGAAGAAACAGAGAGCTGGGGGAGTGATGGGACAGAGAGACTGTCAGAGAGAGAGAGAGATGACAGAGGCAAGTTGGGAAACAGAGACTGAGGATGGGACAGAGAGCCAGCCAGAGAGCCTGGGAGTCAAACCACACAAAGACTGCTCCTGGGGATTGGATAGAGACAGTTAGAGAGCTGAGGGAGTCACAGCACACAGTGACTGCAGGTGTGCATTGTACAGACAGAGAGATCCAGTGGATTCACGTCAGAGAGAGACAGTCAGAGAGAAGGGGAAGTCACAGGACACAGAGAATACAGTCACAGAATACAGACTGGGATGGATTTCTAGATGCTGGGGGGCCCCTTTTAAAATTTTGCTATGGGGCCCACAAGTGTCTAGTTACGCCTCTGGTCTGACTCATAAAATTCAACCATATTCAGTATGCAGGATCAGCATTCTCTGGTGGATCCCATCTCACAGTCTCCAGCAGCAGGTGCTATTGCTTGCTGCAATGCAGGCTGTTGTGTACAAGGCAGAATTCATCCTGTCCCCTATTGCAAGTGTTAGTAGGGCTTCTGGATAGAACGAATTAATTATGCAGCAGCAGTGGGTGCGCCACAGAGATCCATTGTTGGGGCAGTGGTTACTTGTGGATCCCCTGTGAACCACAGATGTGCTGCTGTACATGCAGGTGCCCCTTCAGCAGTTGGAGCCCAGAAGCAGACAGCACCATTGCCTCTAGGAGTTATGCCGCTGCTTCTTGCATGACAAAGTGGAAAGAAATAAAGCATCTACATTCAGCATACATACACACTAAGCATATAAATAAGGTTTGTATAGCTACAGAGATGGGTTCAACTTTGTATACTGGGGAATTTTGTATATAGCTCTGTGCGCTTGCATTGCACTATAAATATTTAATAACACCCGCTTCTGGTACATTTGTCAGTATTTTCAATTATTGAGGCAAACACAAGTCATGCAGTAGTTAATGCCAATGAGCCCGATTTCTTTAGATGCATTATCCTGTAATTTACAATAGCAGATTCAGTATTAGTGTTATGTGACATAATGCACAAACTGTGGTCACAGACTCTATTTATTACTTTATCTACAATGAATATTATTGGTAAGTTTTCCATAATTATGGCATTAGGTAATGCTTAGAGATGATCATGATATCATGAGGCTTAATGGTAAAATATATGGAGATACTTCTTTTGCGCTGTATATCTTCCCAATGCCCTCACGCGGCTCTTCTACTCGTGACCGGTGCATGTACATCAGCAGTGAAAGCCGTAATGTAGCTTTACTGCTGCTAGAAGTGCTTGTTTCAATATCATGTAATCAGAGGTTTGACTGTACAATCATGAAATATTGACACAGAGAAGGAATAATACCAGACCTGGAGTTATAATGATTAAAGATTTATAATGTTTAGTTAACATTAATTTTAGGCTGTCAAATAGATTCAAGCATCACAATCCAGTTAAAGGAATTTCAGGCAATAGACTTATAACAGTGGCTCCACTTTTCTCTCCATCAGTATTCCATTTTATTAAAAGGATTTAGCTCTAATGCTGTTTTTTTCCCCCTTTATTGTTTCATTGATTGTATACAGCTAAAACTAAATAAAAGAAGACGTGCCTGTACAATAACCTTGTCAATATTTTTCATGGGATGCATCCATAAACACTTGATCTATTTTTTTTATTTTTGCTTCCCCCACATACTACAAACCAAGCTGCAATGGCAACTATTTCTAAGTCTTTACATACTTTATACTTCGTTTTATTGCACCAGACACCCCCACAGCAGAATAATGACCTTTTCTGTAATTAGTAAATCTCCACAGTTCATTAGTAAATCACAAGACAGATAGATGATGTCTTGAGATAAGTTTGGCAGCACTGAACCTTAATTTGCGCACCCCACGATGTGCACTTTTAACAAATTAGGGTGAACAAGTTTCAGTAATAAATTCAGAAGATAAAACATTTCTAAATTGTTGTATATTAAAAATTAGCAAAATTCTCTTAAAACAGATATTGGGCAATTTTTTGGAATTAATTTTTTTGGCTGAAACAGAGGGTCTGGAGCTTAGGAAATCATGCCGAACCATTACAACCTACCATTCAAAAATCATGCAACAGAACTAACTTCTGTCACTACAGTGATACATATTGGGAAATCACTTTAGAGTTGAAAGCAAAAAATGGGGCACGTTTGAAGTTTTCATTTTGGGGTGTGTGCGATTGGGTGTGCATGCTTGTGCATGGATTCGCTTGGCAGAGGGCAGGCATTCTGTGGGTGGGGCAGCATTTACCAGCTTGCTAGACAGCGATTATACACTGCCTACCGAACAGGTCTGAATCAGGCCCATTCTGTTGTTTTCCTATAACAAACCACCCTTGCCTTTGCTCCAGATTCTTGCCTTTCCTTAGTTTTAGTTGCAATCCATATTTTGGATAACTGCACATCTTGTCTGTGTACAGTATGCGTCAGACAAAGCATTACAATAAAAAGTACAGTAAAATGCAAAATAAAAATAAAATTTCAATACCATGTTGCTCCAATACCGACACAAACCACCCTTACTTTTTATGGGTTGGTCTTCTGATTAGGAATTTCATATGTATAAAAAAAATTCAGGATGCAAGCCAACTGAAAGGGTGCCGGACGGGGTCCCGACAGTCGGAATCCAGACAGGCATTCACCCGACGTCAGGAACCCGACTGTTAAAACACAGACAGCCGGGTTCCCGATGGGTTTTCCCTCGTGGGGGTCCATAACCCCCATAGAGAGAGAATAGAATAGGTGGCTTGCGTAGCGAGCCACCATGCCCGCAGCGGGACGAGCGCAGCAATCCCGCAAGGGGCTTTGTTGCACTCTCCATGCTGTCTGGGTCCGGCCAGTTGGGATCCCGATGTAGGGATAATGACTGTTGGGATCCCAACTGTCGGACCCCTATACCACACCCCACTGAAACCCCCTATGTATTGGGGTCCAGTAACCTGTAGAGGGCCACCTCTGTAGTCCTGGGTGATATTACGTGGGATGAACAGGGAATGAACAGGGTGAGTATCATCTTTTATTAACACATAGGGCGAAATGTAATAGGGTGCGATTTTTGGACGAGTTCCAAACTCGCTAGAAATCGCACCTTTAAAAATCGCGTTTTTTGCCGCGAATTCGCATATGTAATGAGATGCGAATTAGCGGCAAAAAATGCGATTTGCCGCGATTTCGGGCGATTTTCAGTCATGAAAATGTGCGCATTTTCAGTTATGAAAATGTGCGCATTTTCATATATGCGATTTTGGGTAAAAAAAAAAAAAAACGGCGTGGGGTCCCCCCTCCTGAGCATAACCAGCCCCGGGCTCAAAGAGCCGGTCCTGGTTTCATAAAATCAAAGGAACAATCAAGTTGGGGCTCCCTGGATTTTATAAAACCAGCACCAGGCTCAAGGGCCGGTCCTGGTTCCCAAAATACGGGGGACAAAATGACTGGGGGTCCCCCGTATTTCAAGAACCAGCACCGGGCCCAACCAGCCAGCAGGGTAATGCCACAGCCGGGGGGAGACTTTTTATACAAGTCCCCCCGGCCAAAGCATTCAGCCCTCTGACTGGTCAGCATGGGCAGGGGCCCTGGGGGAGTGGGGACCCCCCCAAAGAAGGGGTCCCCCCCTCCAGAACTTACCAGCCCATGCTGAAGCCCGGGGCTGTCCTCGATGCCCCTGGGCTGTGGGCATCGAGCTGATTAATGGTGTAAAAAAAATAGATAAAATCCTATTGTGTATTGCTGTGGAACTATGAGTCCCAGCAAGCCTGCACCACATGCAGGGACTTGGAGAACCACAAGTCCCAGCATGTGGGGCAATAAAGGGCCCGCTGGGACTAGTAGTCCCACAGTACTACAAATAGTTAAATAAAAACACAGACACACAGACAGTACAACTTTAATACACACCAAGCCCATTCATCCATACTCACCTATGTTGACACGAAGCTTCGGTCCCCTTGTCCAGTAGAATCCAGAGGGGAGGCTGTGGAGAGAAATCATACTCACCACAGACGTCTTCAGCGCTTCCCCGGGTGCCCAGCAGCATTCTTCCCACGATCACCGTCCTCCGTTGTTCTGTTTACATCTGGGGCTCCGCCCCCAGACCGGGACTTAGCCCCGCCTACCAGCCAATGATGGTCTGGGAAAACCCCCATGCTGGACCATCATTGGCTGGTAGGCGGGGCTAAGTCCCGGTCTGGGGGACTCAGTGCTACAGAGGCTGAGAGCGCGTTTGGCTGAGCTATGCGTCCCCATGGAGACGCATAGCTCAGCCAATCAGGACTGAGCTATGCGTCTCCATGGAGACGTACCGGCCAATCGCGCTCTCAGCCTCTGTAGCGCTGGAACAGCGCTACAGAAGCTGTTAGAGGCAACGGAGAAAGCCGGTTCTCCCCGCTGCCTGTCAGTGCGGGGGAAGCCGGCTGTGAAGCAGCCAGTCCAGCGCTGGATCCAGGAATGGTAAGTAACGCTGGTGTAAAAGTGAGGTGTGTGTGTGTAATAAACTTTTACTTCTCTGTGTGTGTGTTTTTTATAAACATTCTTTTTACAGGTGGACTACAAGTCCCAGCGGGCCCATTAATGCCCCGCATGCTGGGACTTGTGGTTCTCCAAGTCCCAGCATGCGGGGGAGGTCTGCTGGCACTTGTAGTTCTCCGGTATAAAGCAATGTAACGTATGATCGATTTAACCCTATCAGGCCGGCGTCCACTGGCCACGGACGCCGGTGACAGCCCCGGGCTTCAGCCCTGGACGGGTGAAGCCTGGGGGGGGGGACCCCTTTATTGGGGGGGTCCCCACTCCTCCAGGTACCCCGTCCAAGGCTGACCAGCCACGGTGCTCATGTTTTGGCCAGGGGACCTTGTATAAAAAGTGTCCCCCGGCTGTGGCATGACACCGCGGGCTGTTGGAGCCCGGTGCTGGTTTTAAAATACGGGGGACCCCCCGATTTTTTGTCCCCCGTATTTTTGGAACCAGGACCGGTCCAAGAGTCCGGGGCTGGTTTCAGAAATACGGGGGACCCCTATGCTTTTTGTCCCCCCGTATTTTTGGAACCAGGTCTGGCTCAATGAGCCCGGGGCTGGTTATGCTTAGGAGGGGGGACCCCACGCCGTTTTTTTTTTATAAAAACACTTTTACACATTTTTATTAACAGGACCATGCACAGATCTCAATGATCTGTGCATGGTTCTGTCAAATTCGCCTGTCAGAACCTGGTCTATTTTTTTTGCGATTTTTGGTAACATTTACCAAAAATCGCACCCTATTACATTTGCGAGTTGTATACTTTATAATGGGAAAACATCTGGATGCGATTTGAAATGTGACTAAAAATCGCCACTTTCAAAAGTGCGATTTCGCGGTAAAAAGTGCGATTTTTTTACCGCGATTTTCAACCTATTAAATGTGCAATTTTCGGAAAATGTGCGATTTCGGCCGTTTTTGACCAAAAATCGCACATGTCTAAAAATCGCACCCTATTACATTTCGCCCATTGTATTTACTAACCAACTTAACTGCAACATTTTCTTTCTTCAATTTATGTGATACATGCACAGTGTTTGGTGTAATCAACGGAGAACATATAGCTTCAATTTGTGTCAATACCACCCTGCCATATGAGATGTCCCTGCCCTCTCCTTCAAACAACACACTGCTTTCTTAAGGACTTTGTACCAACACCTTGAAGAATTATTGGGCTTTTCTTTTCATGGTCCTTCTGTAGCTGATTCACATGTTTAATCAACATGGTAGTTTGAGTATAGTAGGAAATGTGGTATGGCCAATACTCCCCCTCTCACTCAGCTGCCCAGTCTTTTACTTGGTTGCCAGTGGTGTGTGTGTTCTGTTATTTGAATGGGTCTCTTCAGGGGTCTCTTATTGTAGTTGTGAATATTCCATTTTCATTGTAGCTTGATCGATGGCACTTAGAGGAACATGTTTTGATACCACCAATATCAACAGTCTGCTTCTTACTGTAGTTAATGGAATGACAGGTATCTACTATTTCTCTGTTGATCAATTGTGTTTTGGGGTTACCTTCACCTTCTTCTCCCAGTTCTGTTTTCTCTTGAAGGATGGCTGTTTTGTATTGTACCAGGGCATCTGCATTTTCATTACCTTCTAGTCCAGTGTGGGCATTGACATGTCCCATGAACACAGGCCGTCAATGACACTGGTTCCATATATAGGTCCACAGCTTGGTTCCTCCCCAGGTGTCTTTTCAGTTCTTCTGCTGCAATGTCAGCATCCTTGTTGTTTACCCTTGGAATTGAGCCTAGCTGTTTTTGTAAAATTATTATAGGAGGGCTTTTGGCTTCTTCCAGAATCATGACTAAAGCATGTAGCTCTGCATACTGTCTTGTTTCTTTTTTACCACCCCCATGCATATTATGGGGTTTTCCTGTGGAGCCCACTTTTGCTCTTCCTCTGTGAACAATACTTACTTCTTCTCTTCTGCTGTCAGTTGAGCATATGGTATGTCCCCTAAATTGGACTGCCTTGATTTGTACTGGAGGCAATGCAGTCGTTGTACTTTCAAAGTTCACCATTCTGGTGATCACATGAGCAGTCTCTTGGCTGAGAACTTCACCTCTTTCCACAGGTACCACTTCTATTTCTGTAGCATCTGGTTCTGGGCCATGGCTAAGTGTGAACCTAGACCATCTTTCCTCACACACCCTGGCACAGGAAAGTAAGTTCTTATAGTCAGAGATTGTTGTTGTTGCTGGATCACAGTGTATGCTGCAAGCAATGTCTACTCCAAAGGTGAGTTGTATGCGCATATGCTATCAGATTGGGAATCTACCTATAAAGTACCTTGCATTGATAATACTGAACATCATATGATATGTACAGATGGATCTGGCCTCATGCTTGTGGGGGCTGGCGATAGAATTGCCAGCCCCCACCAGGCCCCTCCTTCTTTCGCAAAGGGGGTGCACGCATATGAGATGCTTGCGCGCCCCTTTCGAAGGTGCTCTGCTTCAGTCCCCACTGCCTTGCATCTCTGGCTCATAGATTTAAACAATATGACCAGTTTTTATTCTCGGTCGATTACACATGGTCAGGAAATCATTGATATTCATTCAACAATTTAATCATTTACTTCTTCTTTTTTTCAATACATAACAAAGTGAGGGTTCTGGAGGACTCTGTTATTTTAGACACACCCATACCCTTATACTTTTAAACCATCATCATTATATGATTAATATCTCCTGTATGTATAAGTGACATAATGAAATCCTTACTACAGTAACCCAAATCGATTGTTAACTGTACAAAGAAAATATGACAGTCACCATTTAAAAGTGACTACAGCAAGTGAGTTTAAATTTTTTCCGGTAATTTTATGCTGTTAAAACTGCACATTGCACTTTATATATATTTTTGTTTATTGCCTTATAACCACATGGCACAAATATTTGATACAAGGGTGTAATATTTTTAATATACCAATAAAATGTTGTTGTATTAGTTTACCTGAATTTATAATCCAGAACAGAACAAGTTTCTTTTGTTCTCTGTGTGTGCTTTAAATAATACTATCTCCTAATTCCTTCCATACACATAAAAACAAAGTGGCGGTGTAAAAGGGGTTAACCTGTTTCCCTTTTCATGGGACTTCTACCCAGGTCCTGACCAGGGTAGAACATGGGCAGGACCTTAGTAGTGAGCAGTGTAAATGGGTATGCCGGGTCATCAGACCCAGCTCCCATTTACAGCAATAGGGGAAGCCCAATCTCTGGACCACAGAATCTTGCGGTCAACATGAAGGTTGAGTAGGGGGTGCAGACAGCCTCTACTGTACTGTGTAGAGAGCAGTGGAGGCAGGTAGGAGGTGAATTGATGCCTGTGTGCGGCATCCATTCACCTCATGGACAGTGGGTTGGTGGGTGCATGTAGGGTGGTGGCAGCCCAGCAGCTTTCCTTGGTGCAGGGCTTGCCACAGTCCGGTGGTCTGGGGCCCGGCATGCTGATCGGTGGTCATAGTGACATAGTAACATAGTAATTAAAGCTGAAAAAAGAGGTTAGTCCATAGAGTTCAACCTATCACTTAGAGATGTTATCTCCAAGCGCTGCCCCCATTTACAGCTATGGATGTTCCTTGTGTGTATAAACAATATTAATAAAATTGAAGACATTTTCATGTAGCACAAAATGAAGAATTTCCAACAGGGATTCATTTAACTAATTAGTTACATCAATTTAAAAAAAGTTTCAACTGTCGCAATCCATTTAGAGTACTTTATGCTCAAGTATAGTGATTCAACTACTAGACCGACCAGGAGGCAATTGTTTTCCAATCTTACTTCATGTCATCGGTGAGGACTGTGTCCTGAGTATATTAGGGTAGGCTGATGATGTATTTTCTGAGATGTGTATCTATGAATGTACTTGCTCTTTTAGAGTGACCCTCGATTCTCGATACAATGGTTCTTCCTGGGGGATCGTTAAGATCCTTATGTATCTTGGGCAGTAAGTAGAAAGTTGATGTCTTCGGATTGTCCACTTTCAGATATTCATACTGACGTTTTGTTCTGAAATGCTTTGTTAGTGCTTTGTTGATGATTCTATTGAACATAAGGTTACAGTTGCCCATGAGATTGAAAGGTTTATTCATATACCATAGCATACCCGATTGTTTAGTGGTTTCATAGAAATGTATCTGAAACAATTGTCCTTGGACCATATCACTATATTTATGCCCTTATCAGAGGGTTTAATAACCACATCATCCCGTGTACCGATTTCATTAAGTGCATTTCTATCTTTCACTGTAAGATTGTCTTGGTGCCACCAGTTCATTCTCTTTTTATGTAGTATATCTTAATCTTACCCAATACATTCATATAGAATATACCCCAATTTCTGGTATATATTTTTTGTGATTTTTTTGCAGATTTTGGGCCAAATGTAGTGAGATTAATTACAGTAGGTCAGGCCACACATGTGACTTGACTCTTGTGGTTTTGCTAAACTGCTAAATTCTCACATATACTTATTATGGGGAAATCATCCCTATAGTACAGTATAGTAAACTCCACTTTGACTGACAGGTCACCCAGGGACCAGGCATTTGGGGTAAGGGAGATCATGTGTAAACATGAACTCCCTTCAGTCTGCTGGTTCATGATTTTTGTATTTTTTTAGCCCTGTGGATGACTACATGGACCAAACAGTTACAGTACACTGTCACTTTCGCATTAGAGACCTACAGAAAAGGGTGATACTTAGTGAAAGCTTAGTAAACTCATTGCGTATCTGTGAAATGTATGTCATAAACATATTACTTAGCCATGATTTTGTGAATACAGACATCATTTTGTAGTATATATAGCCAAGCATCTTCTAATAGATATTATCATAGAGTTGAGGGAAGGTAGCAGAAAGTTTGTATCACAATGTTGACACTAACATAACGTACAGTATTCACAATGTCAGCAGCCAGACTAGGGCCACACTAGGGCAGATGTATTAAGCCTTAACAAGAGATAAATGCAAGAGTGATAAAGAGAGATAAACATCCAGCCAATTACCTGCTAACTGCCATGTTACAGGCTGTGTTTATCTCTCTTTATCACCCTTGCATTTACAGTATCTCTTGTTTAGGTTTAATACATATGTCCCAATATACCATATACAGCACAAGTGCCTGGTCCTTAGATTTATCTGATGCATAATGGGGGATTTAATTTTAGTTCTGTGTCAAAATTAAAATCATTGATTGGGGAACTTGAAAGCTCTGATATAGGGCCCCCAACCTGAAATCCAGCACTGAGATTACTGTCAGATTATGGTTAATATGAAGGTTAGGCTGCAGTTAGGTTTAGGGTTGTGATTAGGGTAAGGCACAAAAAAATTTATGGGAAGTCCTATTGTCAACATGTCAACTGTCCACTCTTCACTATTTCAACATGGATAAATGATGTTTCCTGTTTCTGTGTTTCAACTGCCACAACCTATATAGTGTATTTTCAAAAACAATGACATAAAGGCCTAGTAGTAACACAATTAATTAATAATGTGCCATAATATTGTCAACTGATTTTTAAGTGCTATCAGATTATTATGACACTTTTAAACATAAATGAGCACATTGATGTTAGTCGTTTTAGTATTGTAATGTTATTGCACTGTAACCTCTAATATAAAATAAACATGAGTGGATGAAATATATGAAGTGTAGGTAATATTACATTTCAACTTTTTTAAGCAGCACTGTCTGTCTTCTTGTTCAAAGTAGCACTTTCTTTAGTAGTTAATGATCCATGAATTCAGTCAATTCAGTGAATTTATTCAAGGAAACACAATAGAGTTGAACCATCGCCACTGACTGGAAAACTGAAACTGATAGATGCTTCATGTAGGTTTTCATGATTAATCATAGAAGAGGAGCTTAAAGAAACTGCATAAGACCAAAGCAGACTGTTCAACCTGCCAGTGTCCTGTTATGACCTGCTAATATAATAGACTGTACATTCTTTGCTTTTACAATGTTATATTATTCATGAGTCATGAATAAAAACTACAATCAAATCAGGAATCATTCTAGTTATTAAGCAAATTGCCAAATATAAAAATACACATACTATAAGTACACATGTCTATATTTATACTTTGCAACAGTTACAATACAGTCATGTATACCAAATTCCTACCCCCCAAATATTGGGTATTTGATTGTTATAGTTTATCACAGTCTTGGCTAGCATTTGCTCAAAGTAGGTTTGGTACTCTTTACCTAGAACGGCGCCCACCATGTCCATCGCGGTCATCGGGGGTAAAAAATCGCGGGCATCGCGGCTATCGCATGCACTAAAAAAACGGGTGCGACGCGATGCCCGCGATGCCTGCGATTTCCCATAGGGATCAATGTTAAAAGTGTGATTGGACGCGATTTTAGTGTTCAATGCCTCAATGCCCGCGATTTTTCCATAGGAAACAATGTTAAATGGGCCACAGAGCCCTAATAGTCTGAAATGGCCCCCACAATTGTTAACGTCACCCCACGATCAACGTGAACCCGAAGCGTGGCGAGCGCAGCGAGCCCACGAGAGGCGGCGGTACGCGTCCTCCGACCTTTTCATACCCCCACTATCCACGTCGGCGTGGAGTTGAGAATAGAATAGTGTGGCGAGCGCAGCGAGCCACCGAGCCCGAAGCGTGGCGAGCGGACGCGGATACCTGTGAAGCCCGCGAAGGGACGCATTTACCTGTGAAGGTATCCGCGTCCCCTCGCGGGGCGCGCTGCGCTCGCCACGCTTCGGGCTCGGTGGCTCGCTGCGCTCGCCACACTATTCTATTCTCAACTCCACGCCGACGTGGATAGTGGGGGTATGAAAAGGTCGGAGGACGCGTACCGCCGCCCCTCGCGGGCTCGCTGCGCTCGCCACGCTTCGGGTTCACGTTGATCGTGGGGTGGCTTTAACAATTGTGGGGGCCATTTCAGACTTCAGGGGGACTATTTGGGCTCTGTGGCCCATTTAACATTGTCTCCTATGGAAAAATCGCGGGCATTGAGGCATTGAACACTCAAATCGCCTCCAATCACACTTTTAACATTGTTCCCTATGGGAAATCGCGGGCATCGCGTCGCACCCGTTTTTTAGTGCATGCGATGGCCGCGATGCCCGTGATGGGCGCCGTGCTAGGTAAAGAGTACCGTAGGTTTTATTTGTTAAACATTTTAATATGGTTAATAAATGGTAACCCATCTTGCCCTCCTTCGTTAGTGGTAATGGGCCATTTGCAGTAACGTTGGCTCTGACGTTTTTTATTTTTATTAAAACTGTTTAGAATTACTGTAGATCTGAGCACAAAAATAAACTAAAAATTATTCAGATGCTATCAATAACAAATTATTTTCTTGGATATTCAGGCAGTGCTGGCGGCGGGCACACTGGTATCCTGTTCTGTGAGGAGTGTAACTGGCTGTATGCCTTTTTTTATACAGTAACAACAACAAAAACATCTTATAAGTGCATCATGGTGCCATATCTTCCATGGGGTAAATGTCACACACAAAGTTGTAATTAGACATTTTGGTGCTCCGTACCAGAAAGAATATTGGTCCCTGACGGACCCCATATTTTAAATAGGGACAGTGTGGGCTGGGTCACAGGGAACCGGAGTGGCCTCACAATTGAACACCACATAGTGGTGCACCCTTATTTCTATAAGATAGCACAGTAGTACCTTATTCACATTATATTGCCCAGTATTATTCTTTTTACATGTTATGTCACACTTTAGTACCCTTTTTTCACATTATGCCACACAATAGTACTCATTAAATACTCTACACCCACAGTAAAGTATTTTATTCACATTATGCCTTCTCTCTGCAGGATTAATGTCCCTGAGGATCTTTGGTAAAAAGCCACTCTCACACATTCATTATCTATGGATCAGTCACATGGTGGTAACTTTGATGTGATGTTTGCCATCACCTCCTACCTGGATACCTAATGGTTTTCAACAAGCCATAGCAGCAAGGCACAGGTATAAGATAAGCATTTGTAGAGCTCCTCTAATCAGATTTTTAGAATATGCTGATTGATCTCTCATCATGCAACTGCCAATAGTGATCTCCCCTGCAGTCTAAGGCTGGGCACAAAACTGAACAATGAGCAATCGGGCCAATGGTAGGACAGAATTTCCTTCAGCCCAGACATGCCCATCTGCCTATATACAACAGCACGATGCAATGAAGGATGGAATGATAAGTTTTCTTTCCTTCATTACAAAGCTCCAGTTTACATGCAATATCATCTGGTTGACAGTGCAGCATGGCCAAAAGATAGATATAGAGACGTGTATTTATTTCTTATTTATATATTTTTTTAATTGACAGTTTCTTATATGGTGCAGCATATTTCTTTACACTTTAATATTGTAAACAGTGATAAAAACTGCAATTTATAGGATTTGTAGGAAACATAGAATTTGATGGCATATAATACTTGTCTGCCCATTTTTGAAACATATTGGTACCTCAAACCCTAATTAATCCTTTTTATTGGGGGGGCTCCTTATTTCTATCCCCTGCATGTTTAAATTGCTCTACTGTCTTAGCATCTACCACAGCAAACTCCAGTCCTCGAGAGCTACCAACCTTTCGTGATTTCTAGATCACCAAGCTGGGGCATATTACCGACTGACACATTATAAATGATCCACAGGTGGAGCTAATTACTTCACTTTTGATTCTGTGAGGAGACCTGAAAAACATTAACTGTTGGTAGCTCTTGAGGACTGGAGTTGGCTACCCCTGCTCTACCATCTCTAATGGGAGGCTTTTCCACTTGTCCACTTACCTTTCTGTTAAGTATTTTTAATCAGATTGCCCCTGAACCTATCTCTATCAAATTTCAGTACATCCTGTTTTAATACATCACTTAAGTTTCCCTCTTGGACTTTGGGGGTTATTCAGATCTGTGAATTTACAGGCAAGGCATTTATCGACAGACTGCACATGCATACAGTTCCTGACAATTTTTTTCATTATGGGCCATACACAGGTTGATTGACATGAAGGCGGCATTTGGGGGTAGTAACTGATTATATTCTGGGAGTGTCAGGGAAAATGCAGGCTTGCCAGGCATTTCAGGGGCAGGCATGTGACAGCTCTGGCCAAATCCAACTGTTTCCATCACAGCCGGCAAGTAAGTCCTGGATTACACAGAGACTGCACACACTGGAAAAAACATTCTATAGTGAGTGACTTTCGAATCATGATTCAGCTCATTTTCACAAGCCGTTCTAAGCACTTTGCAGGCTTGCATGGGTCAGGATTTCACTCTGGCGAGGCGGTCTATACCTGAACGCAGGTCTCTGCAATTTAGCAGAGCAGAAATCAGGTCTGAATAACCTCCCTTGATATATATGAACATTTCTATCATATCCCCCTTTTCCTCTTCTTTGCCCCAAACTATACATATAGAGATTCTTTAGTCCTTTCGGGTAAGTTTTGTGTTATACTGTAGGTCATCCACCATTTTAGTTGCCCTTCTTTGTACAGTCTCTAAGGTATTTATATCCTTCTGGAAATATGGCCTCCAGAACTGGACACAGTACTCTAGATGAGGTCATACCAATGACCTATACAATGGAATTATTACTTCTTTCTGTTTAGACTGACTTTTATTTCCAAAGGGGAGAGAAATCATTCGATGGTTGGCAGCCATTGAATGTTTTCTCTCCCCTTATCTTGCATACAAGGGGATGTGTTCTCGTACACATCTCACATGCTAATGGTATGTGGAGGGGCAGGGCAATTATTTGCCAGGTGTTTGGTGGGGCGGCGGGCAGTGCTCACCTGTTTGCTAGGCTGCAAGTATATGAATCAGGCCCTCTGTTTCCTATCCTGCAACCAAGATCTTATCCATTCAACCATCTTAGTATCCAATTCCATTATTTTGAGTAGATTTAGTAGTGTGTGATGTAGGACAGTGTCAAATGCCTTATTAAAATCAAATAAGCTGTATCTATTATTTTTTATCTTTTGTTTATTAGAAAATGTGTCTGCAGCTGTGGCTGCACAGGGAGGGGTGTGTCCCTGCAGAAAAAGGCTACATGGCACAGAACTCACTGTGACTGTCTGATTTGCAGTGCTCTCTAAGATGGCAGCCAATCACACCCTTGCTGCATCCTCTTATCAGCGTGGCCACCTACTATCTGGAGCTGGACCTAGTAATCCACTCATTGAGCAGTGTTTCTCTAAATGATGCTGCTGCATTTTAACACAGGAATCCTGTGTTAGACCCATCTGCGTTCAAGGGGAAGGCCAAGTGGTTTCTTGGGGACTCCCATAAAAAGCTGGGTGTTACCTTGCATGAGTCCCCTGTATACAGCATTCAAATCTAGGCAGGTGATACTGCCAGGTGATACTGCCAGTCCCATGCTTCATTTCCAAGTGATCTAGTCTGATTGCTTAGAAATGGGGCTTTAATTGCCCCATGGGTATGCCTCATTACTGAGCAGCATGCCAAACTTAGTTTAACAATTTGGGCAGGATGTACTAAACAAAAGGCAGTAAAACCCAGTTTTCTGTGTTTTTATCTCATTTTAAATGCACTAAAGCCCCTTCCAGTGGGGCTTCTCTGCAGGGGCTATGCCTATGGGCTTCCCTTCATAGCACTGCAGTGTGAGAGATCCAACATTAATCCCTCCCAGCGTGCCTTGTTGCAGCCAGCTTCTCTGGGCATGCCCAGAGGGACTTCCCCATAAGAAACAAGGAGGTCCAGTCAGTCGAAGGTATTGCAAAGAGCAGCTCTTATCGGGAGAGCTGCACTTTGCTTTGCTCATTGCATTTGTCAGTACATATGCGAAGAGCATCGCTGCGGAGGGCGGTGGGATGTGCCGCCACTCCTTGGAAAATCCTGCCCTTTGAGTGGAATGCTTTAACAATCAACTGTTCTACCTTTCTCTCTCTACCTTTTTTACTTCATCATTTGTTTAAACCTTAGTAATTGAATTGATATTCAATTCATAAAATGTAAAAAATTGCATTTCTGCATTCTAGTATTAAAGTTGTAATCAATGAAGAAAAAAGTAACAAATAAAAGTGTATATAAATATATTTATTTCTTGGATCTTATTGCTATTACCCGCTGAAAGCCTTTGTCTGACTCCATTTAGTACATGAAGAAGTTTTGCATGCCAATGCTGTGATTAACTTTATGGATGCAGGGGAATTATGGAAATGCATCATGTAAAAGTGCGTACTTGCCAAAATTATTCTGTGACCTTGTGCTTAAGCTGAGTTTTAAATAATTCAGAGATGTATTGAATGAATAAATTTGTGCTGCTTGTTACTCTAAACAGTCATGCACTCACTTTTCCTTGCCATTTTTAATAAAGTCTAGCTTTCTAATATTCATGAAAAAGTGAATATCAATTCAATTACATAGGTACTGGGAAAATAGTTTGCCCTAAGCTCTTTAGTGTTGACATACTGTCATTTGTTCTTTTTTTCCACTTGTATTTATTCTAGTGTTTATTTCACTCATTTCTTAATTTGCATGCAAATTGTTTTGATTAGATAATTACTAGCAACAAATATTTGGGTTGTGCTTTTAATGTTGTATGCCATTGGCAAAGGAAAGAGGCTGGAGCTGGCAAGCAAGGTTGTGGGTTCAATTCTTCAGTCCTTATTTATGTCCTTGCATATTGTACATTTGAGCATGAAATTACTTATAATAAGGAACTATCAAGGGTATTGCCCCAATAGCAAAATGTCAGAACAAATCTAGTATTTCTAAATTACTTCTTATATTTTTCATTTCAATGAAAAAAGTAAAAGTAGTAGCACTATTTTAAATATAGTACAGGTGACAACTAAAGGTACTTGTTTAGTTTCACGGCACCCGATATATCTGATGCGATATCGGCCGATATATCCATGCGATCCGATGTGATTTTTTACCTGTTCATAACCACACTATCCACTACGCATGGATTTGATTTTATATAGTGTGGCGAGCGCAGTAATCTGCATCCCCTCGCGTCCCCCTAGCCCATGCACCAGCCTAATCCACCATCAAGAGCAAGGTGACTCTGCCCTGGAAACCCGTATATCAGGAAAACCCAAGTGCTGCTGATTACACACTTTGTATTCTGTAAAGGTGCGCACACACGGGGGGGGGGGAGATATATTGCTCAGCAATATATTGCTAGCAATACATTGCTGAGCAATATATTGCTCAGTGTCTCCTTTCCATCAGCGACCAGAGATGGTCGCTGATGAAAGGGAACCTCTGCCGGGGGAGCCGCAGAGGTAATCAGCTGGTCGCAGGAGCAAGCTCCTGCGACCAGTGATTAGAATGGGGCTGAAAACGGGAGCACGCACCCGTCGATTCATTGCCGGGGCACACTCCCATCACTGGCAATATGGTCGACAGTGACCATATTTCCAGCGATTTCAGCCCCTATCGCCCCTGTGTGTACACAGCTTTACTGCTTCCAAAACTAAGAAACTGTAAATAAATAAAGATAAATATATGGGATGTGGAGCACCCACCATTAATAATTAGCCTTTTGAAGTTATTTGTTGGTCGTTTTTTTCACCAATGATGAGCTGATGGATTTCTGCAAATACTGTATACCTGTTCCAAATGAACCAACCCTAATTAGTAATGTAAATATTTACACTCCCAAAACCCTTTTTTTCTCTCAGCAGTAAATTAGGGATGACCAGAGAGATGTCAGAAATGTACAAAGGGAGTGTTTGTTGATGGCTTTGAAGGGGTGAATTGGAAAATGTAATTAAAATTTTAAGGAATGGGGAGCAAAGGAAGATGTAGATATAAAGGTGTTAGAGTGAAATATTATTCTCCAATAGCTATTCAATATAGGATATTGCAAATAGTGTGGTTACCTGTATTGAAAGCCTCAGACTGATGAAGGAGGTTATGTACTGAGCTGAACCTTTAGGGTAAATTTCTAAACTGCTTATTGGCTGGGGGAGGGCCAATCCCCCAGTTCAGGGAGGAGCCGCAAGTGTAAACAAAAATGGCTTCTCCTGTACGATGGTCCAGGTGATGCGCTTTCTTGTTTTAACCCACTGGATGCCTACTATGGATCAAAAAGGCTGTGATCTACATTGTAGGCCTTGGTAAGTATAATGTGATTCTGCAGATTTCTCTTTGGAGTCTACTAGAGAAGAGGACAGGCCTACAGCCGAATCCTTAGATTCGGTATGTACAAATGATTGTAGAGTGAATTAAAGTTTTCTATAAGTTTATTTCTATAATGTGTGTGTGTTTTATTCCTTTATTGGTTCTGCTGTAGAACTACAAATATCAACAGGGCCATTTAATGCCCCACATGCTGGGACAGGTAGTTCTGCAAGGCCTGCATGTGAGGCAGCCTTGCTGTGACTTGTAGTTCTATGACAAAACCCAATAGGTTATCTATTTTTTAACACAAATTATAAACTAGGTGCCCACTGCCCTATGGCACCAGGACAGCCGTGGCTTCAACCCGGGCTGGGGTTATTCTGGAAGGGGGACCCCTTTATTGAGGGGTCCCAACTCCCCCAGCATCCCAAACTTGGATGACCAGTCAGGGGGGTTAATGCTTTGGCCAGGGGAACTTGTACAAATAGATTCCCCCAGCTGTGGCATTTACCTGCTGGCTGTTTGGGCCTGGTGCTGGTTGTCAAAATATGGGGAACTCCTATTCATTTTGTCACCTATAAGTCTGGAACCAGGACCAGCTCTTGTGCTGGTTTTAGAAATACAGGGGTGTCCGATTTTTTTGTTTCCCTGAATTTCTAAAACCAGGACCGGTTCAAAAAAATATGAACATAAAAATAGGAATAGCAAACAATGGACAAAGTGCGCCCTATTTAAGATGTATCCACCACCAATAGAACAAATAGTGACAATGCGGTCACAATACAACAAATTTAATATAAAATAAGTAAAATGTAACAATAAAACACTTTTTTCATCTGTGTGGAGTCATGGATTCAATAAAGGTCAGTATAAAAAGACACCCAACGCGTTTCGTCGTTACAACGACTTCCTCAGGGGTAACCGTCCTCAGGCAACTCAACTTTAGGACAAAGATGTTTCAGTCACAGTGTAATACAGCTTTCAATTTAGACACAGTGGACAAAAGTAAGGGAGTGGATCCTTTGTAGATCTCAATCCTGATGCATGTCAGCATCTAAAAAGTAGTCAATTTCCATATACAACGAGGGAAAAGAAATGGGGTAATTTCCTGAAGAAAATCAGATCACTCCTTAATGTAGTGCCAAAGACCTGGCCTTTTCCTTCAGGGAGAAACTGCTCTCTCTGAGCAGTTTCTCCCTGAAGGAAAAGGCCAGGTCTTTGGCACTACATTAAGGAGTGATCTGATTTTCTTCAGGAAATTACCCCATTTCTTTTCCCTCGTTGTATATGGAAATTGACTACTTTTTAGATGCTGACATGCATCAGGATTGAGATCTACAAAGGATCCACTCCCTTACTTTTGTCCACTGTGTCTAAATTGAAAGCTGTATTACACTGTGACTGAAACATCTTTGTCCTAAAGTTGAGTTGCCTGCGGACGGTTACCCCTGAGGAAGTCGTTGTAACGACGAAACGCGTTGGGTGTCTTTTTATACTGACCGTTATTGAATCCATGACTCCACACAGATGAAAAAAGTGTTTTATTGTTACATTTTACTTATTTTATATTAAATTTGTTGTATTGTGACCGCATTGTCACTATTTGTTCTATTGGTGGTGGATACATCTTAAATAGGGCGCACTTTGTCCATTGTTTGCTGTTTCTCCCCCTTCTCCCCCACTAACAGGGGGGACCCACTTAGTTGCTGCCCACCCATTTACTGTAGCGCATTGAAAGGGTACCCCTCCTATTTATAAAAATAGGAATCTTAGACAATTCAAATGGAAATGTGGAATGACTGTGCTTAATAGCAATAATAAAGAATTTATGAATAGGGCTAGTATCCTTTGTTATAATGGTTTATTATTTATTGTTTTTAGGCATTTTGTATATTCATTTTCTTATACCTGTATATATATTTACGAAATTTTACATAAAAATGTCATTATATTTCCTCTTGCTTCCTCATATACATTTAAGCCTTAGTAAATGATTTCATGTGTGAAATATGCATGAATGCGTTTGACCTTTCATTGTTACAAATATGACTATTTATACCCATTTGATCTTAATAAATCTTTGCCTTATCCATGAGAAGATAATTTGTTACTCTAGTAACGACAGTCTAGAACATATAAGCTGATTGCAAAGGGTCTAATGGAGAGCAAACAGTTAGTCAGTGTCATTTAAAGAGTACTGAAGATAGTTCTCTAGAATGCGAGAATTTGGACTTGAGTGGAAAATAGGGCCAAGTTTATCTTGAAGACAAGAGGGGTGTGAAGAGAATATTTAAGAAGTGAACAAGGAGCAGACAAAACACTGGAAGGAAAGTCTCAGGGAGATGAGAGGGATCAGAATTTAAAGAAAATACAAATTGCACATTTTTGCTTTCAAACTGGTGGTAGATAGGGTAGATAGGTGTATCATTATTGTTAGTAATTAACCACCATTTTCTTATTTTTGGCATACTGTAGCTGCCTTTTTTGCACATATATTAGTTTGTTCTCTTTGTTGCAGCAGTCTAAATTTGTCTATACTGTAGGAAAGTTTTTGTATATACAAGCGATATCAAAAGTCAATTCTATAGTAATCTAAAATGGTGCTCTGATGCACACAATCTTGTGAACAAACCTAACATTTTTAAAATAACAATTTCTTTAATAATTGAAACTCATTGTTTTACAAATAAACTATGCATTGTAAATAATGTTTAAGGGTGTAAATAAAAAAAATATTTTATTTAAATTCTAAAATGAATGGTAAAGCTATATTCTTTCACAAATTACATTTCTTTCTAAAATGCTTGCAAAGACAGATTTTGATACATTGCCTTTTGCACTAAATATGCCTCCTATCTTCAAACGTACTGCACCATCAAATAGTTTTGATTTTACCCTAATTCTTTTAACTTAAATATGTGTCCGATATAAAAAAAAACATCCAAAGTATGGGCTTATTGTATATAAATAGAAAATACACACAATATTCAAATAATTTAAGCAATAACATAACTACAGTATATGTTTCTTAAAACAAATCAAATATTTTGGTTATGAGATTTCATTTTTTTTTTTCTTTTTTTACACAACCTCCTATAATTTACTGCTAGATACAGAACCTAATAATCCAATTTCACAGTGTAAAACTATCAAGGCTTCTTAAATATGGGAATGTTTCAGATTTTAACACTATTTTTAAAGAACTGCTGGAGCAAATACATCACTTTACATATTTGTGCCTTGGAAGCATTCCTATCAGTTTTGTGTTAAAATGCAAAATGGATTTTTAACGGTGCATTGACACTTACATTGTTAATGTGCCTTCAGGCATGTAATTAGCTAAGGAATTTTAATCTTTTATATTCCATAGTTTGATCAGAATGCTAAGGCTCAGAGGAGCTATAAAGTATTGACCAGAATCTTTGATAAAAGGAAGCTCTAATCACCACTTGAATGTATTTTACATAAACTTGAATGCACATCATTAGTTCAGCATAACTATATTAGAGGAGTTGTATTTTTCTCCCTTCATGAGCCAACGGACTTTTTCCTCAAGTTAAAAAAAAATGACATTAATGTTGAGCATGTCTCTTCACTACAATATTAAATTAGGGAAAAATCATAAATGTGCAAATTTACGTAAAGAAGTTTTAGATAACCATTAACTCTATTTTATAGTGGTAAAAAAAAAATATATACAGTACCACAGACTCTCCTTTTTGGATACCAGGAACCAAACCTCATTTTGTTTAGATGCCTCATGTCCTGTGTTAGTTATAAGAAAATACTTTTCTTATCATTGGTTATACCATTGATCAGTTTGTTAAAAATGTAGAAGATGTAATAATCTTATAGTAAAATTATCCTTAATTATCCTTAACAAACTTTTAGCTAATCTGCTCTTGAGGCACTCGCCGAAAGCAGAGCTGTTCAGGGGCAAACACAGGATTTTCATAAGGAGGATTCCAGAGAGGGGCGGAGCAAAGCACGGACATGGACACTTAGGTGACCCAGTATATGCAGGTCATTTAAAGTATTATAGATAGACCAAATGTATATAAATAATAATAATAATAATAATTTAAAAAAAATCATATATATATATATATATATATATATATCATATCATAGACGGTGGCACTCAGAATAAATGTAAGACACGGAGACCAGTCTTATAGTCAAGGAGCAGCTTGGAGAAGCCCTGCCACCTACTTCACCCACTACAGAGGCACATCGGGACGCCGGTCCATCCTCCTCAATGCCGAATTACCCGGCAATAGGAGCCGCGGCAGCAGATCATAGCCGCGAATACAGCCTCCCGCACGGGAGTGCAGCAAGCACCCGCCGCCAACCTCCGGGCTTGGAGAACGCGGCACAAAGTGACATCAGCTGCTTAGTAGGGTCAGATAGGTCACAGACTCTCCACCACTCCAAGAGAGTGTAAACATTTTAAATAACCTTTTTTCTTACAGGTCACACTGAAGTTTGCATAGAATACTCACACTTTTGTACTTTATTTTATTTTATATTCATTTATTTTCATTTTTATTTTATTTATATTTATTTTTAAATTTATGTTTATATTTATTTTATTTTGTATCATTTATTTTTAGTCATTATTTTTTATTATTTATCCTCCTCCCCTGCCCAGATCAGTCATATTACATACCCCCTTGATTAATTTTTAACGCTCCGAGCACCAAACCCCAGAAGTACTTTTTAATTTGGAGCAACTTACCAACAGAGCGCGGTCAAAAAAAACAAAAAAAAACTACACAGCAATTAGATTAAAACCCCTACAAATTTAAGAATGAAGCACAATTCTTGGTCTGAGAATTTGCCATGACTGCTGCATCATAATACTTTGTATACAGATTTGGGGACAGATGTATCAAGCTTCAAAAAGTGATAAAGTGTAGAGTGACAACCAGCCAATCAGGTCCTACCTGTAATTTTTTTTCAAACCATGCCTGATTGGCTGGCAGTGTATACACTTGATTTTATCACTTTTGAAGCTTGATACATCTGACCATCAGACTGATTCACATACAGATGTGAAAATGTTGCACATCAGATTGATCAGTTTACTTTAGCAAAGTGGTTTTGTTCCTTCCATTTGTTTTTTTAATGCAAATAATATTCTCATTTTGAGTGAAAAATATGTAGCAATGGGTCTGGTGCACTGAGTTGCTGCTACTGAATTTAGGGCTCATCTATAAATTTAACTTGTACTTCTTTACTTTCACGGCGCCAGCATGGCGCCGTGCTACTTCCGCCTTGTACGCTCGCCACAAACTATGTAAAATAAAAGAAGTTAACGCCATGCCAACATGGATAGTTCATACCTCCACTATCCATGTTGGCATGGAGTTGATTTTAAATAGCGTGGCGAGCGTAGCGTGGCGAGCGTAGCGAGCCACCAAGCCCGCAAGGGGACTCTGATGCGCGGCGCCATGCTGGCGCCGTGAAAGTAAAGAAGTACCATTTAACTTAATATTTCCCTTTTAAGCACTGAAAAATCAACAGTATGAAGGGCCTGATTCAGACCTGTTTGCTAGGTGGCATATACTCTCAGCCTAGCGAACAGCTCAGTGCCCCCCACTGCGCTGCCAAAAGACCACTCCCCCCACCCGCATCCCCTTACTAGCATGCAAGAGGATATCTACGAGAACACATCCCCTCGTATCTGGCCGAAGGGGACTGAAATCATTTCATGGTTAATGACCATCAAATGATTTTCCTCCCGTTCAGAAATAAAATTCTGATGTCAGCTGCCGACCCATAGCAGACATTGACCTACCTGCATTTCCAGGGGAACGCCCAGTGTTTTCAAGGAGACACCCATAAAACTCTGGGCATTCATCTGCATCAGCCTCCTGTCTGCCCACCTCCCTACCCTGCCCATGTGAATGCCTCGGCATGTGTGATACTTACCAAAGGTATTCACACGGGGGGTGTGCACATGCACAAATTCTCCCTTGTGCATGTATAGACCAAAACTATTCGAAATACTATTCGACTGATTGGACCTGAACCTGAATCAGACCCTAAGTACACATGTTTGCATTATAATTCTTTGTAACACAATCACCTGCTCGTACAAGACAAGCATTACTTTCTGTAAACTGCAAACAAGAGATGAGCAGGAATATACAGTAGTAAGCATACTTTATTAAAGGTGCATGTAGACTGGAAACAGTTAATACACTTGATAATGATAGCAAAAGATCAAAGAGCGAGAGATAATTTGTATTCAGCTAATTGCACTGTCCCATCTATTTGATCAAATGTTTTGAGTGGCAGAGGCAGGGTTAGAGAAGCTGCAGGAACTGGAACAATAAAAGAGATCTGATTTCCCATTAACATTTTTGTAATACTCTGTAAATGGGACTTTGATCTCAAACGTGTCAAGTTTTCTCCTGGCTAATGTATTTTTTCATTCTGTACAAAACATGAGAATGCAGTGGTGCTTATTACTTATTTACTTATATTTAAAGCTTAAAAAGAACTCAGTAGGACCGCATAAAGTGGGATTATCCAAATGTATTAAACTAATGCCTGTCCATCACACCATTCATAAAATATGGGAACTTGGAGGGTTTGTTATACTGTATATTAAGAAACCATTCAGTTAAAATAAGTTTTATTAAAAAAAAAAAATGCTAACTTATTAGCAGAAAATAAAAGTTATCTTCAGTATATTACAGGTATCCCACAGTTTCACTTTTTTTATTTGACAAGAAGAAACAATGCATGTTAATTAGAGGCATAACTATGTACAATGGTTTCAAGGGGAAACAAAAAAATGGAACCCCTTAAATTGTCATTTAAAATTCAGGGTGAATTCTCATAGTGTAAAAGGTATTCAAATAAGCAAGCATTGTCATATAGGGGTGATTCAGGTTCACTTGCAAAGCAAAATTGGTTCGCTAATAGACAAAACCATGTGCACTGCAGGTGGGGCAGATGTACTGTGCAGAAATAGTTAGATTTTGGGGAGTCATTTTGTTTCTGTGCAGGGTAAATATTGACTGCGTTATTTTTACACTGCAATGTAGATATCCGTTTGAAGTACAAACCCCACCCAAATATAACTCTCTCTGCAAATGTTATATCTGCCCCAACTGCAGTGCAGCATGGTTTTGTCCATTAGCAGATCAAATGTGTTTTGCGAGTGAACATGAAACAGGCCATAGTGCCTTCCCCTTTTCTGTATTTTCCTAATAGAGGCAAGATAACTCACCCATATCTAAATCTCTCTGCACATGTTACATCTGCCCCACCTGCCATGCACATGGTTTTGTCCATCTAAGAAGGATTTTGTCAGAAAGAGTGATCTAGAATAAAGCCCATAGTACCCTAATTGTCCCTGATAGTTCCCACACATATCTGTACTCTCCTCATACAGTAGTTAAACTGAAGTGGTCATGCAAATGTGCTAGGAGATAAATGCTTTGGAAAAATGGGTGCGGTGCTGTAGAGATTATGGGTCTGGGACTTGTGGGTGATCAGTCGTCACTAGCTGGATGCTGTGTGTGGGCTGGTAGTTCACTGTCTCATTGTTTGTTCAGTGGTGCTGGCTGTAGTAAGACCATGCCTTGGCAAGAATGTGTCAGTACCATATATGATGAAGGTGAAGTTCTCCTCTTGCTGTCATTTGATACATGTGCATTTTACCTTCCCTGTAATTACCGCACCATGGACTGGCATATTGTATTTTGTATGATGGAGGTGATTCAGGTGATATATTTAAGAATCAATGGCATTTTTTTTTGGCTATGCACCATTTGTTTTCAAACTGGGAGAATAATGTGGTCTGACAATGAATTCTAGTCCCTTCTGCATCATGGTCTGGGGCACATGCCCACTCATCCTACCCTTGTTACCCTATTGTCATAGATTAGTATAAAGCATAAAATAATTTGCACATTGTATTAACATTTGAGTCAATGTGGTACGCACTGAGATTGCATTTTAGATACATAAATTGCTATTGTTTGATTGCAAAGACCTTTTCAGTAATATAGTACAGCTACACCACTGATTATCTGTCACCATTGATTCCAGCAGCATGTTGGATTATCCATTTTGTTGGATTATCATGGTTTCCTCCTTCAGCACGACATTGCCCTGAACCTGGTCTCCTCCCTGCACATATGTCAACCCACTCCAGCTTTCTAACCCCCCGCAGCCCATCCTTTCCCCACAAACAATGACACCCCTCGCAACCCTTCTCCCTTCTGAAGCCCATCTCTACTAGCAGTGCATCTCACTCCTCTTGCTACCCCTCTAAATCCACCCGCAATCTAACTTCCCCTGACACCTGATGTGTCAACTTTGAAAGAGATGCCGACCATCAGTGTTAACCCCTGAAGACTAGTGTTTCAGGGAAATTTCAACACATATGTAATGATAAATGGAATCTAAAACTGTAGCAAGTAATTTCAGAAAGACAATGCAATGCTACTGTATACCATTTATTGAACACTGCCTTGGTATTCACATTTGGTAGATTAAGTAGCTACCTAGGGCATCAGGTCCTTTGGGAGGCCAGGAATTATTATTATAATTATTATTATTTTAACATGTGGTGGAGATATGCATTTGAGTAATCAATTAATTCCTGTAATTTTTCAAACCCAGCCTGTAAAATGACAGTTAGGAACTGATTGGTTAATACTTTGGGCGGTATTCAATGAGCCTGATTCGCCATGTTTTTATAGCGAATTTGTGCTGTTTGGCGAATTTTTGACTAAAACGGTGAATCACCCTATTCAATGACCACATGGCGAATACATTTGAAGGTTTTTTTCGCCATGATTCACCGAGCAGCAATCGCTATCTTTTTATGGAGAAGTGGAATGTGAACTTTTAAAATAAAGTGTTTTGTTTTTTACATTTGGTGTAAAAAAATCAGGAATTTTATTCTGAGGAGGGGCATGCTACTTTTATTCATGTGCTGTAATATATATATGTATATATATTTTTTTTTTACACAGCAGCCAGCAGGGGGCGCCGGAACCGAGCCGCTCATTACATATTCATATATTCACTGCACCCGATCGTTACGATCGGGTATAGTGAATATAGGTCCCCTGCTGGCAACCCCGGGGGGCAGCCTGTGCTGCCTGGCACCCGGGGAGCCCACCTAACCCCCACAAACATTCTGGGCTAGGCAGAGAGACTTCCATCTCTCTGCCTGCCACCGTCCTCAGGCTCCCTGCGGCATACGCCGCAGGAGCTCATATTCGCCAGTCAGGGGCAGCGAGCCCCTGACACGTTGAATACCGGAGCCCGCCGGCTCCGGAACGTGGCGAATGTGCAGCGAATCCTAAAAAGGATTTGCTGCACCTCGCAGGTATTCTCATTGAATACCGCCCTTTGTCTCTCTCCAAGCTTTGATTAATCACCCTTTGACTGTTGCTGCACTGAGAGAACTCTGAGGCTCATGCTATGTAAAAGCAGTGGCAGATTAAGGGGGGGGGGGGGCACCGGGGCACATGCCCCCCTGTCACTTCTGACACTTTTTTTTGCCCTTGATTGCCATTAATGGTCCACAGTGAGTAGTTTGATAGCTCAAAATGGTCAAAATACAATAGGTCAACAGTGACATAAGGTCAACGCAAGAAAAAGGTTGACATGAACATGGTAGACATGAGAAAAAGTCGACACAAGTGTTCTTGGTTTTTGAAGTCTATGTCAACCTACAGTACCTGTATGATGAAATGGACACCATATAAGTGCCCTCACCATGCTTTAGGCATAGTCCTCACTGCGCTTGACACACTATTATATTTTCCCTCCACATGAAAAACTGATGTCAAACTTTTCATGTATTGACAATGTGCATGTTGTCATTTTGCTTATGTTGACCTTCTGTCAATGTCAACCTAGAGTAGGTCGACCATTTTTAGGGAGTCACTGTCAGTGAAGACCATTAGTGGTCAACCTAATGATTGTTGATCTAGACATTGTTGACCTGTCAACCAAATACCAAAAATTCAATACGTGGCAAACCCAGAAGCAGTAGCAAGATCCACTCTGGAATTATATTTAGGGCAAGAATGTTCAAACTGACTGGAGAAAAGTAAATAATAGAAATGTACAATTTGATTTCCACGGAAACAAACATCTGAATTGTGAGGAGATTCGAGTCTTGGGTTGGGTCTTCCCGCCAGACTCTGATCTGAAAATGAGGCAAAATGTCATCATCATGGAATCAGATGTCATGTGTTTTGAATTGCATAATTTGCTCCCTCATGATTCATTTGCCATTTTACACTACACATTTTATAGAAAGAGTGTTGGCGTGTTAGCTCTGGAACACAACAAAATAAATACAGCACTCAGAGGACACATGACACTGCAAAAAAAATAAAAATAAAAAAAAATAGGACACATCATTCACCAATATATGGTAATGTGGGCTCCAAACAAATATTGTAAATGTGAATCTGCGTGTGCATTATTTAATGCACACGCAGATTCACATTTACAACATTTGTGACATCATCTCTACTATTTGTGAGGACAAAGTTAATAGAGGTAGGGACGTTAACCATTAAAGATTGTCTTCTCGTTTATATCATTTGCATTGAATTCATGCAAGTTATGTAAGAAAAATCTAAAAAAAAACACCTGAATAATAAAACCAAAATATCAACTAATATTACTTTGGACCAGTACATGCAATATCCACCACTAACACGCTTATCCTCAAACTTCTTGTTAAAGATTGGAGACAGTCCTTCCAAAAATGAATTTGTTGGGGCAAAAACAAACCAAGCACAAAAATGGAGGTCCCTGCTGATGAAGTGCTTATTGTGTTAAATTGTGTATGTATATTTTAATAAAAATAAAAAAAAAGAGTGGATGGGACTGCCCAAGGACAATTCTGTCTTGCAGCTCTTGTCACAGATAGTTTATAACTTAATGTAAGAAAATATTTAATGAATTTCTCATTAATAAACTAAATTAATAATAGGCTTTGAAAAACAACTGTTGATACTTTAGTGAGCCATACTGCAATTCAGGAAATTCAATAAACTGTGTGACCCAGTACTCCAGCTTATTATAGTACTTGGGTCAGTTAAGATACACCACAGCTGAATATAGACCTATGTATATTAAAATGATCAGTTGGTCATCCAATGTCAACAGATTGTATAGGCTTATACATTTACCAGATTATGTTTACCTTTAAGGCTATATTTCCATGATATAAAACAGTTCCTTACTTCATCACTGTTAAAATAGAGGCATTACTGTATCAAGCAGAGAAAAGAGGGAAGAAAACCACTGGTTGCCCAATGAGCTTCCATCTATCATTTTATAGAATGTTGCAATTGGCCACTAGTCCACCTCTGCACTATATTCTTTGAGCACAGATTATCTTAATCATGTCCATTTATTCAGCTAAATGCAAGATACTGTATACTAGTATCCAGCTCAAAGCAAATGCTTTGAAAGCTAGTCTGCTACCTTGTGATTGCCTCTGTGTTTGTGGTTGTATGAGAGAGAAAGAGATGTGGTTTCACTTGCTGCCAACAGATGGCAGTGTTTTGGAGACACAAACAGACACTAGACATATAGGGGGACATTTACTAAAGGAAATTTGTAAAAAAAAATAGGTGTATTTGTATCCAGAAATACACTTATTTTTGACATTTACTATCCCGAAAATACGGCAATTCGTAGTCGTATTGATGTGCTATCAATACTAATACGAATGGCCGTATTTTCGGGATAGTAAATGTCAAAAATAAGCATATTTCTAGATACAAATACACCTATTTTTTACAAATTTCCTTTAGTAAATTTCCCCCATAACGTCTACACAGGCTCAACAGCCCTAGCGCAAGAAGCAGATCCAATGGTGAGCCACTTTAAAATAAGAACATTAACATCATTCAACATTCAATGTAGACCTTTTTTGAGTAAAAAATAATAATAATAATTTAAACATTTAAACCAGCCTGTTTGAATTGCAAAAAATGTCATGATCCAGGTACCTACTCCAGACTGACACTGCTCCAGGTCTGTATATCTTCAGTGTTGTTTGCATGCAGCCCACAGTACAGCTTCCCCACAGTCTCTTCAGAAGTCACCAGCAATCCCTGCATGTGAGCTCCTATGGCTTCCATGCACCACCACATCATAGGTCACAACCATGTGCTGTACAAACAATGTTTCCCAACTTCCTTGGACATACAAGCAGCCATGTCCATTCCAGTGACCTGTTTGTTCACAGCCATTCTTGAGGATCCTCCTTTCCTGCTAACTGCCTAGCCTATCACCACACAATGGCTGCTACAAGGATGATGGGTAAGATTACGAAACTGCCAGTTCAATGATGTCTGCAGCCTAGCTGCTACCTGCAAGCCTTCCTTCCAAAGACTGGATAATTGCTTCTAGCTGAAAAGTCTGGCTCCTTCCAGTGTTGCTGGAATTAACTCCTACAGCTCCGGCTGATTCCTAGTATTCCAGTTTCTCCTGCTATCCAGTCAACTCAGCCATCCAGTTGCACCATCAATTCAGCTTCCCAGTTAGTCTCCAGTGACAGTCACCATCAGTGCAACATCGGTATATCATTGATCTACAGAGACTTGTCATCAGTCCCAGCTGATGCCCTGTACCATTTACTAGCTTCCCAGCTAGTCTCCATTGACAATCGGTCACCATTGGTGCAACATCGGTACATCATTGATCTACAGTTACTTCTCATCAGTCCCAGCCAATCCCCTATATCTCCTACTAGCTTCCCAGCTAGTCTCCAGTGACAATTGGTCACCATCGGTCATCAGTAACATATTCTCTAGTATTTGTGCCTTATGGCTAATACCTGCTTATAAGAACTGCATCAGTGCTTACACTGCACCTATTGCCTCTGACCAGAAATGCATCTACACCTTATGCTATACCAATAACTGTGTGATTATTTTACAATACTGCATTTATTCAAGTTACCGATTGCCAATCTACTCATCGCTGTTTACCATCCTGTGTGTCATGAACCTGACTTGTTTCACATTGTTTTCTCCATTTTTCACGTGTTTCCAGGCTTTCCTGTGTCCTGGCTGCTGCAGCAGCATCATCATCATATTCTTAGTTGATTATTCACCTGTGAGGATTCCTGTCTGCTGAAGTAATCACAGGCTACTTCAGGTTGTCTGCATTCTAGGCTCCTCCATGTTGGAGACCATCATCTGTCATGGTTGCCTCAAAAACTCACCTGCAAACTCTGACCTGGTTACCTGTGTCAGAACCAAAGTAAATCCAGGCACTTCCTGATTCTGATTGTTGCTGCGGCTTGCAGACAATCATAGACAGGCAAGGGGGATATAAGTCAGGGTTCAGGCCCAGCCTTTTTAACTTGAACAATTGCTCAATCTGTCCCTTGAGTTCCTGGTCCTGAGTCCCAGGCTCCTAGCTACCCAGTGGTTCCATCTCGTGTCCTGCTGCTGCTATCTGGCTATCTCTCCACCTGCCAGCCACTCCTGCATATTTCAGTAGAGTGTGCCCAGCCATCTCCTGCAGAGGTCGCCGCTGGTTCTGGCTAGCTATTCCTACTAGCTCCCAAGCCAATATGTTGTTATTGTGTCAGTGTTCTGACTGTCAGCACCACAGGTCGACCATCAACTGCAGTGTTGCTCCAGAGACTATTACTATCTTTGTCCTGACTGTGCCGACACCCTGGGTCGACCACAGCTGTTGTGTTTACCAGAGACTGCTACCATTCCTGTCCTGGCTGTCGAAATCTCCAGCCCCTAAACTGCCATGTCGACTCCAAGGTCATCAACACTCCTTTGGCTCCCAGGCCATCTACAGTCCATGTCAACTCCCAAGCTGTCAACAAGCTATTTCTGGATCCCAGGCTATCAAATAGCTATCTCTGGCTCCCAGACCATCGACAAGTTATCTCTGGCTCCCAGGCCATCATCACTCCTATCGGCTCCCAGGTCGTATACAGTTATCTCCAGCTCTCAGGCCCTCAACTGACATATGCCCCCTGCAGTGCACATTTTTTACATAAAATTTTTGCATCATTTGATTGCAACACTGTGGATTGATTGGTACTTACGTATTAGCCGGGCGTCCGATACATAGTTAGCGTAGCAGCGCTGTCAGAATCAGCTTAGTGTTCCCGCGGTTAGCGTAGTCAGTCAGAGCCAGCATAGTTAGCGTAGCAAGTCAGAAGTAGCGTAGTGTTCCCGCGAGCGTCCCTGTCAGAATCAGCGTAGTGTTCCTGCGGCAGGTGTGAATGTGTTCCTGAAACACCCCCACTATCCATGCCAGCCCGAAGCATGGCGAGCGGATGCGTTACCCATCCTCCCAACCTGTTCATACCCCCACTATCCACGTCGGTGTAGAGTTGATTTTAAAGTGTGCACTCACCACGCTTTTTTAAAATCAACTCCACGCCGACGTGCATAGTGGGGGTATGAACAGGTCGGGAGGATTGCGTTAACGCGTCTTCTCGTGGATCTCACTGAGCTCACCGTGCTGTGGGCTGGCGTTGATAGTGGGGGTTTGTAAATGCCTCCTTTATTGTGTATAGGATGCACTTGTGCCCACATATCCCCTTTATGCATGAGGTGCACATGCTAATAATTTCTGAGACAGCTGGATCACCTCTCCAATGGTGCCCGCATGATCCCCTCTCCACTGGCGTCCGCCAGCGCAGGGGATCTGGTGGTTACTGGCGCTGTGTGAGGCGCTTACTAGGCTTGGCATGGACGTCGGGGACAGAGCCATGGATGCCGGGGACAGAGTCGGGCTGCCGCGGAGTCACTACGCTAGACAGCCGTTGGACTATGCTGACAGCGTAGCTTAGCCTACGCCTGCGTACGTATGCTAATTGGGCGCCTGGCTAATACACAAGTACCGATTGATTTCTTTCTTTTGCTCCTGTGTGTGTGCTACTCTGTGACAGAAATTAAACACAGTATATTGATTTATTTTTATTTTTCAAATATACATATAAAGTATAATTTTTTCATCACATACTGTACTGTAGGCTGAGGTGTTTTTTGTATAAAAACTGCTAAAAAGACTAACACTTCTTGTCCTAAGCACTATAGGCACTTTGATTATGACAAACTAATCTAAAAAGTCCTCCTTATTTGTTAGGTGCTGCTATAGCTTGGGAGGGCGTGGAGGTTAATAACACATTCTGTCAGAGGCTTGATGACATAATGAAGCTCTTGGATTTATGCATGAGGCAGTGATACGAGTGGATATGTGTGCTTGTGGAGAAGTGTACCATGGCAACCAATCATCTGCTATGTAACATTTTATAAATAGCCCTTAATAAATGTTACTACAAAGGTGTGTCAAGAAGGGTTAGTTGCCATGACTAGAGCTTTTAAGCACTCATGCAGGTTGCGCCTCCCCCAAGCCGGGGACTCGATTTGTGCACCCCCTGGCCATGGTAGCTACACCCGTGAGCCCCCATAGTGCCGCACTCACCCGCCAAGCTCTCACTCCTGCAGGGACCCGCTCGCACAACCTTCCCCAGCATCTGTCAGCTGCGGTTGCAGGAGGCCTGGAGTACACTGTGTACCAGCTCTACATCGTGGCGGACATCTAGGAGGTCCCTGCTGCTGCTGCCTGCTCCTGGGATCACCCACTGGACTGTATATGATCGCAGTCAGTCTGCTGGCCTGGTACCATGGCAGACTTGCCTCCCTTGGACCATGATAACTCCTCCTATGCGGTGGGAGAAGGTTTTCAGCTGCAGTCGGTGGCCATCTTGGTGTCTCCAGCTTCTTCTCCTCTAATAAAATAACACAGGGAGACTTCACACAGTGTCACTGTGCATCTCCAGCTGCCCTTACCCACTGTGTCCACCTCCTCCTTATGTGCCCCTGGAGCATCCAGTGACTCTGTGGCATAAGATTCATCACTTGCCCTCCATACAGTAGGAGTGAGTTTCATCTTTGCTCCTTTGGTCATGGCTAGCCATGGCTATTCTATTGCTCTCAGCCAAAGGAGCATAGATGAAACTTGCTCCTACTGTAGATACTAGAACAGCCTCCAATCAGCTCCTGAAGCCACCACATACCCACTGTATTGTGTGTTACCCCGACATATGGATCGCCCTGATCCCACGGGACAGTGGCTGCACCCAAGCTCTCCAGTCTACCTTGCCTCATCTGTTTTAGACACATTGACTCCACCCCCTCACCCATCTGATCCTTCTCATCTTCATAATGTGATTATTGTGCCACTCTCTCTGACTCGGACGCCAGGTCCCTCCCTTCTATGCTTTGCTAACATACCTCAGCTATCTATTTTTGCAGTGTTTGCCCCCCATATTATTCTGATCACCATTATGCCTAAAGGTAATCGCCCAGATACCACCCCCAGTAAATTTGCTTTCTCTGGCAAAAAAGATGCTGGTGGCACTGCTTTCACCCTCCAGGATCGCTCTGACTCTGACTCTGAGGACTCTGTTCATTCCCCGCGCTCACATGCGAGGATCTCTGCTCCCTTTTCCATGAGGTCCAGGAGACGCGACGATCTATCCAAGCTGTCCAGACTGTAGTCCAGAAGGTGGTCAGCTCCCTTAAAGCTGAGGTAAACAATCTTGGGGATGAGATGGACCACCTCAAAACTAAAATTGATGATGTGGTTCTCATCGGAGTTGAACTTCATAGCCTAAAACAAGACATGCTCCTCTTGCTGGAACACCAAGAGGACCAGGAGAACAGGGCGAAATGTAACAATCTGCAAATCAGAGGTGTCCCTGAAGAGATCGATTTAGCCACATTGGACTATTACTTGAAAAAGCTCTTTTCGCATCTGACCCCATTTACCCCTGAGGACCATCTGCTCCTGGATAGAGCACATAGAGCCCTCTGCCCCTGATCTCAGGATTCCTCTCATCCTAGAGATGTAATTCTTTGTTGCTATTACTTCACAGCCAAAGACGACATCGTCTGCAAAGCCAGGAATCTGGATTGGATATTTCAGCTGTATCAGGCCATCCATTGTAGAGATTCCCTTGAATCTCTACAAACTGTACCTATTTATATTTTATAGTATATGTAAGGTACCGTGCTATATTTGTACCTGATTTTGACCCTTTTCCCCCTTCTCTCTTCCTTCCATTGATTCCCCTCCCCCTTCTCTCAATTTCCATTTCCTATCTTTGCCCTCCCCCATGGCTTTCCTTTTTTGTTCAAACTTTATTATGGAAAAAATGAGAATTGTTTTTTCCTTGTACTTAATGTGATCATATTCTGTATTGTTTCGCTTAGAAAACAAAGAGTTTTAAAAAAATAATGCCTCAATAAATTATAATACACAAATTAAAATATAGATGTAGAAATAAATGTCAGTAAGACATAAACTATAACTATAAAGTAGTCATTTGTAAATATAGAAGTATAACTTTGTGGAATGTTTTCTCTCTGTAATTATGTATTATTGCATATTGTCTAATAGTTTTACCATTTCTTTCAGGAGGTTTATATGTAAAATATAAAAATTCAAAAGTATATTTATGACTTTGAGGCTATCCATGGGAACATTATAAAATGAAAGCATTGCAAATATATTTAATGATGAATGATACTGGAAAAATATATATATATTTCAGATCTGTTTTATATTCAAAATGTATATATTCTGAAGATTATTCAATATGAGTAGAAAATCTAGATTGAAGGAACTCCTTCGGCTTTTGATCTACAGCTGTAATCATCTATTTATGAAGTCTCTGTCCTCATATTTCCTGTGGTAGGTGCAAAACTTAATTGAAGGTCAACAATACCTGCCAAGGAAATGTTAGAATATAGAATTTGATAAATGTTTCTGTTTTAAAAATGATATTATCTAATCCCCCTCCTTCTTGCGACCAACCAGCAGACTACTAAGGACCTATTACTGAGATAAAATACATCCAGAGAACTGTGAAGATTAGATTATGGTTTTTAGTAGCCATTTTGGATCACATCCCAACGCTGAATAAATCTCTGCCTGAGGGTAAGTTTTGATTTGTATTATAAAAGCTTTGATTTGTATTATAAATATTATATATGTGTTTTTTTTTAATGAATTTTTACAACCATATGGTATATTTGTTACATTGTATACAATGTTCTGTGATATTTAATATTAGCATTAAATAAAAACAGACATTTAGGGGTTTTCACTAGTATTTGGTGCCGAGCATGCCCGACTTCCCCCTGAGCGACCCACACTTTCCCGAATGGCCACTCTGCTTCAAGTTCTCGCTGCAGCAGCACTACCTTCAAAAAGTTGTGTCTGCCGCTTCAGTGGTGGGTTTTTCTGGGGCAGGACAAACCTGCCCTGGTAAGTTTGTCCTGCCCCAGGAAAACCCACCACTCAAGGGATTAAACTATATATAAGCCTAATTTATTAATTCATAACAGTATTATGAATATACAATGTAGTAAACATTAAGTAATGTGCATAAAATCAATGGGTAAAATGATGACTGTTTTAAAAATAAATGAAACCATAAATACAGTATTTATTTCTCAACTACTTCTTGATTTACTAATTATCAGATTCATGAACAAATGAATTTTAAGGCTGGGATATGTCTATTTAATTGGAACACGCTAATATTAATTAAATAAATACATATTTTTTTTTATTTCAATTCTATAATTAATTTATGTTTTTTGTTCCCAGGACAAAGACATTTATTTGAAGTCGGCACTACAGAGAAAATAAACATAAATAAAATAAATATATACTATTTTAACATTCTGCCTTTTAAAAACTTGTGAACAGCTAATGCAAGTTAACTAATTTATGTACTCATTTTAAATTTCTTGCAACTATACAAGTACAATACTGTATATTATGTTTTTCTTATTTTAACCTGTATATTGCTTTCTTTAAAAAACAATCACAAGACTGTCTTCTAGTTTTGAAACCATTTAACATTCCCTATATATGATTTCAGATTTATTAATTTATTTAACCGATTTATATGCTATTATTTAAAAGATCAGAAATTATCTTTTTTATTTTTTTAAATGTAATAATTTGGGCTTTCACCATGCAGCCTGAGGAGCCTCCTGCAACATTCTTAGGATGCTCTAGTGATACTACACTTCTTTCTGATCCTGACAGCCCACAACCTTTTGGGGCAGGCCCATCTCCTGGCAAATAATGAACTTGCTACTGCATTACTTTGTTGTTTTTATTTGTCGCCAGTTTTTGTCCATTCTCTTATGAAACATGTGCTGTTTACCGAATTGTAGCAGTGAATACAGTATGAGGTTTATTGTGTAAAATAGGAATGGCAGGAGGGTGCAGGTAAACTTGATATGCAGCCAAAATTAGAAAACACAGATTACTGGTAACTTCATGAATACATGAATGGGTACATAAGAAATGTAGATAGATCTTATATCTGATGAACTTGTCAAGGCTGATGAATTTGGCAAAAGTAACAAACTAGAAGACTTGAGTGGTAACGACAGAAGCAGAGAACATCAATGACCCAGCCTTGGGTGCTTCGATCAGATGGATTAAATAGGCAATGTATGTGTGTAGTCTATGCTTGTAATAAATCATCTACTCAACACCTGAGTCCAAAAAAGAGTCCAAAGAGTAGAACCTTTGGAAAGGACCAGTACTGCACCTCAAATAATAGGAGCCATGGCTACTCCTGGTGGCAGTGAAACATACTGATAGGAAAACATAACTTTAGTTTCAGAATTTGTTTACTAAAAACATGTTATAGGATTTATTGTAGTCACATAATTTGCACAGAATAATAATTATTTACCGAATATGTGTTACACAACTTATACAAAAGATGTTTTTTGAGTTTTCCAGCACCTGGACATCCCCAGAACTTGAACTTGAATATGTGATTAATGTGTGATCTGCAGTTTCACAGGAGAAAAGAACAGCTAGTGCCATCTGGTTAGAAAACTGGAGTATAGTACAGTATACTTACAAATGATGAAGACACTGTACACTGATGGAATGAAAATTATGCCAGACCACAGCATAAACTGTCAACATTATGAGTTGTATAAAGAACATTTAGTCAGGTAGTCAGTTAAACAGTTTGTTATTTTAGAATCACAGATGAGGCACAAGCAACAAGTTTACATTGTCAGTATTCAGTAAGTAATAGGTAAAGCAGAGTAGAGATCACATGTAAATCAAGTATAGAAGAGGTCCGTCCAAGTAGTAGATAAGATATAATTGAGCTCCCAAGCTCAGATAAGAATATTTGAAGGACGAAGCAAACCAAGATTGTGATGGGTATTGCAGTTTTTTAGGTTAGTTTCCTTTTTCATTCATCAATGCATTCTTATATTTGCTTTCAACTTTTGTTTCTTTTATGTAATACTTATATTATAATTTTATTTATTGTATACTAAAATGTCTCTTCACATTTGAGTAAATAGTACAATTTTATATATTGTCTCTTTTTAAATTAAGAGTACCATCCCTAAGTACTGTGGACTAATTTTCTACAAACACTCTAACTCTCAATACTTTTGCAGAAGTCGCCATGCTCATCAAGGCTGCATCACAGCCACATGTGGCTGTTTGGTGCAGTGAGTTGCATCCAGGACTCTGGCCACAAGATGCCGGATAAAAGGTTTTTAATGGGCCATGGGTGCGACTACAATGCAAGTGCAGACGAAGGTGCATGTAACTCACCTATTCATGTCGCACCCACAATGCAATTGAGCAATGATAAGCATGGTTCGATCTGTACCTCTTTGTAATGAGATTCAGGTGTGTTCTCTTCAACTGTTGCATTCATTGTATATAACAGAAGGGAGCATGAATCTGAATATACCAGCTATTAATTATCTACAATGTGGGAGGCAGCCATTAGGTGAGTAAACATGGTACAGTTATAAAACACTGCAAAATTCAGCAACAATGAAAGAGCACACATTTATAACAGGAAAAAGGTAGCAAACAATGGGAAAATAAATAAACTCCAAACTCCCTTGACATGATCCCCAAACCAAATGCTGTGATTCTGTATAGCTACCTTTACACCATCTACAGGTACAGTATGTTGCCCATGAGATAATGTCAAACTTGTGAATGTCAATTTTTTTATAGCTTTTAGGTTTGTGCAATAAATGGAAATATCAATATTGTGCATACCTATATTTGACTTGTCAATCTCTGTTCCATGTTGACATTCAGAACAGTCAACATTATGGTGTCAACATTCTGAATGTTGATATTTTATACTACATCACTTCACTCTAATTTCCCTCTCTCTTGTTAATTAATAGTATAATTGAAATAGGTTTTGATGTACTGAAGATGTATAATTGTTTAATTATTGATCAATTTACTGAAATAAACAATTACATAAAGAAAAATATATATAAAATATAATAAAAATATAAACATGAAAGTAGAAGTATGTGCACAGGTACTTACACCTACTGTACAGTGCATTTTGCAACTTCAGGAGCAGCCAATCACTTACAGTGGTTATGGCCCAATACAGGTTAATTTACAGTCTATCTGACTGCTCAGCAAAAGGTTCATCACTGCTTCAAAAGACTTGGGTAATCACTGTCTTCATCATAAAAATGCTCAAATGGTCCAACCCCCCCCCCCACCCCCAAATAAAAAAAAACACATAACCTGTTAAATGATTTCCTATTTCTATTTTGAGATAAAGTATAGTTATGCTAATTTAGTTTCTTAGTGAAGGTTATCCTGGAAAATAATATCTGGAGCAGTTTGATCATATCAGTTGTATGTTAAACTGTGGGTTAATATGAAATAATTTGCCTTGATATATTTTTAAGCTTTTTTATATAATATATTCTTGCCAATAGGTAGACTATTTATAGCAGGGTTTAAAGTAAGCGGGAATGGGGTGGAACTGAGTTCCACCACCTCTACTGGTGGGGTTGAACATTTTAACCTCCACATTGGCCACGCACCATAATTCTCACAGAAAAGCATGTTAGTTTGCAAGGGTATGCCAAAAACCCTACCAGTGGCCTTGTCTTTGCCTAATGGGGGGAGGGGGGTAATTAGGTGGCATAGAGGTTCCCCCACCTCTGCATGACCAATTTAAGCCCTGATTTACAGTATGATCCAGATGCTTATTCTGAAGAATACTGTATATTGGTTCAATTTTATAATCATCCACAGTCTTTTTCCATGCCAGGAACTGAAGTAAAAAAAAAGTCTATTGCTGAAACTTAAACAGGGATAGAAAGATTTTAAAGCACTGGAAGATGCTATTATTTTTCTACTCACTTTCTCAGGCTAAGTAGTTATATTACACACTAAAGTCAAGGCAATCACTTTTGTAACACTAATGACATTTATAGCACTTATGTTATAGACAGTGAAGTGAGAGGAGAAAATAGATGAATAGTTGACATAAAACTGCCATTATGGAGGAAAATTAAAACCCACCTTCTTTCTGTGTCAATTGCTAATGATCACTTTCACTTATGATGAGTTACAGTGGGTGTTAGTGCAAGTAAAATATAAAATAGCATACAGTATCTTCTTATAAATATGGATAACTTTTTTTGCAACATTATTTTTGATTATATACTGTAGGCTATTGTTTTTAACATCAATTTTTATTTAATTTCATGGGTAGAGTAACATTAGCAAACATATACTAATGCACTAGTTACAGTTTAACATTTTATTGATGTATTAGCAAAGTAAATTTTTCTGCTGAACCAGCCGTCTTACTTTTCTTCTAGAGTAACTTTTAAGGTTGCTTAAAAGTCAGATCATCTATCATATTTACATCATATTTCTGCTTAGAAGATGTATTGCCCTTTAAATATGAATATCAAACAGATAATGTTTACATTTCATTAATGGTAATGTTTATACAAATTATTTAGAATCAATCATTATTACAATAACAGCTTCAAAAACATAATCTATCTTTTTCACATGTCAAGCTAACAGCATATGAAGGTAATCTATTTTTCCTGCAACAAAGACAAAGCTTAAATGAAATAAAAGGCCTTCATTAAGATTACATAAAAATATAAATGATTATGTTCCAAATAGGAAAATTACAGCAGCAGGAGGTAAGAAAGAATTATGCCCTTATAAAAGCTGGACTTCACGTTACACAGAGTGCTGGAAAGTAACTGTATGCTGGAACATTGGCATATACTGTACTGTATGAATAGGCAGGGCTGGATTAAGGGACTCATGGGCCTGGAACTGAAAATATTAAAGGGCCGATTATGAGAAGTGTAGGAGGTCATGCCATGTAGGCATGCATTACACATAATCCAGTGTCTCCCTAAATGTATAAAAGTACAAACATTGTATAACTTGTGTGGGAAATGATATAGTCAGCTGGTGATCATAATGTTGCCATGACAATGGGCCTATTGATGAAGACATTATTACCTTCTACTAATTAGTTGAATATTGCTTCTTTTTGGGGAACTTAGATCTTTAATTTTTTCTTGTGCTTACATTTTGAGGATAACAATTTATTTTATTAGGAAACTGCAGTGCCACTATTCAGACTAACCCAAGCGTTTTTGTGTGTTGCTATATGTAAATATAATCTTGTTTTTCTTTTAATAGGAAAGTACCATTATGGTTACACTATGGAATTTATTTACGAATAGTTGATATTATTGTTATTTGCATGATCAGGTCATCATTGTCTATAAAATCAGTTTTTACTATACATTGCATACGAGTATCAATAAAAATCGTTAAACTCCACTGGTTTTAGTTGTCTAAGATTTTAGCAGATTTGCAATTTTTTAGAGAAATTGATAATAAATAAAAGTACCATTTTGATGGAATCTAGTGGACAGCACACCAAAAAACAATGACTATTTCCCATTTATCTGGTTTAAAACTATTTTTACATCATCATAACCTATATACAAGTATACCAAACAATGCCACCATATTGTGATGGTGTAATTTGTTTACTGGCATTGAGATAAATTGTTTGTAGGATTGTTTGTAGGATTTTTAAGAGTTGTTCAAGTGATTTCCATTTGTTGTCATACTGTATGTATCTTCTCATAGTATTGTATCCATTTGAAGTTTGATCAAACATTTTTTGTTTCTCCTTATTAATTGGATAATTTCAGTGTGCTTTGTGTGTCTCTAGGGTGAGATTGAGTAAAGTATAGTGTTAACGTAGAGTTTTTTCATTTTTTTGTCTTGGAGGATAGGGGTATAGAAGTAGCAGAGGAAGTAGTGGAGAGTTGAATTCTAAATCAGAGGAGGCGAGAACACCATGAAAAACAAAATCTGGATGAAATGTCCACTTCAAATGCCCCTCTTTAGATTAGAACAAGCCATATTAGATGCTACACTGTCATTGTATCTAAATCCCCTATCCTTAGATTTTAACAGAGAACTGACCTCACTATTCATCCATGGCTTCTCATTAGGAAATGATTGTGTTGTCATTTCATTATTGGCACTTTCTATCCAAAATTTCAGGTACATCAACACCATAGAGGCTAACAAATCTACATCCACGCTGGAATATTGCATTTGCTCCTTCACAAGCAAATCCCAGTTAGTGCATTCTAAGCAACCCTTCAAACTTGGCAGAGATCAGGCCGCACCATAACTCGATAACTGGCCTAGACCTTTTAATCACCGGAAGGTATTTTGGAACTAAAAGCAAGGAAGAATGGTATGACTGCCCAATGTGGAGAGACAATATAGTCTTATAAGCTTTTTTGGGGGCTGATGTAACATGTGCAGAGAGAGTTAGATTTGGATGGGATTTGTCCTTCAAATTAATATGTATATTGCAGTTTAAACATGAATCAATCAGTATTTACTCTTCACAGAAACAAAATAACACCCAAGTCTAACTCTCTGAAAATTTTACATTTGCCCCACTTGCAATGCACATGGTTTTGTCCATTAGAGAGAATTTGCTTTTGTAAGTGAACCAGAATCAGGCCCATGATCCAGAATATTATTTCCACATGTCTGAACACCCACATTCTGTACACATTTTGGAATACAGATTTTAAATTAGCCTGATTAAAATCCCCGGCAATGATGAAGGCACATTCTGGATGTGCAGTCTGCAATTTAAAAAAAAAACATCGAACAAGGTGTCCAAAGTTTGAGGTGGGATGTAGACTGCAGCCACAAAAACCACTGAACAGTTCTGGGGCAGATAAAGTGGCTTACACCTTAATAGTATATACAGTATTCCAAGTCAGCCAACCACCAATAGTTTTTAATTAAGCCCACAACCATAGACCAGTTGTTATGGGAGTATATACCGTACGAAGGCCACCACCTTTTTTTTCTTGCAGGACTCTGATGTCCTATCAGCTCTAAACAGAGCCCACACTTACTTGCCTGTAATAAATGTTTTTTTTTTTAAATACTCCCAACATATTAAACATGAAAAACACAATTAATACAGATACGATTATCAATACAAAATAATGAATGTTAATGAGGTTAAAATATGCTTTGTATAAGCCTTTAAAAATCAAATTGGAATCTATTATAATATTGTTGTTTGCATGTAAAACAACTAAATTTGGGGAGTTGACCACTCTAAAAATGTATACTAGTTAAATATATGTTTTTCATGTAATGTATAATATGTATAATATATTTTAATATAAAAATAATATATTAAATTAATAGTAGCTTTACAGTACACTTTTTATTTAGTTCTCTGAATAGGATGAGGTTAAAGAATTATATTCTTATATAAAATGTTCCCTTGTTGTTAAACTGATTCATGAAAACTACAGTGAAATTATGAAAAGAATAAATGTAATTGCTCTCCATGTTTCATTTTCTTCTATAAATATTGAATGCTTTGTGAGCCAGTAAATAGACCCTAAGGAATTATAAAATAAGTTGTCCTCTTTGCAACAATGCGGCCTGTAGTATTTTCTATCTCATTGTTTCCAGAAAATAATAGTATAATTACCAGCATATTGCTTTGCAGTATCTTACAGAAAAGGATGAAAGAAAACAATGACATTTTGAATATTTACATTAAAAAACAATAGAGAATCGTTAAAGATATTAATGTGGTATTAAAAGATCAATAAACTATTCTGCTGATACTGACACAGAAGATTAAAGCATAAATGCCCCAGGACAGTAAGTATCACCAGGAAATTAAATTGTTATGGGGAAGTTTTTTAACATAATGTCATCTTATTTAATATCATTTCTACTTTTCAAGATGTAGCCATTTCATATTTAATTTATGCTTCATTATAAGATTCATCAGTCATTTTCTTCCTTGTTTTTTCTATCCGTGTAATAATTGCTAATGATTTTGTTTGAAGTGTACATATTATATATGAACACCATTAAAATCAAAATATGAAAAATGGACTGTTTCTTATATGGGATGTTTTGCTCTATATTGTACATTGTATGATATACAAAGTCAATGATGAGTTCTGTAAACATATAAAATAATTAGACTTTATATAGTATGCACAATACAGGATAGTACAATTTCATTGCCGCCGACAGCGCTGCCGGGCCCAGGTTAAAAAAGGGGGCATAGTCAACAGGAGGGGGTGTGGCTAGGGCTAGGAAGAGAGGCTGTGCTGTGTCTTATCTACTCCCACTTCTCGGCTCTCTGCAGTGGGAGGAGTGGGGCAGGGGCCCAGGGGCCCTCCAGCAGATAAGGGCCTGGGTAGGAATTACCTGCTCCCCACCCCTCTACACCACTTTACAATATAATAAAGTAATACTTTATAGTGAAGAATACATGCGGATTCCTTATACAGTAATACAATATAATTCCTTATGAACTAACAAGATTTACAGTACTAATAAGTATTCAGGGGATCATGTATAGCTACATGTATGTCTATTTTATTTCCATGTGATATGCAGTTCTATAGCACATGTGCACACTGAAAAGTGCAAATAGTACAGTGCACCAACAGGAGATGAATTGTCAAGTGCTGTATTTTTGCAAGGACAGATGTGCCCTCAGGTACCTGGTGATATATTTACTAGAGGTTGATTTCAACAGAATTTCATTGATTTAAAATACAGGTAGATGGAAATAATCAAATTGACCTATAGTTATTACAGATGTTCCCTTAAACAGTGCTGCTGTGATGCATACCGCATGATGCCATGCATTCCCTCCGCCTCCCCCCTCTGTCTATCTCTTCACTGGCTCCCCATTCCTTTCCGAGTTCTCTTTAAACTCCTCACCACCACCTACAAGGCTCTCTCCTCCTCCACCGCTCCTTACCTCTCTTCACTGATCTCTATCCACACTCCCTCCCGTCCTCTTCGCTCCATCACTGACCGCCGACTGACCTCTCACCTAATCACCTCCTCCCACTCCCGTGTCCAAGACTTCTCTCGCGCTGCCCCCCTGCACTGGAACAACCTCCCGCCACCCATCAGGATTTCTGATTCCCTTACCTCCTTCAAGCGCTCCCTTAAAACCCACTTTTTTCGACTAGCCTATCCCTCCTCCTAACCTCTTTTGATCCTCCTACCCTGCCTCCATTCCCCTCCGTTCCTACTTATCCTGTTGTTTTTCGTTCGTCCACCCACCTATTTTTAGTATGTTAACTCTTATGAGTAGGGCCCTCCTTCCTCACGTACTCACCCTACCTCTTTACCTCACCTGTGCTCCTGTCCTGTTCTTCCCTTCCTCTACTTCATCTTCAGTCTCCTCGACAATTTTGACACCTACTTCTGAACTGATGCTGATTTTAGTTCTACCAGCTATACCCCTATTTATACTGTATTTTTCAACACACCCTGTACGTTACCTCGTAATTTTTTTGTTTGCTATGTACGGCGCTGCGGACACTTTGCGGCGCCTTATAAATAAACGTACTACTACTACATATGCACATCTGTAGCAGGACAAATATGTATACCCCCAAGTCTCAATACAGTATGTCCGCTGAGCTGATGAGATATGTGTTGTGTGCCAGCTTTTTGTTTGCATGTAATTTGCACAGGGTTCCATAGTTTGTAGGCTGCGACTGTAACCACAAAGGAAATAGTTTCAAACACATACAAAGTCACAAATCTCTCAATTTCTGATTATCACACCCTATTACAATTGGCCCCAGATGTACAAGTTACAGAAATCAACCTGATCAGTTTAATCTAGCAGAGTATTTTGTCACTTCCAGTTTCTTTTGTGTGAATAAAAAGCAAATAAGGGGGTGATTCAGGTTGGTTTGCTAATGTACAAAACCATGTGCACTGCAGGTGGGGCTGAGGTAACATGGGCAGAGAGAATTAGATTTGGGTGGGATGTGTACTTCAAACTGATATCTATATGGCAGTGTAAAAATAAAGCAGCCAGTATTTACCCTGCACAGAAACAAATTAACTCACCCAAATCTTTACATTTGCCCCACATGTGCACATGGATTTGTCCATTAGTAAACAGAATGTGCTTTGGAAACCAACCTGAATCACCCCCTAAATGCTGATAATAATGACACCACCTGCAACTTCTTATACAATGTTTGTAAATAGAGACCTGTAGAGTAAATGATTTAATTCATCAGCATTACAGCTATATTACAGTGTATCATTGTAGTCATCAACTTGATTTTTTTAGTTGTAATTACAATCGCGAAAGGTTATTGATTTGATTTGCTGGACTCAAAAAGAGTATAATGGTGGTTTTATGGCATTTGTATTTAATTGTATATGGTAAATAATTTAGCAAAATGTATTAAATATTAAATAAACTGTCAATACATTATTGTCTTTAATTAACTGACACCTCAGGAGCAAAATCATTAGAAAGCCCTGATTGGCCCTTGTTAATTAGGCATCAAGCCCATTGCTAGTTGCAATATTTGATTATAAGCTACTGTACTAAAGAATTAACTTATACTCTGATGTAGGGAGAGCTACTAAGAAAAGCAAATGTATCCTAGAGTCCTACCACACTAATAGCCACTTAGTAGCAACAAACGTTTTCACTGTTTTGACTCAGCAGCTTTCAGCGCATGCATGAGCTGTGTCTATGGAAACTCCCCCTGCAAAAGGTGCTAGTTGTTGGAAGCAAACTCTAGAAATTGTTAGTTTTTCAGTGCCAGTTGGAGGTATGGATGGTGTAGGCCAGACTTAGGTTTCACCTCCTGAGGGTTGACACCACAGTGCTGATTCATCTTCAGTGACTCAAATCGGGTGACATTACATGCAGCACCTGCCCTCCAGGGGGCAGCCCACATCCAAGGGGGTTGGGGGCAGCCCACATCCGAGGGGGTTGACAAGATGGGGGTTTTGATGGGTTGCAAGGCTATGACCCAATATGCAAAGCCATGCTTATTTTTTCTTGGTACCTGCCTTTGATGCTCAGACATTGAATGCTCCACACCAGATGTCACTATTGCTGCTACAGAACTGTGCAGTGCACAGAAGATATCAGTAAGCTCAACAAATCAATTACTAGAAACATCTGAAGAACTGTTTCAGATAGAGTTCTGTTCATATTATGAATAGATCCCTTAAATTCACATTGTTTTAATGTAATCTCTATGTACTATAAGTATATGGTTTTGTATAAGTTTGTAAAATACAAAGCGCTGTAATAAGTGTTGCAATACCAATACAAAATAAAAAATTCAAATATAAAAAAATTCTATATAAAAAAAACTTTTGCATAATGTTTAAGCTCTTTTGGGGATAATTGCAGAGTCCGGGTAAACAGATTTGCCCGGACTCTGCAATTATCCCGAAAAGAGCTTAAACGTTATGCAAAAGTTTTTTTATATATCATTTTTTATATTTTAATTTTTTATTTTGTATTGGTATTGCAACACTTATTACAGCGCTTTGTTTTTACAAACTTGACCTAACCCACTTTTACAGAGCTGCTATATATAAAATACAAGCGCAGGAGGCAATTATTATAAAATATAGTTTTGTTTGTCTTCTGAATGCTGTGTTTTGAGTTGGATGCTTGTGACATATTTGGCATAAAGTAAAATAATTTTAAGGAGACAATTTTGGTGACCAGAAATTTAAGTAAATGTTAGGAACTAAAATGTTGTCCAGAATTAAATGAGGTCCAACTGGAATTTTGTTTATTGAACAATAGCTCTGCATCTATGAGCTACTACTGATGGGAATTCTCCTTACCAATATTTTTTTTATGGGGGGTAAAAATTATGAATAACAGATTTGGTAGATTGGCTACTGTAGATGGCAAAAAAAGGATGATTTAATATGGCAGAGTATTTGGTTTAACAAAAGTATAACCACGAGGGAGCATTATCTCTCCACATTTTATATGGATGATATTTTGTGTGTCTGAACATGATATGAGCAAAGTCTTTTTGCAGAAATGCATAAATCTTGACAGAATCCCAAAAGGATTACAGGTTATTATAAATATATCCATTTTAGATTATTCTAATTTAACTAAAGAATGAGAACTAACTTTGTTCGGTATAGCTAATAAAACTTTTTAATCAAATTTAAGAAAAAAAATCAAAAAATAATGGAAGTTATTGGAAAAAATAATACTTATTTACTCTTATGTTAAAGTTAACACTGCATTTAAAAGACAAGACAAAAAATGATTGAAGATATAATTGAGTAAACTTTATAGAGATGAATATAAAGGTAACACTAAACTTTCAAAAGAAAAATAGCTCAAATAAAGGAAAAATATTTGGTTTGAAATCATAATCAATGTAATGATATTTCAGACATCCAGTACAATCAACAAAATCAAGCTTGTGGTTTGACCTACTGTAATTAACATTTTTGGTTATCCACTGTTTAACACCAATAGATTTCTTGGGAAACAAATCTCGATAGAAGTGTATGGGCATCGCTTAGGTGACAGCTCAGCACAGCTCAGTCAATCAGGACAGCAATATTACATACTTCCTAATTGGCTGGCGAGTTTTCATTGAAATATGTAGCCAGGAGATTCATCATTCAATGAAGATGATCTGTTTATATATTTGGTACACATTCCCCTTTTATTTTTAGTTGTTTTGTACATATTCTGCATTTTTTATTTTTTTACACCCGGAATGCCTACATTGACTAAATATTATTTTAATATTTGTTTTTTTGATGGGACTAAAGGTACCTGTGGCAAGCACACCACTGGGTTTCAGCCTTGGATGATGTGTTGGCTGGAACTCTTGATTGGAAGTCCCCAATGCCCCAGGTTACCCCAGCCATGGCTAGTTGGGGGGGGGGGGAGGGAGTAATACTATGGTCTCAAGGATAACTAAAAATGTGTCCCCAAGCTGACTAGTGCAGTCCAGTGCTGGTTTACAAAATATGTAGGACCCCTTTATCCTTTTTCACCCATAGTATTGGAACCAGGACCAGTCCAAGAGCCCAGTCTTGGCGGGACCTCATGCATTTCAGCTAATGCCTGGTAAGGGAGGGCAAGTTTATTTTCTATTTTTTTAACACTTTCTACACATTTACACACAGAGATTTGTGCAATGCTTTATGTGCTGGAAAGTTTAACCATTGGCAAACATAGGGCTATAAAGGAGAAATGTTGATTTTATATACTGCACCATAAAAACATGTGATTTTTGAATTCACAATTTCTGAGATTTTGAAAACAAGATTCCCCCAAGTTCCTGCAATGTCCAGCGTGATTGATCTCAACCAAGTTCCCATCAATCATATGTCTTAGTAAATTTAACCCTGCCTTAATTTTGTTGAAGTACAAATCCTATCTTTTTTGATTCCTGAATTAATTTATTCATATGCATGTTGTTCCTGACAATTCAAATGATACAGTTCTTCTTGATGTTAATGATATGGAATGTCTATCATAGGTACAAACATTACAAACTACAGAAAGATGTTAACTTGATACAAAATGGCAATCTTTTTGAATTAGTAATTAAATTGGATCTAATGAGAAAAAATAAATTTTTGGAAAGAAATCAAATTTCTTTAATTTTAGCCATAAAAGCTTGAAAATGCAAATTTTCTGTAAATATACATTAAAAGAATTCTAAAAACTTTGTACCAGTATCTTAAATAGAGATATTGGGAAGTAAAATGTTGTTCTTGATAAAAGGCTTTTATATCACTTTACAATGAAGGTCCTATAAGTATTAAGCATCTTAGAGTAGGCTCCAATTGGGTCCCCTCCTTTCTAATGGTGCAGTAGACTTTGGCATTTAACAAGGATCTCCGGGAACATGGACACCATTTTTGCCTGTGCACATAAACTAATAATGGCCATGGCAGGCATTTATAAATTGATTTGGTAAGTTGTGCAGCCAGCACTGGACCTACAGAGAAGTGGGTATTTTTACATACTGTAGGTGCAGGTTGTATGGTGTGTGTGTGTGCTACTCACCTTGTACCCACTATGCCAGTGCAATAAGCTGACAAAGGTGGTAGAGTCTAACAAGATTCCACATCAAAGACACTAAAGAGAAATCCAGTTACTTTGGCCATTAACCTGTTTAAATACGTACCTAAAATCAGGAGCCAATCAGCTAAAAAAAAGCATTGCTTATAAAGTCCACATATGATCACCTGGTATAGCAGCAAACAGATATCAATTTCCGAACTATAGTACCAAGGCACCTTTCACATACAGAAATAAGTTGCCCACCAGCCAAAGCTGGTGTCTGTTGTGCCATATTGATGAATCTCAGGGCTGACCTGATTACTGAGGTATGGTATACATACAACTGCAAGGGGCCGCCTGCTAGAAAAGGTACCTGCTCTGCAGACTCTAATAGACTCAGAGTAACAGCAATGTCATAACTAGAAATCCCCCTCAATACATTTATTATAATTTTTTTTACCTACTTTCTATTTGCCATTCATACGTTTTGACAAGAGATAAATTGCCAGTGGTTTCATGCACATATCAGGAAGAGAACCAGGCACTTACAGACATATAAATTGTAATACAATATTTTTAATGCCCCAGGATAGCATAGTTGGTCAATGTTTCAGATAGGATCTTTGCCAAGACATTCATATATAACAGAGGATACACCTCACCAAACAGTATACACACAGGCAACTGGGCCACTATTGACAGTATGGCAAACTGTGGTATAGGCATGCCCCCTACTCTGAGTGCATCTGACCGGAAGTAGTGTAAATCCATAGTTCCTTATAGTCAGGATACCCCACATCAGAATATCAAATCAATCCAAAAAATCAAAAGCATACAAAAATGCTAATCCCATCCTATGGTGGAACGCAGGCCAGAACCAGACGTTGCCAGAAATCACTAGGCATCACAGTAACAGCATCTGTTTAACAATATTGATGGGCAATGGCTGGTGCAACACACTATAGCAACCTTTCTGCAACATATATGCCATAGCCATAAATAGTGTACTACAGCAAACCTTATACATTACATAACAGCTGCCATAACAGAGATTGGGGTGTTTCCGCTGTATAGACTTTGCAATCGATTATGGTTGGACAAATATTCTGCAACCTGCATAGTGGCAATAAGATACACATTCATCACAGATTATCCTGTACTTTGGATTTTGTGATCTACATCCTAGTATGCCTCTGTGGGCTATACTATGTAGTACTTACCACAAGGGGTTTCAGAGAAAGGATGGGCAATCATTGCTCTTCAATTTGCTTGTCAGCATAGACCTCTTTAATCTGTGCCTGATTCATAGATGTACTATACATAAACCCAATCATTTATATACAGTACATCTGAGATGCTTGTGAGTCTGCACATGCGCATGACCAAGTATGTGCATGTGCGAAATTAGTCTTGCATGATCACTCACAGTCTCCACTTAGCCATAGTATAAATGAGCAGAGACAGAGACAGACCAAATTTGTAGGAGTGCCAAGGCCAGGCTGTACATCTTTGGGCATAGATTCCCTGGCCCTAGAAGAGGAGTTTCGAAAGACAGTTTGAGTAAGCTGAGTCTTAGTTTGGTGGCTGTAGGTGGTGACCAGTGTGAAAATAATAAAATGTTCCTTCTTCAGTTGCAGCAGCGAATCACAGAAGCAGGCATATATATCTATACCTCCTGTAGCATTATAATATTACTTGTTCGATATTGAACAGACATTTCCCTGTGTTGTGCAATACCATACTACAATGAGTCAGGTCCTAAGTGTCTGACTGTTAATAACCAGTCTTGTTTTATTACTGTGTTTTGAATTGTAAACATAATGGAATATGCTGGCTTTTTATCTACAAAGGTTAACAATAATACAATTTTTATTATTAATTATAATAATAATACTACTAATAATAATAATATTAACAATGGTACTTGTGTATTATCACGGTGCCCAATTTCATCTAAATCGCATACAATATCGCATACGATATGTTATACGATTTACTGGCCGCAAATTTGATCCGATTCGATCCGCAATGCGATTTAGCGTCCAATTTGCGTCCGACTTTCTGTGATTTCCTGCCGATTTGCATGCTATTCAATCCTTGCACACCCCCACTATCCAAGTCAGTCAGAAGCGTGGCGAGCGGATGCGGTATGCATCCTCCCGACCTGTTCATACACCCACTTTCCACGTCAGCGCAGAGTTGCTGCGCTCGCCAAGCTTAGGGGTCGTTCTACACGTCTGCTTGCCACACTTCGGGCTCAGTGGCTCGCTGCTCTCTCCACGCTGTATAAAATCAACTCCACGCTGATGTGGATAGTGGGGGTATGAACAGGTCAGGAGGACACGTACCGCGTCCGCTCGCCATGCTTCAGCCTGACTTGGATAGTGGGGGTGTGCAAGGATGGAATAGCATGCAAATCAGCAGGAAATCGCGGAAAATCAGGCAAAAATTGGCCAAAGATCGGGCGCAAATCGGCCGCTACATCGCATCTGATTTTTGCATGCGAAACAATTCTAATATTCCAATACAGCTATAATCATACCTACAGTATGGCTTCCTGTGGCTGTCAGAGCATACTGGAAAAAGTTGTACCTCAGGGGAACCACCAAAAGCACAATATTGCTGTATACTGTCCTTTTATTTAAAACACCAAAATCTGCTGCAGCCAATGAGCTATACCTCAGACCCCATATAGAATAACGGCAGGGGCAAGAGTAGGGCAAGAGACAAGACAATGCATGAAATATAATAGGGTGAGAGAATCAGAAAGTGAGAGATTTGTTTAGAAAACTTTTTTTTAAAGTGCCAATCATATACACTTCAAAACCAGTTTGATTTTCCAGTGTAAATTATTGTTGCTTTTAAAAGAACCCAGGAGATTTTTTTACTAAAGCTCTCACTTTCTGATTTTCTCACTAGAGATGGGTCGTTCGCGAACAAACCAGATCTTTTAAACGGATCCCATTCAAGAACGAGTGAGCCGCCGATCCCAAAAAAGGTGATCCGTTTCAGTTTTATTTTCCATTACAATGCATTTTCCTGTTCTCAGTGCTGCCACCTGTGGCAGCTGAGATGTACTACCTCTGGAGACTGAGTACAGTGCTGTGACTACAAGTGATAGAAAGATTAGCTGCTGCTGCCAGGGATGGCCATCGGTGCTGCTGCCATCGATGGTTGCCATCGATGGCGATTCTGCACCCAGCCATCGATCAGTGTTTTTACTCGGTCATGTATATTCCCCTTTTTTTTAAAGTGAGTCGAGGATCTGTCTAAAAGATCTGTATCTTTTCACTGAGAGATCTGTCGGATAACAGCTCCACTTAATGACCCGTTTTGCCCATCTCTATTTCTCACCCTATTACATATCACCCTATGACTAGTGATGCCAAAAGAGAGATAATTTATGAGATAATGACTATAAAACAGCTGACAAATGTAGTGGCCTCTATGCATGAGAGGGTTAATAAAGGCTGCAGTATATAAAAAAAAAAAACTTAGTCACCACAGAGGACAAATAAAAGTACTATCCTTCCTGTATTTATTTTAGTGGTTAGTGGTAAATGTGAATAGAACAGAACTCAGTTTTTCTGTTCAAATTCTCATTTAGTGTATAGAGTTTTATATTACTGTAGATAAGTATAATTTAATAACATAACATCCTGTTTATGAACAATCACAGTTATGAAAAACCTTTCTTAATATGAAGCAAATTTAGTTAGCTATTATTCATTGGGGTGGTAAAATGTTGCTATTTTAGACTGTAGATTAACATTGTGGCATACAAAAAAATGGGGACTTAAGTAGTCACCAGCAAAATGCAGTCAGTGGCACATTTATTCCAAGTTTGCCTTTTATTTAAATGGAAATAATTGAAGGGGAAATACATCTTGGTTTTGCCTGTTAAAATATTGCCACATTAAAAATATGAGCTGCCACTTGAATCAGTGGTTTAGCTAGATGCCACTGTGCCCGGAGCAAGGGCATGTTTCACCCCCCCCTCCCGATTTGTAGTAGGCGGGGCTCTTGCATGGCAAAAAAGGGGGCATGGACTAACATTATACCACATACCATGGTACCGTGCTTTATTATGCCGTCGCCCAAAACGCCAACGACATAATACAGCACAGTCGTTTTGCACCTTAAGTGGAGTGATGCTTTTTTTGCTGGATATATATTTATATAGAGAGAGTGGGATGTATTAATATACATCGCTGCCCAGACAGAGAGATAAATCTCACTGGCACTTAGAGGGCTGGCAAAATGGTTGGCAGATCAGGTAGGGATTAAAATATAATACAAAAAAAGCGACATGGGGTTGGAGCGTTCAAAGAAGCTCCATTGCACTCTCATTGCACACCCAATGGTGTAGTTAGATGCCCCCCCCCCTGTATAAGGCAGGGCTCTTTTTTGCATCTTAAATAGTCCCAGAGTGATGCTTTTTTGCTGGATATATATATATATATATATATATATATAGATTCGTGTAGAGACCGCACTCGCACTTCAACATTAGGATAACACGGGGTGCCAGATAAAGGAGATACGTGTGATACGAATATCCAGTTATAGTCCGGGGTGTCTCAACACCGATATAGGTGTCAAGTATCCAGCACTCTCCTATTCATAAATCCAAACAAATTTTTGTAAAATCCAAAAGTGTAATCTTTAATTGTTCACACGTGGTCACATCAGGTCAGTGTACAGGTATATATAGGGAATACGCCCCGACGTTTCGATCTTGCGATCTTTATCAAGAGGCTAAGATTCCTGTGGTTCAGCAAATTCAACTGTGGAGCAGTGAAGAAAAGCCCTGGGTGACCGGAGCAGCTGCTCCGGTCACCCAGGGCTTTTCTTCACTGCTCCACAGTTGAATTTGCTGAACCACAGGAATCTTAGCCTCTTGATAAAGATCGCAAGATCGAAACGTCGGGGCGTATTCCCTATATATACCTGTACACTGACCTGATGTGACCACGTGTGAACAATTAAAGATTACACTTTTGGATTTTACAAAAATTTGTTTGGATTTATGAATAGGAGAGTGCTGGATACTTGACACCTATATCGGTGTTGAGACACCCCGGACTATATATATATATATATATATATATAGAGAGAGAGAGAGCAGGATGTATTAACCCCTTCCCGACATTTGACGTACATTTACGTCATGGTCGGGAAGTACTTCCCGACACATGGCGTAAATGTACGTCATGGCTTGTAACTGTCACCGCGTCTATAGACGCGGTGACAGTTTCAACATGTCTGCTGTCCCTGACAGCAGACATGTCCCTGCATGCCCAGGGGGGGCTGCGATGCCGCCCCCCCGTCGGCGATCGCTGTGATTGGCTGTTCAGTGTGAACAGCCATTCACAGCGTTTTCTGTGTCACCGGCGAATAACGTTCGCCGGTGACACGCGATCGGAGGTGATTGGTGCTGTAAAGTACAGCACCAATCACCGCGGGGTGTAAGGGTGACACTGGTGTCACCCCACCTCACCCCGCCCGCCCCCAAAGGCCGTGATTGGTTCGTCGGACCGACGGACCAATCACAGCCAAGGAGGGGGATTTAAACTAACGGTGACTGCACTGCAGACGCCATTCCGGTCTGGAATTGCGTGCAGTGCGGTCACCGTGCCCAGCTGCCGCCATTTACTGACCTGAACCGAGCAAAATACTTACCTGATCACTGTTTCATCACTGCTTGTAGTGTGCTGGATGCTTCCTGGATCCTGTTACTACTTGTGACTTCCTGTGTTGTGAACTTGTGCTGCTGCAGTGTAATAGCGTTAGATAGAGAGAGATAGATAGAGAGAGATAGAGAGATAGAGAGAGATAGTGTCAGAGAGTGCTATATTTTGTGCTGCTGCAGTGTGATATAGTTATAGATAGAGAGATAGAGAGAGATAGAGAGAGAGAGATAGAGAGATAGTGACAGATTGTGCTATATATTTTTTATATAACTGACTGCTGCCCCCCTTTTGTGCTGATCAGTATAAATTAACTGATCAGCAACTTTTTGGGGGCGCAGGTTTTTTTTTATATATATATATATATATATACCTGTCAGTGCTGCTGCTGCAGTGTCATAGAGTGATAGATAGTGAGAGATAGAGAGATAGAGAGATAGAGAGAGATAGTGACAGAGAGTGATAGAGACTGCTATATTTTGTGTCTGCTGCCCCCCTTTTGTGCACCCCCAGCAACTTTTTGGGGGTGCAGGGGTTATTTTTCCTATATATAACTGTCAGTGCTGCTGCTGCAGTGTCATAGAGTGATAGATAGTGAGAGATAGAGAGAGATAGTGACAGAGAGTGATAGAGAGTGCTACATTTTGTGTCTGCTGCCCCCGCCTTTTGTGCTGATCACTATATCTGAAGTGATCAGCAACTTTTTGGGGGTGCAGAGGTTTTTTTTTTTATATATACCTGTCAGTTGCTGCCAGTTGCACTGTCAGTTGCACCAAAGGTTGTGCACCTGCTGCCCCTCACTGGTAATCAGTGTCGCATCACTGATCACCTTTTTTTTTTTTGTGGGTGCTGTGGGGTCTTTTTTTATTTATTTTTTACACACACTGTGATTTTGTGGGTGTCCTGTGGCCACTGTGCGCTGATCAGTGACGTACATCACTGATCATCTTTTTCGGCACAGGGTTGATCTATTTTTTTTTATTTTTTTTTTGATTAAATTCCTGTTGCCTTTGAGCGCTGTTCAGTGACGGACGTTACTGACCAACATCTGTGCTCAATTTTTGGCGCAGGACCTTTTTTTTTTTTTTTTAACCCCTTCAATTTTTTTTTTTAACCCCTTCAATTTTTTTTTTTTTTTTAACCCCTTCAATTTTTTTTTTGGTATAAAGTATTTTTTTTTTCTGCACTACATACACACTACACATTACATTCTCCCCGGGTTGAAATAAAGTTTGTACCCCCCCCTACACTATACACGTGTTGAAACATTTCACTACCAGTAACACAAAAATAAAAATGGCATCCCAAATGTCATCCCAAATGTCATCCCAGTCATCCAGAAGAATGTATTCAGCGGAGGAGGCATATGCCATGCTTGCCTCTGACTCTGACACAGCCAGTGAGGCAAGCGGGGAATTTGAAGGATTCGTCTTAAGCTCCTCTTTCTCCTCTGGTGATGAGGGACCCCCTCAAAGACGCCCCCGTAGAGCAGCTGAGACCCCCCCCCCCAATAATTGATCTCGTATGGACCCCACCACCAGACAATTTTGAGCCCCAGGTTCCTGAGTTTTTGGCCATGCCAGGAATCCAATTTGATTCCACAGGTCTCAGAGAAATTGACTTTTTCAAATTATTTTTCTCTGATGATTTTATAAATTTAATGGTGGACCAAACTAATTTATATGCCCAGCAGTTTATTGCTCAAAACCCCACGTCATCATTTGCTAGGTGGACCCCTGTAGATGCAGTAGAGATGATGACGTTTTGGGGTCTGGTGTTTCATATGGGCATAGTAAAAAAGCCAGAAATTAGGCAATATTGGAGTACAGATGTTCTGTACAGCACCCCATTTTACCGTATGGCCATGACCCGGGCTCGATTTGAGACGATCCTTAAATTTTTGCATTACAACGATAATGCACAGTGCCCACCCAGAGATGATCCCACCTTTGACCGGCTATTCAAAGTCAGGCCGGTCATTGATCATTTCAGTGCCAAATTTGAAGAGATGTACATCCCAGATAAATTCATTTGCATAGACGAGTCCCTTATACATTTTAAAGGAAGGGTTAAATTCCGCCAGTACCTTCCCAATAAGAGGGCAAGGTATGGCAAAAAAAGGAATAAGCTGTGTGAAAGCACCTCAGGGTACACTCACAGGTTTAGGATATATGAAGGGAAGGATTCAAGAATTGAACCGCCAGAATGCCCCCCCTCCCTCGTAGGTGTTAGTGGAAAAATTGTCTGGGATTTAGTGCACCCCTTCCTGGATAAAGGTTATCACCTCTATGTGGATAACTTTTACACTAGCATCCCCCTGTTTAAGGCCCTTGGTTCAAGAGGTACAGCAGCTTGCGGTACTGTGCGCAAGAACCAAAGAGGCCTCCCAAAAACGCACATTGCCCAAGTAATGAGAAGGGGTGAAAGCAGGGGAATATGCACCGAAAATATGTTGTTGGTCAAATATAAGGACAAGAGGGATGTCCTTATACTGACAACAATTCACGGAGACAGTACCACCTCCGTCCCTGTACGAGGTACCAGTACCCACACCTCAAAACCTAATTGTATCCTGGATTACAATAGGTACATGGGCGGAGTGGATCTTTCAGATCAGGTACTGAAGCCGTACAGTGCCCTGCGGAAAACAAAAATCTGGTACAAGAAGCTGGCCGTGTATATCATCCAGATGGCACTGTATAACGCTTACGTGCTATTCCGTTCTACCGGCCAGAGGGGGACATTTATGCACTTTCAAGAGGAAGTCATAAAGGGCCTAATATTTGGGAACCAGCAGACAGAGGGCCCCAGTACTTCTAGTACTGGCCCCCGTATTGTACCAGGGCAGCATTTTCCTGATGAAATCCCCTCCACTGGAAAAAAGGGCAGGACACAAAAAAGGTGCAAAGTTTGCTATAAAAAGGGAATAAGAAAGCAAACTATTTTCCAGTGTGACACTTGCCCCGACAAACCCGGCCTATGTATAAAGGAGTGTTTTAAATTATACCACACATCTATGGATTATTAGGTTCATAATTTCACCGTGCTTCGGGGGTCTTGCTAATGCCACATAGCACCCACCATTCATTTCACCAGAATCAGAGCCGCAAAATCCAAAAATCACTCCTTCCCTTCTGAGTCCTGCCATGCACCCAACTGGTATTTTTTGGTCACATGTGAGGCATTGCCGTACTCGGGAGAAATTGGGGCACAGATTTTGGGGTGCTTTTTCTCCTTCATACCTTCTGAAAATAAAAAATTTTGAGCCAGAACTGCATTTTTGTGTAAAAAAATGTAATTTTTCATTTTCACTGCCCAGTTGTACCACAATTGGTGAAACCCCTGGGGGTTTGAAATGTACACTATACCCCTAGATGAATTCCCTGAGGGGTGTAGTTTGCAAAATGGGGTCACTTGTGGGGGGTTCCACTGTATTGGTGCTTTGGGGGTCTTGCTAATGCAACATAGCACCCACCAACATTCCACCAGAATTTGTGCTGCAAAATCCAAATATCACTCCTTCCCTTCTGAGTCCTGCCACTTTTTGGTCACACATGAGGCATTGCCGTACTCGGGAGAAATTGGGGCACAGATTTTGGGGTGCGTTTTCTCCTTCATACCTTCTGAAAATGAAAAATTTTGAGCCAGAACTGCATTTTTGTGTAAAAAAATGTAATTTTTCATTTTCACTGCCCAGTTGTATCAAAATTGGTGAAACCCCTGGGGGTTTGAAATGTACACTATACCCCTAGATGAATTCCCTGAGGGGTGTTGTTTGCAAAATGGGGTCACTTGTGGGGGGGTTCCACTGTATTGGTGCTTTGGGGGTCTTGCTAATGCGACATAGCACCCACCAACATTCCACCACCAAAAATCACTCCTTCCCTTCTGAGTCCTGCCATGCACCCAACTGGTATTTTTTGGTCACATATGAGGCATTGCCATACTCGGGAGAAATTGGGGCACAGATTTTGGGGTGCTTTTTCTCCTTCATACCTTATGAAAATGAAAAATTTTGAGCCAGAACTGCATTTTTGTGTAAAAAAATGTAATTTTTCATTTTCACTGCCCAGTTGTATCAAAATTGGTGAAACCCCTGGGGGTTTGAAATGTACACTATACCCCTAGATGAATTCCCTGAGGGGTGTAGTTTGCAAAATGGGGTCACTTGTGGGGGGGTTCCACTGTATTGGTGCTTGGGGGGTCTTGCTAATGCAACATAGCACCCACCAACATTCCACCAGAATCTGAGCTGCAAAATCCAAAAATCACTCCTTCCTTTCTGAGTCCTGCCATGCACCCAAATGGTATTTTTTGGTCACATGTGAGGCATTGCGGTACTCGGGAGAAATTGGGGCACAGATTTTGGGGTGCTTTTTCTCCTTCATACCTTCTGAAAATGAAAAATTTTGAGCCAGAACTGCATTTTTGTGTAAAAAATTAAATTTTTCATTTTCACTGCCCAGTTGTACCACAATTGGTGAAACCCCTGGGGGTTTGAAATGTACACTATACCCCTAGATGAATTCCCTGAGGGGTGTAGTTTGCAAAATGGGGTCACTTGTGGGGGGGTTCCACTGTATTGGTGCTTGGGGGGTCTTGCTAATGCGACATAGCACCCACCAAAATTCCACCAGAATCTGAGCTGCAAAATCCAAAAATCACTCCTTCCCTTCTGAGTCCTGCCATGCACCCAAATGGTATTTTTTGGTCACACGTGAGGCATTGCCGTACTCGGGAGAAATTGGGGCACAGATTTTGGGGTGCTTTTTCTCCTTCATACCTTCTGAAAATGAAAAATTTTGAGCCAGAACTGCATTTTTGTGTAAAAAAATGTAATTTTTCATTTTCACTGCCCAGTTGTATCAAAATTGGTGAAACCCCTGGGGGTTTGAAATGTACACTATACCCCTAGATGAATTCCCTGAGGGGTGTAGTTTGCAAAATGGGGTCACTTGTGGGGGGGTTCCACTGTATTGGTGCTTGGGGGGTCTTGCTAATGCAACATAGCACCCACCAACATTCCACCAGAATCTGAGCTGCAAAATCCAAAAATCACTCCTTCCTTTCTGAGTCCTGCCATGCACCCAAATGGTATTTTTTGGTCACATGTGAGGCATTGCCGTACTCGGGAGAAATTGGGGCACAGATTTTGGGGTGCTTTTTCTCCTTCATTCCTTGTGAAAATGAAAAATTTTGAGCCAGAACTGCATTTTTGTGTAAAAAATGTAATTTTTCATTTGCACAGCCCAGTTGTATCAAAATTGGTGAAACCCCTGGGGGTTTGAAATGTACACTATACCCCTAGATGAATTCCCTGAGGGGTGTAGTTTGCAAAATGGGGTCACTTGTGGGGGGGGTTCCACTGTATTGGTGCTTGGGGGGTCTTGCTAATGCAACATAGCACCCACCAACATTCCACCAGAATCTGAGCTGCAAAATCCAAAAATCACTCCTTCCTTTCTGAGTCCTGCCATGCACCCAAATGGTATTTTTTGGTCACATGTGAGGCATTGCCGTACTCAGGAGAAATTGGGGCACAGATTTTGGGGTGCTTTGTCTCCTTCATTCCTTGTGAAAATGAAAAATTTTGAGCCAGAACTGCATTTTTGTGTAAAAAATGTAATTTTGCATTTGCACAGCCCAGTTGTATCAAAATTGGTGAAACCCCTGGGGGTTTGAAATGTACACTATACCCCTAGATGAATTCCCTGAGGGGTGTAGTTTGCAAAATGGGGTCACTTGTGGGGGGGTTCCACTGTATTGGTGCTTGGGGGGTCTTGCTAATGCGACATAGCACCCACCAAAATTCCACCAGAATCTGAGCTGCAAAATCCAAAAATCACTCCTTCCCTTCTGAGTCCTGCCATGCACCCAAATGGTATTTTTTGGTCACATGTGAGGCATTGCCGTACTCGGGAGAAATTGGGGCACAGATTTTGGGGTGCTTTTTCTCCTTCATACCTTCTGAAAATGAAAAATTTTGAGCCAGAACTGCATTTTTGTGTAAAAAAATGTAATTTTTCATTTTCACTGCCCAGTTGTATCAAAATTGGTGAAACCCCTGGGGGTTTGAAATGTACACTATACCCCTAGATGAATTCCCTGCGGGGTGTTGTTTGCAAAATGGGGTCACTTGTGGGGGGGTTCCACTGTATTGGTGCTTTGGGGGTCTTGCTAATGCGACATAGCACCCACCAACATTCCACCACCAAAAATCACTCCTTCCCTTCTGAGTCCTGCCATGCACCCAACTGGTATTTTTTGGTCACATATGAGGCATTGCCATACTCGGGAGAAATTGGGGCACAGATTTTGGGGTGCTTTTTCTCCTTCATATCTTATGAAAATGAAAAATTTTGAGCCAGAACTGCATTTTTGTGTAAAAAAATGTAATTTTTCATTTTCACTGCCCAGTTGTATCAAAATTGGTGAAACCCCTGGGGGTTTGAAATGTACACTATACCCCTAGATGAATTCCCTGAGGGGTGTAGTTTGCAAAATGGGGTCACTTGTGGGGGGGTTCCACTGTATTGGTGCTTGGGGGGTCTTGCTAATGCAACATAGCACCCACCAACATTCCACCAGAATCTGAGCTGCAAAATCCAAAAATCACTCCTTCCTTTCTGAGTCCTGCCATGCACCCAAATGGTATTTTTTGGTCACATGTGAGGCATTGCCGTACTCGGGAGAAATTGGGGCACAGATTTTGGGGTGCTTTTTCTCCTTCATACCTTCTGAAAATGAAAAATTTTGAGCCAGAACTGCATTTTTGAGTAAAAAATTAAATTTTTCATTTTCACTGCCCAGTTGTACCACAATTGGTGAAACCCCTGGGGGTTTTAAATGTACACTATACCCCTAGATGAATTCCCTGAGGGGTGTAGTTTGCAAAATGGGGTCACTTGTGGGGGGGTTCCTAAATTTTAGCATCTTATGGTGCCTAGAAACCTACATGGTGTCTAAAAAATAATCTCATAAAAAGGAGGCTCCAAAATCAAGTAGGTGCTCCTTCTATTATGAAGCCTGTGGTTTGGTCAACGTGCACACTAGGGCCACATATAGGATATTTATGAAAACAAAAGAATTGGGGGAATCAATTTTTAGTCACATTTCTCTAGTAAAATGTACTGTGTTCCTTAGAAAAATGTATTAAAATTGCAAATCTGCAAAAAAAATGAAATTTTGAAATTTCACCTACACTTTGTTTTAATTCCTGTGAAACACCTAAAGGGTTAACAAACTTCCAAAATGCTGTTTTGAATACTGTGAGGGGTGCAGTTTTTGATATGGTATCATTTATGGGGGTGTCTCACATACAAGTCCCTCAAAGTCACATCAGAACTGAACTGGTCCCTAAAAAAATCAGTGTTTCAAATTTTCTTGAAAATTTGAGAATTTGCTATTCATATTGTAAGCCTCCTAGTGTCCAAAAAAATTAAAAGGAAGTTGAAATAATGATGGAAACATAAAGTAGACATATGGTCTATGTTAGTTATTAACTATTTTGAGTGGTATGATTATTTGTCTCACAAGCAGAAAATTTAACATTTTGCAAATTGCTAAATTTTCCATTTTTTTACGACATTTTGGTATTTTTCACAAAAAAACACAGACTGTATCGACCCAAATTTACCACTAATTTGAAGTACAATGTGTCACGAAAAAACAATCTCAAAATCACTGGGATAAGTAAAAGCAAAAAAAAGTTATCCCCACTTAAGTGATACATGTCAGATTTGAAAAAAAGGGCTCTGTCAGGAACGCAAAAACTGGCTCTGTCAGGAAGGGGTTAATATACATAGCCGCTCAGAGAGAGAGAGAGATAAAACTCACTGGCACTTGGTTGGCAGGTCAGGTAGGGATTTAAATATACTACAAAAAAAGCAACAGGGGGTTAGAGCATTCAAAGAAGCTCCATTGCACATTCATTGCACACCCACACTCACACTTGCAGTCGGCAGCTTCCCTGGCTGCCTGCTGCAGTGCAATGAGGGAGAGGTGAGGAAGAAAATGGGACCGCGGTGCTAAGCACTTTATTAATTGAATCTCCAGCTGCTTCTCCACAGCAGCCCGGGAGCCCGGCCACTTACAATATCAGACAGATCACAGCCGGCAGCTACCCTAGCAGCCTACTGCAGTGCACGCTCAAAGCCTGGGGGGAAGAGGAAGGAGATGTGACCACAGCGTGTGACAATGAACAGGCACCTGCGCTGCTATGTTCCTACTATGCTGCCATCCCCTCCGCTGCTGCGCTACTGTCTCCCATGTCCATCCTGCCCTGCCCGACCAATCTATGGGGGGGTGCGTCCCAGGGGTCCTGAACATTTTTAAAAACTGAGTCCCTGATCAGGTTTCATGTGAACCCTGGGACTCCGTCTCCAGCCGCGCACAGCGGGGGAGCCGGCAGCAGAGTGCACGGCTCCGGCACCCTGTGATATTCCGGCGCCCGGAGTGCGTGCTCCGCCGGCTCCACCCTAGCTACACCACTGACTGGAATTACACCTGTGCCTACATCTCACAAGGTTTAAAACAGAGTTGCCAACTTTCTGTCAGCCTTCTCTGGGAGAGGGCACACAGTTTAGAGTAGCAGGGGGTGGCAGGGCTGCTGACTGGACAAAAAAAGAGCAGGCCAATGAAGGAACATTCTGTTGGGGGCATGACCAGCATTATCTCATTCTTGTGGCCCCACCCCCACCAAGCAATACTGTTATTTCAGGAATTGCACTGCAGTTTGTGGGGCTAAATTATGCAATTCATGTAATTTGACCCATGGACCCATGGATGGGTCGCATGAGCCAGACAAGTTTCCGAGAGGGTTGCCCCCTCTCCAGGTGGCTGGCATGGGGACAGCTGGAAGGCCATAGTTTGGACATGCCTGGTCTAGCCATTCGGTTTATTATTATTATTATTTATAATATTATTATTATTATTATTATTATTATTATTATTATTATAATTATTATTATTATTATATTTTGTACTTTCATTTTTATCATGGCTGTAGTTCATTGACATTTTAGTAAGAATGTCTTCATTTAGAAAAAAAATATATACATAGTATAACTGTCATTTTAAGGTTACTTTATACTAAACTGGCTTTAAAAGTTAATGATTTTAAACAATTTAGACTATACATCTAAGACTTTGAAAGTTCCTCAGCTGATCAAAGAGAATTTCATGATCAAAGGTGGTATATGATTTAGACACGTCAAAGAACAGAAAGAAAGTCACTTATTTTTATAACTGCACTGATTTTGTATTCACTTCATGATTACATGATTGCTGATAGCATACAATTTCAGATTCCTTATGTGTCCTTCAATATAGTAATATTTAAACTATTGGCACATAATCAACATAATTCTAAATAAATTAACTAGTAAACAAATGTTTTTCAACCCTTTGGATACCTCCTGCTGCCAAGTGCTGGATTCAGAAAATCGGGGGACTCCTACATCTTTATCCCCATATTTTTGGAACCAGAACCGGTCCAAGAGTCCTTTGGCAATTAATACAGGGGAACTACAGTATACACTTTTATCTACCAGCTCAGGGCTGGTTATGCTTTTAGGGTAGCGGGAAAATCAAAGCTGCAGCGCTAGAAAATTAATTAAATAATTAGTTTAAGGATTGGATTTCCTTCAATTGTATTCAATACAATATGTAGTAAAATAAATCAACTAAATAAAAGCAAACATTTTAATTTAAAAGTTTTTAGAATTGGAAAAAGACAATCCACCCTGTAATATGCGTTTTTTCAAAGGAAGTCCATTCCTATAAGCCCCTGGATAGTTCTGTGTTTAATGGTTGCAAAAAATGGTCAGTAAGCCAGTATAATTACCATCCATTCCACATAGTTTGTGCTGATAGTGTCCCAATTCTCTCACCTACTGGTGATGGCTTGGAGGTCCCAATTGGCAAGATGGACTATGAACGCAAATTAGAGAAGCCAGAATTCATCACTAGTAGGGATAGATGGGTGCACAAATGTTGACTCCTTATCATGAAAAGGAAGGCTGGAAAGTTACAACTGACCAAATTAAAAATGGATTGTTCCTGGTGCAGGTTCGGACTCCATGGTAGATGTAAATGCAGGGTGGATGTCAGCAACATGACCTTACACATTTCGGTACAACAGCATCTTTGTTTTTTTTTTACTCTTTTATTGGTTTCAGGATTGACCATCCTGTTTTTAGCAGCAGCTTTGGTAATAAAAGCTCAAAAATGCTTCTCTCTATGGGCCTTATTCTGGTCTGTGCAGTCGGAGCTGAATATGCGGCCAGGACCGTGCGTCCTAAACCCCGCCTTCCGTACAGATCGCTCACTCCGTCCGAATGCGGTAAGCCGCTGACCGCACGGAGCACGAGTGGATTTCTCATGTATACACCTCCTCCATCTCTGGGAACCTCCCCCATCATTCGATGGTCGCATACCATCGAATGCAGGATCGAGTGGTCAGGCGAGCTACCATGGAGTGGTCCATCTACCATGGAGTCCGCGAGCTCAGACCACTCGGGCATTTCTCCGTGCAAAAGCAGGGATCTGGGCGGGCAACTGACATCCGGCAATGTCATATGTCCACCCCCTACATGTGCATCACGGCCGCATTGCCATACGTACGCCCAGCGTTTTCATGGGAACGCCCATGAAACGCGGGGCGTATGCATATGTTAATGAGGCCAAACAGCCCTTCACGCCTCTCTCCTCGCCCTGTTCGTTGTGTAAACAATTCATGCGGAATTGGGACGTATGTCCCTTTCGCACATGCGCAGATATGCCTCTGCACATGCGCAAACACAAAACATCGGCGGAACGAAAGCACGAGGACATATCCGCACCAACCAGAATAAGGGCCTATATTTGGAGACCAGTGTTTTTTTATTCTGCTCTTTATGGGAGGGAGGCCTCATGCAGTTTTTTTAAATATTGTCTTACACTTTTCTATACAGAGAAGCACTGAACAAATATAACTGATGTGTGCAGGCTTATCTATACATGCTGCTAATTTGGACATCTATTTGAAAAGTGCATTTTAATCTACAGTAAATTTAAAAAAATTCATAGATGTGTTTGCAGAAATTATTATTTTTTTAAACATATTCTTTATTTGTAATTTTCAAATATAAGAAAAAGGCATTACAATATTTGGAAAACTTGTCCGAAACAATTGCAACATTCCAAAACAGTGAACATTGGCATTACATTTAAAACGTTATCTTGTGGTTTCACCGTTACATGCTGAAGTAAAAAAGGTTCTGTAACAATTTTAACAGATTATGCAATCGATTTATGAATTGGCAAAAATATTCATAGTTAATCAATATTATACTCTATTTTGAATGGTGGATTCTCAATGAAATTGCAGTGGTTTAGGACAGGGATGGAGAACCTTCGGACCTCCAGCTGTTGTTAAACTACACATCCCAGCATGCCCTGCAACAGTTTTAGAATGCCCAAATAGCAAAACGGTAGCAGGGCATGCTGGGATGTGTAGTTCAACAACAGCCGAAGGGCTGAAGGTTCCCCATCACTGGTTTAGGCTTTAGAAAATCTATGGGATGCAATCCTGCTAGCAAAACACTGCAATTCCACTGAAAAAAAGCAAACCCACAACATACTGTAGTACTGTAAATATACAGGTCAAGTATCCCGTATCCGAATATCCGTTATCCGAATTATTCCGAAAACCAGACATTCCAGAAAGTGAATTTTTTTTTTTTTGCTAAAAACTCACTGGGGACATTTGTAACAGCATCACTGGGGACATGATATGTAACTGGCACTATATATGTGCAAGACAATGATTGCTTGGCATTCAAATTCAGTGCTGAGATAGTACACACATTTTGTTTCACGTTTTGAAACCTTGTTTTTTGACCAAATAAAATATATTTGTGTGTATTTTATGTGGTAATAAAATATATTTGTGTGTATATTATGTGTTTATACAGCATAAATGCAAGATACTTCAAAATACATCATTGAAATATTAAAATATTCCGAAATACGGAATAATCCGTTATCCAAAATTCTCCTGGTCCCGAGCATTTTGGATAAGGGATACTCAACCTGTACTTTAAAAGTCTCTTCTGTCAAATAAAATGTTTAAAAACATATATAAATTTAGTTTTTGTGTGCAAATGTATTGCACAGAAAAACTACAGCTTTAACATCATGGCTACACTATTTGAAATCACAAAATAAAACTTAAAATGTAAATTTAAAAAATAAATGAATCTGAAAAGCAAATTTATAAAATAGCAATGACACATCTGGCTAACACTGTTTTGAGCAGGGAGTAAGACATTTCTACTTATATTAAACAGAGCATGAAGATGCAAATTCTTTATTAATCTCATTTTGCTCATACTAAACAAGAGGGATCCTTTCTGCTCATTTGCATTTTTCTCTTTTGGTTAGAACCAGATGGACTCCTTCTAGGCATTCCCATTACCATGTGTTTTACAGTACATTTTATTCAGTACCATTTAACAGCAGACATGACTTCTATTGCATTAGACCCATGGTGACCAGGGGAGTAATGGCAATTTCTTCATCATGGTCATTCTGTATAAAAAAAAATCTTAATATCATAATGATTAACTTCACAGGATTAATGTTTACAAAGGCTAATATATATGTAGATAGTTGTATTATCACAAAATAATAGTTTTGGTCAGTAAAAGCTCCATTTATATTTTCCTGGCCTAAATAAAATGGCAGTTCTGAGTTTGATTTGATTGATTGTGTTTACAATTGCTAATTTGATAGTTCCAAGTGTTCACAAGGGGAATTATGTGGCTGTTGCTATGAAAACTTATTTTTTAAAACAACTATCATCAGTCACATTATATTTTGAATTTTTATTATATTGGTAAATTGGTGTTATATTTTAGGAAGTTTTTTTCACTTATTATATTTATATTTTCTATTTATATTTTAGGAAGTTTTTATTTTGTTGCATTGGATGTAGGGATTTCAACTACTGTAAGATGTCAAATGTCACAAATAAATTTCACTAGGATTTAGCATTTCTGTAGTCAGACAGTACTTCTAAACCAGTTAGTTAATTCTTCTTTAAATTTATTTTAATCAAGAAAAAAAGATAAGACAATAAAAGCAACAGTACAGTAATAGCATTTAAGTCAAATTTAAGTAATTTATTTGAACATGAACTAAAGCCATTACATAATTGTCAAAACAACTCACAATGCTGCTGTCTATCTGTGAAAGACAAGTCAATGTAATACTTTTCACACATGTAATAATCCTAACACATTCTATCTTCTTTCACTTATATTAGCAAACACTTTACTTGCTAGCTCCCACTAGTGTGATGCCTTTGGGTGGTTTATTTAGGCTGGATTGTGTGTATGTGTAACTTGGTTTTGTTTTGCTCACCTGTCGAGTCTTAACTTGACAGTCAAGTATTCCATCTATTCACAGTTTGAAAATGTTGTAAAGGCTCCTGTCGAGTTTTAGCAATGTGACAAAAAATAGGCATCCCTAACTCACCTTCCTGCCTCAACATTTTCTATATAAATTGTTGCTTTGTATGGTGCCATTTTGTCTAACTGCAGAGCTGTAATAGGGTCGGGGGGACCAGACCTGGGACCGGAGCAAGAACCAGCACTTGGACCAGGATCCAGGGCAGGACTGTGGTGAGGCCAGAGAATACATATAAATCAAAATGTTGATGTACAAAGACTGCTCTCGACAGAAAAACAACTGTCTGGTTCAAATTGTCATAATCATGACTAAAAACTGTTAAAACCAATTCAACAACTTTACATTGAATAGGATCATGCCATTTTTCTAAACTCCAACTTGACAAAATGGTAAAAAAGTCAAAACTAAGAAGTAACAACAGTGGAGAGTAACAGTCTGAAAAAAAAGGATTAAATAGTGGAAAGCAACATGATTACTTTTCGGTTAAAGTTTCACAACACCAAGATTTCGACAGAGAATGAATACCCCCCCTTAGTAAATTTACCCTATGGAGCTTATTAAATTTACAGTACAGAGGTGTACTGTATACAGTACACCTCTGGAGGTGCCACAGATGGTCCAGTTCCAAATCAAATGGCTTGTATGGGCATGTTTTTAGGTTGGGCTGTGTTTTTGTGTGTTTTCAAACTTTCAAGCCACCAATTGTCCATCTTGTCTGTGCTTCATACATTGATCCTAACTTTTTGTAAGACTAGCCAACAAACCAATGTTTTCAGCATACTAGCTAATTATCTTGAACATGTGATATCACAGAAGTACAATAGTTTGATGCTTTTTGTCTACTTAAATTTTATATATATATATATATATATATATATATATATATATATATATATATATATATATATATATATATATATATATATATATATATATATATAGTAGAAACAGAGAGCACTCACCAGTCTTCAAGCAGTATGATGCAAATAAAAAACTTTTAATACATCACCAAAGTCTCAGGCATAAAGTCGACGTTTCGAGCCACGCCGGGCTCTTTGTCAAGACACAAGGACAGGATGGGTCACAGCCCCAGAATGTGATTCACCATTACCCCTACACAATATATATAGCCCAGAGACAGGAAGTGCCCACTGCAATCAATAATCCAATCACAGTACTAAATCATACTGAATAAAGTGCATTATGGAGTATATATGCGCTGCGCTACAGCAAAAGAAGCATAATCAGCATAACTTACTTTCATCAAAAATGTAAGGTGGCGCGATAAGCAGAAGTCCTCAAAAACGTATTGTAAACCCGGCATGCGTTCCACTGTGCTGGAACGCACATACCGGAAGGAGCTTCACCCAATAGGGAGGCAGCACGTCACACGCAGCTGCCGCATAATGAGAAAACTTACATGGACATTTAGTCGTGTAGCCCATAGATACCACTAAACAATCTGCTAGCGCCTTAGCGCATGCGCACAAGGTGCGTTCCACTCGGAAGTGCTGGAACGCACAACCATTATGGTTGGCTCAATGTAAAGGTGCAATCACGTCTATCCGTATAGACTTACATGGACATTCAGTCAGCCATAGGCTGCATAGAGTAGCCCATGGATACCACTAAACAATCTGCTAGCGCTGTAGCGCATGCGCACAGGGTGCGTTCCACTCGGAGGTGCTGGAACGCACAGCCATTATGGTTGGCTCAATGTTAAAGTGCAATAACATATATACATATAGTATACTAATCAAATGATCGGTGTGAGCAATTAGCTGTCTCTGGTGCACAAAAAAGAGAACAAGGAGATGCATTTAGAGTTAAGACAAACAACAAAAAGCACACTGATTAAAAACCATATGGAAGTCAGATGGGCAGCCCACTGTGGATCAAAAGACCTCTCCCAGTGTACAGTCCGTCATGGCTCCCCCATTAAAAAAGAGAACAATCGGAGTCCTGGCATAACAAATCACAAGGGACAAAAACAATACTATGTGACACGGACCACCAAGGTCACAAGCTTAGTGGGCATCTGTCTGGAAAAGAGAAACATATTAGTATAACCTATATTAGAGTGGTAAGTATTCAGATTACTCAGCAGAGCAAGAATACTAAAGAAAAATATTCATATGGGTTTTCTCATTAAGGCCCCTTGGGACCACTGTATCCAATCGATGGATCCATAGGGCCTCTTTTTTCAAGAGCATCCGTCCTCAATCACCACCCCTCGGGGGTGGGGGGACCCAATCGATGGCCATACACCTTAATGTAGATAGTTGGTGCCGTTCTTTCACAAAGTGTGCGGCCACAGGTTTGTCAGTGGTACCTGTAGAATAGGCCAGCCTAATTGAGGATCGATGTTGGTTGATCCTTTCACGTAGGGTCCGTATGGTCTTTCCTACGTACATGAGGCCACACGGGCAGATCAAATAGTAGACCACGTGATCAAATTGGCAATAGAGTCGATGTTTCAAAAAGATCTTAATACCGCTGTGCGGATGGCAGAAATAGGTACCGGTGATGAGTACCCGGCAGGTGGCACAGCCAAGGCATTTATAACACCCATTCTTCTTAATAAGCCATGAGTCCTTGTTGACCTTGGCAGGTTTCATATTGGGTCTTAGGAGATGGTCCTGGAGGTTGGGCCCTCTATTCACGCTTAAAAGCGGGGGAGCCGTGCCCATTTTCCTGAAGGACTGATCAGACGTAATCAAGGGCCACTGCTTTTTGATGATACACTGTGTGTTGTTGAAATTTGTATCACAGTGGGTGTTGATAATTATCCTTGAGTTCGTCGTCATCTCTTTAGGCCTTATTGACTGCTCTGAGAACTTCTTCCTGGCTTTAGTGAGGCTTCTGTTGATGATCTTCTGACTGTACCCCCTATCAGAGAATCTCTGTTTGCATTCATTCCATTGTGTCTCCATGGTTTCTTCCTCGGAGTTATTCCGCATTACCCGGAGAAATTGTGAAATGGGTAAGTTGGACTTGAGTGAGTCTGGGTGATGGCTTGTAGCCCAGAGGAGAGTGTTTCTGTCCGTTGGTTTCTTATACAGTGAAAACCCCAAGAAGGCTCCTTTTTTTTGAACTGTTATGTCCAAAAAGCTCATGGAGCTAGAGTCTGAAGCAGATGTAAACCGTACTGGAGTATCCAGACTATTGAGCGTGGATACCATCTCTGAAAAAGAATGCTCATCGCCTGGGGCTGTGACCCATCCTGTCCTTGTGTCTTGACAAAGAGCCCGGCGTGGCTCGAAACGTCGACTTTATGCCTGAGACTTTGGTGATGTATTAAAAGTTTTTTATTTGCATCATACTGCTTGAAGACTGGTGAGTGCTCTCTGTTTCTACTATATACATTGGCTGTACCCCCATGGACTATGGCCTGAGTGTGGCACCCCAGCAGTTGTCTCTTGGAAGTTTGAGTGTGCCGGTTATATATATATATATATATAACCCAAACACACTTTGAGACTTGATCACTAGTAAAGAGTCACACATTGCTGTTTATCTTTATTTTTCACGGTATATACAATACTGGGAGTCAAGAGGGAGGCCATTGAGTACCTACCGGCAGGACAAGCACCCGCTACGTACATATACGTTGCCCGTCACACTGTGAGTAGGATACGCTCATCTATGCCCTCCTGCTTCACCTCCAAACACACTTTGAGACTTGATCACCAGTAAAGAGTCACACATTGCTGTTTATCTTTATTTTTCACGGTATACACTATACTGGGAGTCAAGAGGGAGGCCATCGAGGACCTACCAGCAGGACAAATACCCGCTACGTGCATATACGTTGCCAGTCACACTGTGAGTAGGGTACGCTCATTTATGCCCTCCTGCTTCACTCCAAACAGTAGAAATTGAATTATCTTTTATTGAGTTTGCATCTAATCAGTGGCTTTCTTTGATTTATTTTCTGAGAACCATCGGATAAATCAACAGAAAGTTTTGACGGCCGGAGAACATCTGGACTGGTTGCGCCTTAGAAAGTTTGGAAAATCTATTTCTTGTGTTCGTCTACGATTGTTTTTGGTTATTGGGTGATAACCGGGGATAAGTATGAACTAAAGCCAGCATTGCGCCATAGAAAGGTCATACCCTATATCTGTTTTTGTATAATGTGGAAAAGAATATTGCTATGTTCCATGCTACAAGATTATGTAATTATATTTCTATTTAATTATTTTACTGCTGGTCTATACTGATGTATTTCTTATCTGACAATCATAATGGTTAATGTAATCTCGCTAAATGAAGGGTTTAAATTCACCAAACAAACGCAGGTTAGCTCTATCCCACTTTGGTAAGTTGAAGGCCCATATTGTTGCCTTACAGGAAACCAATTTTCTATCTTCCTCCCCACCCAAACTCTTTAACAATACATTCCTGTTATGCTATATGTCCAATAGACCAACTAAAAAATCTGGGGTTGCTATATTATTTTCTAGTTCCTGTGATTTTATAGTGCATAAGCAGCTCTCTAAACTTGATGGCAGGTACTTAATTCTGGTCAGAACACTAAAAGATAAACCTATCACATTAGCTACGATTTACACCCCCAACACCAAACAGGTCCCCTTTATCTGGAAGTTCTGCATCGTCTTACAAGCTTGCCTTTCTGGCCAATTGTTCCTTTTAGGGGATTTCAATATGGTTGTTGACCCGAGCTTGGATAAATCTTCCAAGCTTCGCCCATTGAAAGCCAACCATAAATGTGATTACTCTGCTGCTTTTTGTCGAGTTATTCATGAATATGACTTGTATAACATCTGGAGAGCTAAGAATCCTAAAGACAGACTTCACATTTTACTTCCCAGTGCATGGGTCATTCTCCAGAATCGAATTAGCATTCTCGGATAAGTGGACATTGCAACAGATAAGAAAAACTTCTATCTTGCCTACTGCATGGTCCGAGCATTCTACCCTACTTCTATCTTGGGATCCCCAATCCTTTAGAGCCCCACTCAGCCCATGGCGCTTAGGCGAACATCTTCTTTATAACCCGGAAGCTAGGGATCTTATTGCCAAAGCACTCACCATGTACTTGGACACTAATGACCCAGGAGACACCTCTTTATTCACACATTGGTGTGCTCTCAAGGCAGTGATCCGGGGAGCTGCTATTAAAGTGGCTGCGCAGTTGCGCAAAAAGAGAGCCCGCCAAATGGAAGCAGAAATTAAACTTTTAGACCTGGAAAATAGGCTTAAATCTTCTCCCTCTAATAAAACTATTTACTGCAAACTCCTCAAACTCAGGGAGGAGTTGCCCTGACGGAGGTCCACAGAAATATATTTAGACTGAAACAGAGGTATTATATCCAGAGTGATCCAGGTAGGCTATTAGCCAGGAAAATAAGAGCAAAAACCGCAAAGGATCGAGTAAAGGTGGTAGCCCATACTCAAGGGGTGAAGGTGTCCGACCCGGCGGACATTGCATCCACCTTTGCCACTTATTATTCTTCTTTCTACAATTTAAAAGATGATGCTTGCATCCCCCAACCATCTGCAGCAGACATAGATTCTTTTTTAGGGAAGCTTTCTCTTCCACACAGCACCACAGCACCTACGCGTTTCGCTGATCCCTGTCAGCTTTATCAAGGTGTCTTTGTCAATGTGCCTTAGGGGTATTTATACCCAAACTTCCTGTTTGCTAATTAGCATATACAATTGGTTCACAAAATTAGCAAACAGGAAGTTTGGGTATAAATACCCCTAAGGCATATTGACAAAGACACCTTGATAAAGCTGACAGGGATCAGCGAAACGCGTAGGTGCTGTGGTGCTGTGTGTAATTTATCCTCTATCCGGTTCCATTGGATTACAATACCTGCTTACTATCTTGGACCTGAGTACCAAAGCCTGGGAGAACACATTACAACTGGGACACTATCCTTTTTTCCGCATAATCGTTGAGGTGGATCCAAGTGTGGGTAACCCTTACCCTAATTTCCAAAAGGACTCTCAAACCTCCAGCGGTGTCCAAATAAGGAATCCCAACTCGTTCACCCAAGGACTTTACCCCAAAGGACTCACGCCAAATCCATAGCAGGTCATATATATATATATATATATATATATATATATATATATATATATATATATATATATATATATATATATGTTGTTGATATTCCACCACACCTTGATCTTAACATAATTGTTTAATTGTCTTTCATTCCCAATTGGAGTGACTGTTTATTTTATTTTATATATTTTATATGTGTCATTAAATTTTGCTATATATTATTAGCCAAATTGGATTCACTTGTTATTAACTGATATAATTGTACAGCGCTGCTTATCTGTTTTTTCTTTTGCATTTTTATGAGGGAGCTGACTACTCCCTTTTCAGCAGCCGCTTTGTTATTGGTGAGACAGCTGGTGCTAAGCGCTCCTAATCAACCTCGGTTGATATTTCTTTGCATCTCACTGCACCACTTACACTTGACATTGGCGGAGTACTCTGCTGTTTCATATTACAAATTAAACACTTCCAAGACAGCGGCCCTACTAATAAATCTTTCCCCTGCCCTCCTTCAATCCATGAAAGCCCAGTAAGATTACTCATGGCAGGAGAGAAGCCTAAAATACCTCGTAATTCACCTCACCCCGACAGTCTCAAACCTAATATCCTCCAACTTCCTCCCCCTCCTGCGTAAAATCTCCCTGATACTATCTGATTGGATGATGCATCATATAACATGGATGGGTTGCACCTCCTTGAAAATTATGGTCCTCCCCAAACTGCTTTACTTATTCCAAACAATCCCTATCCTGCTCCCTAAAGTGCTTAGTTTGCAGACAGTAACCCAAAACCGTGGGATCAGTTGGAAATGGGTTTAGTTTCACCTCTGGCCAATGTTCTTTGGCTCCCGGAGCCGGAGGGTCATTGGCTAGTGGTTCGTTCGGTGTTAGTCCATTCTGCACTAAAGGCATGGCTGGAAGTACTTTCTAAAATAGATAACGCTCACCTTCAGTCCCCTAAACTATCTATGACAGGTCTAGTGTCCCTGATCCCGGATTTGAACTCGGATTCCTGGGTATCGGGTGGCCTAGTTTCTCTTAAAGAAGCAACCATCGATGATCATCTCCTACCATCTAACGAACTTCAATCCCATTTCTCCCTACCCCATAGGGACTTCTATAAATACCTACAACTGCGCCATTGGCTATTTAGTGTAACACAACCCCCCTACAAAACTTTTACAACCCCAAACTTTTTACGAGATTTACTACATAGAGATGATAGTAAAAGGGGAATCAGTAAGTGGTATAATCTTATTGTACACTGCTATTATCCCCAGACACCGAATGCCTTAGTGAAATGGGAATCTGATCTCTCCTGCTTGATATCAGATGAAGACTGGTCCGGGGTGTTCCATACATGCTCATGCATCTAAATGCATATCACATGTCCAGCATTTTTATAAATTGCTCCATCGTCTATACCTCACCCCTGCCAGACTTCATTCTATCTGGCCATCTCACTCAAATCTGTGTTGACGTAACTGTGGTGGAGTGGGCACATTATATCATATTTTCTGGTCCTGCCCTGTCCTCACCCCCCTTTGGAAAGGAGTCTTCACCCTACTATCTGATGTGTTAGGTTATCGGGTACTTCCCCAACCTAAACTTGCACTTTTACATATTTACTTGGTGCTCTCTCTCCAACCGATAGGTATGTGATGGGCCATGTATTAATATCGACCAAGTTGTTGATCGCACAAAACTGGCGCTCCCCCCAAGTCCCCACCCTAACTGCAGTTTAACATGTGGTCCAATCCCACTATGAATATGAAACTGCGGGCCTCCTCTTCACTGGTGGTCCGCCCAGTCATGCTCTCCAATGGTCTTCCTGGTGCGCATATAGGTCCCCCCATCCACTGAAATAGGCCCCCTATATAGCTGCCCTGTTATTTCCCTGGATGGAAAGACTTTGATAGCTAGTTTATGAGTCTCTCTGTTGCTATTGCCTAACATTGAAATTTTAGTTTTCTCGCATGACCAGTATATTTTAGTGAATGCTTTAGTAGTAATGTTCTTAAATAAAATTCGGTCAGTCTATTATGTATTATTTTTTTGTCTCATGACAATGTTTTGTAATCCTGCAAATGTATCCCCTTGCCCAATTATCTCACCTTCCCCTTTCTTTCTTTTTTTTCTTTCTTTCTTTCTTTCTTTCTTTCTTTCTTTCTTTCTTTCTTTCTTTCTTTCTTTCTTTCTTTTTTTCTTTCATTATGTACCCCTCTCCCTATTTGTGTTTTCTAAAACATTAATAAAAATGTATTTTTGAAAAAGAAAAAGGCTCAGCATGGTCATTACATTTAGTGATAATACTATACTTTCCCATTACAAACCCTGCTGTGTCCCGGTATTTGAAAATGTTTCCGAATTGGGTCTGAGCAAGCTAAACCCCTTTCACATGGTGTGGTGGACCTGGTTTAATACTGGGTTATTACTGGGTTGGTGCCTTTAACACTGTATCCGGTTCACCCATAGAAAACAGTGTAATGTAATTTGTAATGGACTTTTAAGGGCTCACATATTTGTATTATAGCTAAAAATAAACCTGTTTGTTGATGTTTATATAATGTACCAATTTCAAATGTTTTTTTTTTTATATATTATAGAATCCTTTACAGTGCCAGTGATTTGTCTTGCTCTCTTATTTCTGGGCCTACCAAAGAACAACTTTACCTTAGGTTTCTGAAAGGTATTTTCTCATCCAGACCATCATACTTACATTACTCTTCCTTGTAGAGTAGAAATCATGTTTTAAATGTCGTAGCTACTATTTATTCTAATTCCAATATTTTATGTATTTTAAAAAATCTTGCTTCGTTCTCAGCTCGGATCCTTTGCTGCCAGAGAAGGCATGCTTTCATTAATACAGGTTGAGTATTCTTTATCCAGATATCTGAAAACCAAAATATTCTGAAAACCGCAGAACGCATTGTGCTTGTGCGCCAGTGATGCCATGATGTCACCCACACACCTGCACAATGCATCCTTGTCACTGGGAATGCCTCTGAAGACAATCCCAATGTCCAAACTTTTTTTATTCTATAAAAGGGATTTTGGGAGTGTGGGCAAGTCTGTGTGATGTCACGATGTCACGATGTCACGCAGTAATCAAGCAATGCTCCTATGGGAACTTTTTGGATGGCTAGTACATCTTTATGTCTCCATTACTCCTCTCTCCGTCACTAGGCTCCATGCCCATATTATTATTTACTATATTACTCACCTAACTAACTATGTACTAGAAATCCCAATTATCCCTTTTTCCAACACATCTGGAAATGCAAAAATGCAAAATCATGCACTTGGGTCTCAGAAATCCAAAGACTCAATATAGTATAAATGGCACTATAATGGAAACTACTGAGGAAGAGAGGGATCTAGGTGTCACTATTTCAGGAGACTTAAAAGCAGGTAGGCAATGTAACAAAGCAATGAAGAAGGCAAGTCAGATGCTTGGTTGCATAGGGAGAGGTATCAGCAGTAGAAAGAAAGTAGTAATAATGCCACTGTATAGGTCATTGGTACGACCTCACCTAGAGTATTGTGTTCAGTTCTGGAGGCCATATCTCCAGAAGGATATAAATACATTAGAGACTGTACAAAGAAGAGCAACTAAAATGGTGCATGGCCTACATCACAAAACGTACCAGGAAAGACTAAAAGATCTTAATATGTATACTTTAGAGCAGAGAAGGGAAAGGGGGGACATGATAGAAACTTTCAAATATATCAAGGGCTTTAACAAGGTACAGGTGGGAGACATTCTTCACAGGAAGAGGAGCAACAGAACACGAGGACATGCACTGAAACTAGAGGGAGGAAGATTCAGGGGAAATGTGAGGAAGAATTTTTTCACAGAAAGAGTAGTAGATAAGTGGAATAGCCTCCCAACAGAGGTGGTAGACGCAAATACAGTAGTACAATTTAAACATGCTTGGATAAGCATATTGATATCCTTACAAAAAAATAAGGATCAAATATGGTTTGAGGTAACATGTTTAAAAAAAGGGGCAGACTAGATGGGCCAAGTGGTTCTTATCTGCCGTCAAATTCTATGTTTCTATGTTGTGGTGTCCTCATAATCCCTCATGCCTCTAATGACTTTTCTCCTGTACATCTTACATTCCCCTAACAAAAATTACTCTGGATTCTCTATTAATATGTATTACTGTGCTGAATTAAGTTTAAAGTGAGTTTCAAGATTTTGGGCCTTATTCATTTTAAATTAAATGTTTAGAAAAAATAAACTTTTTGAAATGTTGCATTTTGTAACCTATTCAGAGTTTACAGTATAGTGAAAGTCTTTTTGTGCAGCTTCATGTACCTGTGTTAGATGCAGTTGGTATATGGCTGTTGATGTGGCTTAACTGTACTGTAAGAATTCAAATTGTAAAAACATTGCAGTAGATAATGCAAATACATTAGATGTAATGGCTTGCTGTAAAGTGTTTTCTGTTTTCTGCACTAATTTGTGCATGTGAGTACTTCACATACAATGTATTTTCCCTAAGGATTGAACAATGGGGCAATTCAGACCTGTTCGTTTGGGTCTAAATTTGTCACCTTCCCTGATGATTTGGGTTTGCCCATGTGCAAATCCCGGGAGCAAAGGGCTTCAGCAAGTTTCACACTCGCCAAGCCATTTGCTTCGGGAAGGGAGTGCCAAGGGAGGACAGGGGGTGGCAGCAGCGGAACACCCGGCATTTTTTTGGCATCCACATAAAAATGATGGGTGTTCCCACGAGAAGGTGTGGTGATGCCTGCTCGAGACGAGCGTCTGATGTCACATGACATCAGAGCTCTCCCCTAAATTCTTCGGCTATTAGGAAGAATAAAATCAGTTTAGCGTTTACCTGATAACTATGTAATCACAGCCTAGCAAATAGGTCTGAATTAGGCATTATGTGCAAGTAAGCCCCAGGCAGCTATATTTGCAACTTCTTTGGCTATGTTGGCCACAATTTTATGCTACACGCACACACCACAACCTTCTTGTTCTTTCCTTGCATCAACATGCCCATCATTACCCCATATTTAAAAAATCTGGTATATATAGCATTTTACATGCTAAAACAAAGTACTGGTCGAGACAGTAAAAAGTCTCAACTTGCATTTAAACCTGAACAAGCCCTTTGTGTGTATTTAATTTTATTATAAATATTTTCTCTAGACAGACTGAAAAGAAGGCAGACTTGTAGTGTTAAATGAGTACAGACTAGAAAAATATTCATTCCAACCAATATTATATTTTATGACTTCCTAATAAAGAGGTTACTGAAGTTACCGTTATCTAGCTCTGTCTAACTAATCCTCTGATTGCTTTGCATTGCCAAGGGCTTTATTTTAATCATACAATTACAAAAATAAATTGTAGCATATAAAAGAAACTCAAATCTGTAAAATAAATTGAAAATCATAGATAGCAATGAGGTAAGCCACTTTACAAATCCACAGAAATTGGAAAAGTATAATTAGTTTACAATGCTAGGCACAACATTATTATTTCTTAAGCAATAGCATTCGGGCATAATAGATTGTGACTAAGAACTAAGATTCTACGTGTATGACTGAGATGTAGTTAGACCCATGGGTATAACTAGAACCTTGTGGGCCCCATAGCAAAATATTTATAGGCCCCCCTACCTTTGTCAATATGAAGCCTTTTTAAGAGGAGAGTATACTGCTATCCTATGAAGGGGTGAGTGGGGGTGGTGTCGCAGGCACAGGAGGGCGCATGCTATCACTTGTAGGGGCAGGAAGGGTGGCTGCACAGGGGGGGGAGCAGACTTTCACCTGTAGGGGAGTTGGTCACAGGCACGGGAGAGAGCAAGGGGCAAGCTGTCATCTGCACAGGAGGGAGCAGGCTGTCAGCTGCAGGGGGAGGGTTGCAGGCACAGGAGGAAGAAGGTGACAGGCTATCACCTGCAGTAGAAGGGGAGTGGGGTGGTTTCACAGGAGGGGAGCAAGCTGTCACCTGCATGGGCAATGGAGGGTCCACTGGTTTACACTTGACTGGAGGGGGTTGCCAGCATCCAAGCAGATTACCTGTTTGTGGGCATTGTACTGGGTGTCTGCATGATGCGCTGCCTGGTAGATGGTGCTGGGGAGGAGCTCTGACTCACCCTCCCTCCGTCGTTCCTGCAAACAGCAGAGGAAACCACACTGCATGTGAAAGAGATGCCGGACACTGCTGCTGCTGGTCATATAATCTCAGTGAGTGGCCAGCAATTGTAAAAGGGAGCTGCAGTATGGCACTCTATGCATTTCCTTGTGCCACATCCCAGCCTCCATCCCTCCCTCCCAATCAGGAACTAAAATGACTGCGGCAACACCACAGTGGTAATAACAGAAAAAGGAAACAACATACAGCCAAGAGGCCCTATACAGTAGCAGTTGCACAAACTGCACCCTCCATTGTTAGGACACTTGTTAGATCTATTGAAATTATTGCTAAGAAAATAGGATTAGAGGTCACTAGAATAATTTTCACTTTTTCACATGGGATATAAACAAACACACAGGTAAGCCATTGGGAAGGGGGGTGTAAGGACATTGTAAGGACTGGGGTCCCTGTACTAGGCAGAGAAGAGGGCCTGGGCCTGGTTCTAAAACTTATATAATAGGTGACCTTTTTTTTTACTAGTACCGGCTATACCTGTAGTTGTTCCCCTTCAATTTGGCCACATGCTGTGCAAAAAGCAACTACTTTACATGTCCCAGCAACCATTGCTATCCAGGACTAAACTAGTACGCAATGGGGGAAATTTACTAAGCTGAATAGGCCTGGTTTTGGCATGTTTATAGGCAGTCATATGCAAATACAATTGCCTACAAGTATATTTGGTATTTACTATGCTGAAAATATGCCCATTCTTATTCATATTCATGGCATATTCATATTTGTATATCCGAATACGAATGCATATGCCATCGAAAGAATATGAGTTGGAATCATCATTAATTTGAAATGTGATTCCTAATTTACTATGCGACCGTATGTATTATACGGCTGCTAAATGCTGCAAAAATATGCCTGGAAAATACAACTAATTTCTGAGGTGTATTTAGCTCTAGTCTGCACAGATTAGACAAATTGTCAGAATCTGTGCTTCTGCGGCTCCACAGGTACTTAATAGAAACAAGCAGAGTTTGTATTTACATCATTGGCTCCACCCACAGACTGTCATATGTGGCCCACACACCAGACAATCATTAGCAGAGAATTCCCAATGCCTGCTCATGATTTATCCCTATTATTCTCAATCTCCCCTTTCCCTTATTTCTTATCTCTCTCCTCATTTAAGAGGCCGGGGATGGTCGCATGCTGTGGAGCTCTGTCACCATCCACGAAGCTTCCACCATCCCCGGCCTCAGGAGCAGCTTGCAGCGGAGGGGACGGAGACAGAGGAGGCAGGCAGGCAGCGGTGGACGGTGGAGGAGGGGGGAAGCGTGCACCCCGATCCTCCGAGGACGATGTGGCCGGAGCGGGGAGAAGGCTGACCCCAAGCGCTCGCCGCAGCTCACCCGCACGGGGCGGGTGTGCAATCAGCCCAGGCGCCCGCCGCAGCTCACCCGCATGGAGCGGGTGTGCAATCAGCCCAGGCGTCACCCCTTCGCCTCCCCCCCCCCCGGGACCCGCCAGCATCCCGACGCGGCCTCCGAAAATCGAGGCCTGGACCAAGCAGTGCAGCCGCGGCCTCTCCTGCCGGCTCTGATGCGGCCCCTGCATCACGGGTGACGCGGCCGGCGCACCGTGGCTGAGTAGTGAGCGGATGCCCCCGGCAACACCACCGGCCGGGGGGGAACACCCTAGGACCACCTCCACTGCCCTATGGAAGCAGTGCCGGGCAAAAGAAGGCGAAAGAAAGAAGACCAGCAGACCCGGTGAGAAGGGACCCATCCCCCCCCGCCACCTAGGACAGGTAGTCAGGCAGATCAGCCAGGGGGACCCCCGGCAATTCACCGCAGTGGCTGGTAGGATCCCCCCCCAACAAGCCGCACCAGCCCCGGGTAAACTCTGTGGCAGCTCCGCGCCCTCCCCCCCCCCACCTCCACTTCCACTGACTCTCCCCCGGCCTCACTGACTTTGCCCCCTCCCCCCACCACCACCACCACCCACGGCTCTCCCCCAGGAAGATTCAAGATGGCGCCGCAAATGGCTGCCTAGGAACTGTGCAAATGTATCTTGTGTTAACTGTACTGTCCCTGCTTAACTGTACTGTCCCTGCTTATATTGCTACCTACCTGGCTGCTGCAACAACCAGTGGCGCCGCTTATGGCTGCCTAGGCGCTGTGCAGCTCGGCAGGTATGTGTTCCCTGTGTGATAACTGTACTGTCCCTGCTTATATTGCTACCTACCTGGCTGCTGCAATGACCAGTGGCGCAGCTGATGGCTGCCTAGGCGCTGTGCAGCTTGGCGGGTATGTGTCCCCTGTGTGATAAATGTACTGTCCCTGCTTATATTGCTACCTACCTGGCTGCCGCAACGACCAGTGGCGCCGCTGATGGCTGCCTAGGCGCTGTGCAGCTTGGCGGGCATGTGATCCCCGCAAGTGATGTCTTAATGCTCTCAATGTAATGCGTTTAATGTCTCAATGGAATGTGTAAAATGTCTCAATGGTATGCATGTAATGTGTCGTGTCCCCCCCCCTTTTCATCCCTGCTTGATGCTGCACTGAAATCCACAAAAAATTCCTAGTGTGCGCAAGCACACATGGCCAATAAAGTTGATTCTATTCTATTCAATTCTATTTATTCCTCCACTCTCCCCTATTCATCCTCTCTCTTTCACTTATTTCCACTCTCTTGTGCTATCTTTCTCATGCTCTTTCTCTCCTTATTCTGCTTCACTCTCTACCTCCTTTTTCTCTCCATTTCTCCTCTCTCTAACATTACCCTTATTCTTCTCTCTCCCATGTTCCCAAATTCTTCTTTTTCTATATCCCACCCTATTGTTCTCCTCTATCTTCCACCTTTTTCTTTTGGTTTCCTACAATTTCCCACTATTGCTCTCACTCCCTTCCCCCATGTAAGTCATGATGGGGGCCATATCTAATTTCTAATCCTAGGCACCACAATCTCTGATGGCAGCATGCAAGCACATAGATTTGTCCATCAGGTGTTGGGGCAGAGCTGGGACAGTCATCGGGCATTGATCAAAATAGTTTTGTAGCCAGCCTCATTGAGGGTGACTCATTGCTGGTCTGGGCAGCAGTGGGCCCTCTAGTTTCTTGGGGCTCTGATGCTACCACTGGTAGTTCCATCCATGACAGAAGTGAATAGTTTTAGATAATAAAGTTATAATACTGAACAGTAATTAAATAATGTTTCAAAAGATCTATGTGGTAAATAAAAAATCAGGAAAGAAGCACTTGCTGTGTACATTTTAGTTTTTGATAGCACCTTATATATGGTTCTGCAATACAATATTTGTATTTTCAGTGTAAGCTCTTTCATCTAAATATCTGCAAGAGATGTATATCAACACAGTATCAAAGTACCCAGCACTGAATTTGTTGCACAACATATATACTAAGGGTGAAATTTAATAGGATGAGAGCTTCAGAAAGTGAGAGATTTGGTAAGAAGGGTCCAGTTTTTTTAAAGCGGCAATCATTTATACTGCAAAATTGCCACTTTAAAAAAAACCTGGATATTTCTTACCAAATCTCTCACTTTCTGAATCTCTCATCCTATTAAATGTCCCCCTAAAAGTCTCAAAGATCAATTGTACTACTATTTGCATATGACATTAGAGAATGGACTACATCATTATTTCAATAAACTTGGATGTTATTAAAATAAATTCTTAAAATGTTTTGATCAATTTACACGTTCATTTATGCAGCTGAATGAGAAATATTTAAGTGTGGGAAATGTCTAATTTATTTGCTACTGATCCTTTCTGTAAAACCACAAATAAAAAATGAAAGTTTTTCAGCAATTATAGAAACCTTACAAGACATCTGGGTCTAAGGTTAGTGTTGGATGAAGCATGATCCCTTCTAATCATTGCAATATTAAGAGTTTCAGAATAATGTATGTACTGGTAAGGCTCTGCACACGTTCTCCTCTTTAGTTTGCTGTCTGGGCAGTAAGAGCTAGATCGTTACAAATTTCGAACTCTCAGCTGAATTCCATACTGAGCATGCACGACTTGTGAGTGCATCTTCTCTTGAAAGCCTACATTAGAGATGGATGCACCCCAGTGTGTTTATAACAATTTCCTTATGCTTGGTGACAGAACCAACATAAACTATATAACACAACCACTAGTTGTGTATGAGATAATAACTGATTGCATGTATGAATGTGGTCTACTTTTCCTGTGCACTGTATTTTTTGTTCATTGGGAGGCTTGAAACCTAGCAAGAGCTGGTGGGTTAGGGTGCAAGTCTCCCAACATATGCTGGGACTGTATAGTGAAATAATAACTTTGACTTACCTTCCCACAGCCAGGGAAGCAGGGAGCTTAGCTGACTAGTGAACAGCAGGTCATTTACGTGCACTCAGGTCACATGCACCTGCTGTATATAAGGCTAAGCCCCGCCCCCTGAGGAAAGATTTTTACCTCAGCGCTGCAGGATGGAGGAAGCTGTGTCTGCCACAGACAGACTGATAAGATTCCCATCCATAAGCAAAATAGACAGCCCTGCAAACATTTAATGTGTGCAGCTGTGGCTGCTTGTATATCCTTTTCCTCTCAGAATTATTTATTATTTAAAAGGAGAAAGTTATTTATCCCTTTCAGGTCAGAGGACAGCTGGGAAATTTCTGTGGCGAAAGGAGAGCCCAGTCAGGCAGAGTCTCCTCCTCCCCTTGCCTATTCTCACAGAGTGTTGTGGAAAGCCAAAACGAAACAAAAAGTTCAGGATTCTTCAATAGATGCCTGTTCAGGCAATAAACTTTTGTTGCTAGGTATTGCCTGCAGAAGGTATACCTGAGAGGTCTGTACCTGACCACCCTCTCTTGCCCATGGCCAGCAAATTTTCCTGCCTGTGACTGGCAGTATGTACAACAACGCGCTCATAAAGGGACTTGTCACCACAATACACAGTCCCCAGCTCACTCATACCGGGAGGCAAGCTACCCTGCAGCAGATTGGGAGTTGGAGGATGTAACAAGATGAAGTGCATACTCTCACAGGGGTGATTATAGTGATTTGCAAATGACCTGAGCAGCATTGGCAAGCAAAATGCCCCATTTAAGCTATAAACAGCACACTGCCATTAATGAGCGATCTCAGGTGTAATATTTCATCCAGCTGGCTTTTGCAGCCCCTCATTGAGGATGACAAATGGTTCTCTGTAATACACAGGCATTTCTGAAATCCCTGCTCTATTTGCCTTAGAGATTGACCCTACTTTATCAGCACTAGCAGGGGAAAAATTGCTGAAAAAAAATGTAAGTTTAAAGTAACTGATGCTGTGGTCTGTTATTATTTGCCCTGTGTAAAGCAAAATTAGAAGGGGTTCCAGTGGACTCCCTAGATTCCCTGCTTACAAATGGCCTACTGAAAGCTGTTAGTAGAGCTACCTTGATGATTGGCCAGACATTTGATTTTATTTCAAATGCCCGCAGGACTGCCGGAAAACAAGCACAGATCTCATTAATGTAGCTCCTGCATCAATGGATGCCCCAAACCCAATTCTGAGCTTTCAGCCCAAGGTTACCTTCCGATAAAGGTCATGAGCCCTTCAAGGGGCCCATTTGCTAAGAGGGCCATTCTGTTGGAGCCAGCAGTTTGAACCGAGAGCAGTGTCACAGCTACAGAGTCCTCAGAGGAGGCTTCTCCAATTGGCCTCCTGTAGGCAGATTACTACAGATAGGCGGTAGGGCATCTTGCCATGTGTTTATTTTCCTTACCAGATGCGCTAGTGTTCAGGGAATACTAGTTCCCTGCTGGATGACATAATGTCCCTGGCCATATAACAGGGCTAGAAAGAGTTGGCTGACAATTGCAAATAGATTGGGTCAGCTATAATTTCCTGTAAGTAAACAGGATAGTTCATATAGGCCAGTACTGAATATGAAGTCTCTAAACCGATATATGAAACCTTGGTCTTTCCATATAGTATGTAGGGTTTAGCAGAAGCTGACCATTGTATCTAAGCAGAGCTGAAGGAGGTCTTTAACATGATATTGATACATCCAAATAATAGGAGGCTGCAAAGGTCCCTGTGGAGAGATGTTCCATATTATTGGACAGTCTGGTTTTCAGACTGTCCAGTGCCCCTTACACACCCACATGCATCATGAAGGTAGTAATTAAACACCTCAGACAGTAAGGGTTTCACTGTATTATATACCTAAGTAATCTCTTGGTAATGCATGCATAACAGGATTCCCCATTCTCTAAAGTTATCTTATTCTGTCACTCCTCCAGCATCTAGGTTTTTATAAGAACCTTGAGAAAATTGTATTCCTACTTTCCCAACCAGTTGTTTTTCTGGGGTCTTTGATAGATTCCTCTGCTTTATCAATAGCGGTTTCCTCAAAGGGAAACACCATACAGGTCTATGTCTCTCAGGTGTTCAGATTAGTTCTCACTAAGGGCCTTATTCTAGTTCACTCTTAGAGGCAAATTCCTTCTTAGCTGGACAAAACCATGTGCACTGCAGGTGGGGCAGATGTAACATGTGCAGAGAGAATTAGATTTTTAATGTTTTCATCGTATGGATAGGTACTTTGGTGAAGCTCACAGATATGATCCAGTATCTTAACCTTCTTGATTCCCCCATCAGATTTACATCTCATATAGATCCTAATGAAATTAATTTTTTGGATGTCACGGTGTACAGACAATCCAGATGTTTAGGCTACAGGTTGTTCAGAAAAGAAACAGACTCTGTTATTTGCGACTAGCCACCACTCTGAAGAACTGAAGGAGGGTCTACCCATCTCACAGTTTTTACGCATTCTTTGAAATAATTCTGATCCAGAGACGGCCAAAAGACAGATTGTGGAAATGACGAGAGATTTCTGGTCCGCGGATACGATACAGCTGTGGTAGACAGATGTCTGATGAAAGCGAGGCTTCGGTTCAGAGAAAAGAGCGCAAGGGCTCAGTTTGATAACACACGTATGATATATTCAGCCACATACAATACGGCCTTACATGATCTACAAAGATCAATTCACAAATTTTGGCCAATTATTACTAAAGATCCCACCCTTGATACGATCAATAAAACACCACCTCTGATCTCTTACAAGAGAGGTCCAAACCTAAAGTAGCTACTAATGAGGCCTACAATGCTACCTTCACGTGGCAGCAGCAATTGGATGCCGACAACCAGAAAAGGATGTTTTCGACGTGTCGGTCAATGATGGTGGGCAGGCACCACCTTTGCACATCCACATACTAATCAAAGAATAACTATACGCCACAGATTGTCATGTCAATCGACATTTGTCATCTATTTCCTGGTCTGCCCGTGTGGCCTCTATTATATCGGGCTTACCACAAGGACATTCCGCAAAAGAATGGCCAACCATAGGCATTCGATCAGGGAAGCATTTGAGAAAAAGAATTCAGATAAACCAGTGGCTCGCCATTTTCTGATGAAAGGACATTCATTCTATTGCAAGCCTGAAAAGCATGATCATAGATCATATACCTATTCCTGCACTTGGTGGTGATCGAGAGAGACTTTTGAAGCAAAGGGAACTAAAATGGATCCAACAATTGGACACATGCTCCCCTTAAGGGCTTAATGAATATGCATCATTCAATGTATTCCTCTGAAGACTGGATATGGACGGACTCGACCCATATATAATTTTTTTTCTTTTTCTATTTTTTAGTCTTTTCTTTTTTATGTAGGATCAGTGGAGCAGGGAGGGTAAAAGTCTATTTTCCACTCCTATATTACTAATTATGAGTGACCCAAGGGTATGATTACCCAAAGGTCGGTTCTGTGTTATATGTATGTATGTCTATAGTTTGTAAAAAGAAAGGGTAGTGGAGCGCTAGGTTGATATTTAGAAAAAAATTCCTATTTGAGTATGGTCAATTGGGTATCACAATTAGTAAAAATGTATTCAACACTGATAGACAAAATAAAAAATTAATGGTACATTTATATACATATAAATGAATGCATAAAATCAGAGCATATAAAAAGTTAATTAAGAATGGTTGGCTTGAGCACTATACTTATGCGTTCTCTCGCTTGCCGAATGTCCTGAGCCAGTCCGTCCTGTGATTTTAACTGGAGCTTGTGGAGGCTGGGTGTCCATATACCATGCTGGGAATTGGATGCCGCTGTGTACAATGTCGCTGTCTGGATGTTTGGTAGACAGATGCACAGGTTGAGGGTAGGCTTCACAATGAATATGCTGGTGGTGGTATCCGAAGGCTCTCTTCCAGTGGGTGAGGAACGGATGGAAATTAGGTCCAAATCTGATGGCTGGGCAAGATAAGGTTTGGGAGTGTCCCGCAGTATAGCTCAGAGTCCAATCTGACAATAACCTGACGCGTTTCGTTACCTAAGCTGGTAACTTTATCAAAGGAATATTCCGCGAGGGGCAGCGGTACGTGTCCTCTGACCTTTACATACCCCCACTATCCACGTCGGCGTGGAGTTGAGAATAGATTAGTATGGTGAGCGCAGCGAGCCACCGAGCCCGAAGCGTGGTGAGCGGACGCGTATACCTGTGAAGTTATGCGCGTCCCCTCGCGGGGCTCGTTGCGCTCGCCACACTAATCTATTCTCAACTCCACGCCGACGTGGATAGTGGGGGCATGAAAAGGTCAGAGGACGCGTACCGCCGCCCCTCACGGGCTCGCTATGCTCGCCGCACTTCGGGTTGGCATCAATCGTGGGGTGCCGTTCACAATGGGGGCATTTGACCCATCAAGGGGGTTCAAATTGGGGTCTGGGGACAATTTTACATTGAATCCAATGTAAAATAGGGTCCCAGGGACCATTTCACATTGGATCCAATGTAAAAATCGGGTCGGTCGCGTCGGTCGCATCGCATGTGATTTGGTCGCATGCGATGCGACCAACCCGATTTTTCCGACCCGATCAAAATCGGTGGCGCCGTGCTAGGAAACAAGTACTATATATATATATATATATATATATATATATATATATATATATATATATATATATATATATATATATATATATATATATACAATTTGTTGAGTCCGGCAGCTCCTCCTGCTGACAGGTGCAGCCAATTTACTTGCCCGGGTGCCCGTGCAGAGGGCGAAGATTCACCCACATCTATAACCAAACAAAATACTTGTCACTCCGGGTCTGGTGTCAAACAGCAAAAGAGTTTGTAATGTCATTACACAGTAAAAACTTTTTTGCTGTTTGACACTAGACCCAGAGTGACGAGTATTTTGTTTGGTTTATATATATGTATATATATATATATATATATATATATATATATATATATATATATTGCATTGCCATTTCCCCCTGAGCCCCCACTCCAAAATATCTCTGAATCTCCATATAGCAATGTTTTTAACCCCCTAAACCCACACTCTCCATATATCTGTGAATTCCACCTCATACAACTCTTACCTTTATCCCAGGTAATGCTGTAGCTGGCATGCTAAGCCTCATACAGGAAGTGGAATTTACCCACCCTTTCTGTCTATCTGAGGCTAAGCACAGGGGCCCTCATTCTGGTTTGATTGCTACCCTGCACTTTCACACAGGGGAACAATGTTTATTTACTGTGCATGCACATAAACATTTATGTGCATGTGCACATAAATGTTTATGTGCATGTGAAGCCGCTTGCACACAGCAGTGTGGGTGGGGGCGTGGGGTGGCAGGCCATGGTCGCGCCCATGGCAATGCCCAGAGTTTCCATGAAAATGCCCTGAGTGTGGGCATCATTTAATTGACTCACAAAGCTGTGAAATCCGCAGCTTTGTGAGCCAACCAGATTCACCCTATAGTCTCTGGACATCTTCTCCTGGCTGGCTAGGAATTGTGAAATAGCAATCAGCTAAGCCAGAGGACAGCAAAAAAACTAAATACTACCAAAAAATTACACGATGGATGCATCTGCATCATAAATTCTATATTTTTTATTATTTATTATTATAGTGATTGGAAAAGTTGAAATATTGAGTATAGTAAAATTATTAAACAACATTCTATTCTTGTATAACTATTTTCAATTAAACTTTTGCTTTTATATCTACTGTATATGTATTTAACTATTCTTTAAGCTAAACATAACACATTAAAAGCCAATAACCCAACACCCAAAGCTACTGTAGCCCTAAGAAAACTGGAAAAAAGAAATTAAGAACACTAATGAGCTTCCAAATCCCTTTCATTTACATTAAGTGTGTGCTTTTAACTTCACACACTTTAATGCACTGTTTGTTAGCTTTTTAATTTGCTCTTTTTTTCTTTCCACATGATTATAATCATTACCCTTTTAATGCCTCAGAACATATGCAGTGATTTCACTGAGCTAGCATTAGTGATATATTATTAGATTTTCTATTGACTGGGGGCAAATATAAATGAAAGATTTTCTATGAACAAAAAAGATTTAAACATGTTTTTGAATATTGATACATATTCATACATTTTAAAAATGTATTTTAATCCTAAAATTGGTTGTTTTGCATTGGACAGTTTAAAATACTATATTTACTGCATTATACTTACATTTTGCAGTATGTAGTGTTCAAAATATATTACAAAAGATACAAATATGCTTTGCAAAGCTTACTTACTATTCTAAATTGCAGGTTTAGATATAAAAAAAAAGTAATGTTTACTTGCTATGTTAAATTGTATGTTTCATAATGCAAGATTTTCTATCCTTTAAGAACAAGATTGTAAAAAACTGCCTTTACCAAAGACTTATATTACACTCAGGGCCGGCGCTACCACTAGGCAGCTTTAGGCAGCTGCCTAGGGCGGCGGCCACTGGAGGGCGCCTCTTCAGCACAACAATTAAATCAAATATAATTGTGGCAGGTGCTGGGAATAGGCAGCTATCTCTAGTTTCCCAGCACCATTCTAAAAACCGTTCCTGGTCCCTGCTGCAGCCGATGACTGCCTAGCGCTGCTACCGCTGCCGCTGGTGGTGAGACACTGGTCCAAGCTGCCACCCGCCCCTCACCATTGGCGTCAGCGGGGAACAGTGCCTCAGTGGCAGCAGTGCTAGGCAGTCAGCGGCTGCAGCAGGGACTAGGGATGGGTCTCCCCACCAGCCGCAGAAGAAGGAACCAGCAGCGGTGAGTGGCACCTCCTATACCCCCCAACCCCCTGGTAATGACGCGGCGTCCATCCGTCCGCCCCCCCAGAGCACCGCGATCACCAGCAACCCCCCCTCCTGAACAGCGCCGTGGGGCGGGTGAGCACCGGAGCACCCCACCCCCACCTGGGGCACTCCGGTGCCTTGCACCGGCACTGATTACACTTTGCCCTCTAACTCAGTAATATATTCAGATTAAAGTGTTAAAGTAAAACTAATATTTATTATAGTTTTATGAGCAAGTGTGATTTAAATAAATGCTACGTTCTTAGTCTACTGTATTATATTGTATACTAGGTGGCTCATGTAAAAATTTTGCATGAAAATTGCCAATTTATTGTATATTGATATTGGTGGTTTGTAGTAGGATTCAAGAAGAACCGGTTCATTTGTAGCCATTTCGAGTAGCCAAGCAAACTGATCATCTTAGTTGTGCCGAATTGTTGCATCCAGGGAAAGAACTCTAGGGCCAATAGCTTTTATTTTGAAACAAACAATACAATTTGCAATTCTAAATGAACAATTTGACTGAAGCAGAGAACTTAATTTATTGATTTATTAAGGGAGAAAAAATGGGACCAAAAATCAACTTCTAGTAGTAATATATATCACAGGTTCTCAAAGTTGGTCCTCAGAAATCCCACACTGCATGTTTTGCATGTCTCCTTACAGAATCAAGTAAAATAATTAGCTCCACCTGTGGATCTTTTAAAATGTGACAGTGAGTAATGAATTCACCTGTTGGGTGACCTGAAAAAACGTGAACTGCGTGGAGTTCTGAGTACCGAATTTGAGAACTACTGATATATATGATGGTTTTCTTGTATGTGTTTGCCTATTTATTTTTATATTTTATGTGTGTGAATAGCTGGCAATATACTTGGAGTTCAATGGGAGGGGGGGGGGGGGGGGCAGAAAAAATACTGAGATCCACCACCTATAATGGTGAGGCGGAACTACTGTAGTTCAAACTCCTCCATGGCACTGCACATTTGTCATTTTAACAGAAAAGCAAAGTTTGACAAAAACCTGGCTTTGCTAAATGGGGGGAGGGGTGGGGAAAATTAGGTGGCGGAGGCAAATCAGTTCCCCCACCTCCCCAGACTACATTAAGCCCTGCAATTACTGTACATAACTCACGTGACACCTTAATTCTGCCACTTCTACTAGATGTATCTGTTGGATAATGTTTACAACTCCTTTTAGAGGGGTATGCAACTATCTGCGCATATTTTTCAGCTGATAAAAACACTTTTTTTTAATGATGGCTATTATTGAACTACCCAATTATAGCCCATTATTATCAGCTTAAAAATGTCCATTTCATCTTGCAACACATGTGGTCTGAAGACTGGTTATCTGGGAAAATCTTTTGGTGTCCTGAAACATCCAAAGCAAGCATAATCTCAGATAAGGGCTGGCTGTCAGGGTTTATTCAATAGGGATCAATTAATTGCGGTAAACAATTCCAAGCATTCTTTAACAGCCTCTGGATAAATATACAGATATTGTATGCAAACTTCATTGCTTTGGCAGCAACACTAAGGATACCAGAATACACAAGTAAATTAATCCGGTACTTGTGTAGTTTCATGGTGGGAGTTACGCCGTCAATGTAGTGTTCCTGCGGCCAGCGTAGTTAGCGTAGTCAGTTAGAAGTAGCGTAGTGTCCCTGTCAGAATCAACGCAGTGTTCCCGCGGCCAGCGTAGTTAGCATAGTCAGTCAGAAGTAGCATAGTGTTCCCGCGCCCACTTAAGCATCTCTGGCATATCCAGCATAGTCAGTCAGGGGTATTGTAGTCAGTCCGCAGTACATTATATGAGTTATGGCTGCCAACAAATTAACTATATTTAGCCTGCCGCAGACAGAGGAGGAGTCAGTGAGCATTTTGCAGCTTCACCACTTTCTCCCTGAGATCAAGACGTGTCCTAATGGTCATCCAATGTATCTGAATGTGAAGGAGCGGATGTGGCGCTGCCACATCAGAAGCTGCGGCAAAAAGGTTAGCATCCGGGCACAACAGTGGTTTAGTGGAAGCCATCTCACATTCATGATGCATCTCTGCTTTGTGTTTTGTTGGGCTGAGGAGTTAACCAGCGTCATGTTTTGTGAGAGGCATCTGTCCATGTCTAAAAAAAACACTTTGCAGTATAATAACATGATGCGGGAGGCCTGCACACTGGTGAGTGCTTTGTGACATTGGTAGAAAGGCGTGATGCCAGCACCCTGATGGCTGCCATCAACCAGTACATTCAACCGGGAACGACCATCTACTCCGATTGCTGGCATGCCTATAACGCCAAGCAGTTGGAGCAGGCCAGGTACCACCATGCTCCTGTGAACCACAGGTACAACTTTGTTGATCCGGAGACTGGGGTTCAAAAACAGAAAATTGAATGCCTTTGGGGTTCCTGTAAGTGGCGCAACAAACGCCAAAGGGGAACTGCGTGCCAGAATCTCGACTCCTACTTTCAGGAATTCATCTGGCTTTCGCCAGATGAATCAGAAAGACTTTTTTCTGACTGTCGGCGCAGAAAACCCTTTTGAGTGGATTTTTTATTCCCTTTCTCTGCTCCCACAGACTGAAAAAGGTGATGGCACAGATCCACCTATGCTGCAGTTTCTGTCAATGCTGCTTGTGATTAATTACTATTTCATTTTGTTATTTATTATTGATGATTGTACTGTAATGTGTTAAGTTGCTTTAATTATTCTTCTTATTATTATTATTAACTAAAATCCAGTTACAAGTTAACATGTCTCAGATGTATGATATGGCAGTTATGAATGTGTTCTTAAAAGACCCCCACTATCCATGGCAGCCCGAAGCGTGGCAAGTGGACACATTATGTGTCCTCTTGACCTTTTCATACCCCCACTATCCATGTTGGCGTGGAGTTGATTTTATATAGTGTGGCGAGCGCAGCAAGCCACCTAGCCTGAAGCATGGCGAGTGCAGCGAGCCCCGCAAGGGGGCGCAGATTACCTATATGTTATCCACATCCCCTCACGGGGCTCGCTACGCTCATCAAGCTTCGGGCTCGGTGGCTCGCCACACTATATAAAATCAACTCCCTGCCGACGTGGATAGTGGGTGTATGAAACAGTTGGGAGGATGCCTAATGCGACCCCTCACGGGGCTAGCTGCGCTCGCCATGCTTCCGACTGCCATGGAAAGTGGGGGTTTGAAAAGGAGGCATTTGCTAGTATGTAACATGGAACACTGGCAAATGCCTCCTTCATTGTGAATGATACGCACTCTCGTCCGCACCCCCTCTTTGGACAGGAGACGCACGCGCTACAGAACCCCTAATCCTGTCGGAAGGGTTGATGTACCCTGCCGCAATAGCTACTCAGACACAGGAGCGTCTCATTGCTGGAGCGTCTCAAACAGATGGAGCGCCTCTCCGACGGCGCCGGCATGATCACCTCTCCGCCAAAGAGAGGAGATCATGCAGGTGCCGGCGGTGTGAGAGAGGCACTGACTAGGCTTGCCAGGGACGCCAGTGACAGAGATGCAGTTCCCGGCAACAGTACGGTAGTTACTTGTGTAGTTTCATGGAGGCAGCCTACACTAATAACATAGCTTAGGCTGCCGCCGTGAAACTTCACAAGTAAGGCAGCCATTGGGCTATGCTCATAACGTAGCTTGGGCTGCTGCCGTGAAATTACACAAAGAAGGCAGCAGCTTGGCTATACTATTAGCGTAGCTTCAAATGTACAGTAGGCTGCCGCCATGAAACTACACAAGTACCATTAATCCTCATTATACAGTCAAGTGGATTTATCATTGGTCCAATGTTTTTTTTTTTTTTTTATATTTTTGATATCATATATAATTTTTTACACATATATTTGGAACTTTCCTTTTTCCTTACAGGTGGCCACTTGTACTTTTATGTAAATTTTTATTGATTTATTCAGTGCACAAAGTGGCCTGGTATACAACGGTATGGCATACTGGCACTTCACTTAGAGCACTGATTTTTTTTCCACTTTTTATTCAAAATTGCCACTTCTTGAAATGGGCAGCAGTGCAGGTGGTCAATCGCAGCTCATAAGACGCATGCGGCACATGATCCTTGATCTACGGGTTGGCGGGTCTGGCTGTGGGTGTGCAGAGACCCGGCACATGCACTGTCGCGCTGGGGGATGCTGACGGCAGCATCTCCGGCTCCATTTCTAATTGCTACAATGCTTGATCGGCTACTCAGCTACTGCTCCAGCTCCCACATCTGCTATCTTGAGCACTCCTGCCTGCAGCCTGCACCCCAGGTCCCTGGTAAGCACAGGAGGTATATAATGTGTATTGGGTTCACATTGCAGAATGAGTATTGGGGCACAGTGGGAGTGTAATGTTATATAGGGGCACAATGCGATGTGAAGTGTGATTTAGAGCCACAGTGTGGATGGTGTGTAATGTGATTTGGCACTCTTTATTTGTCTCCTCATCCAGTCTCTCACCTCTTATTTCTTCAACCTCTGCTTCCACACCTAATCCCTTTCTCACCCTCTCCTCTGCCTCTCTCCCTGTACCCTTTTTTCTCAACCCTCTCTCACACTTCATCTATCTTTCTGCTCCATGTCTCTTACTGTTTCTTCTGACTCTCTGGTCCCCACCTCTTGTGCTCCCCAACTCTGTGTAATGGCTACACACTCTTTCTGTGACCACACCCTTTGCTTGTGGTCACACACCGTTTTCTGGAGCAGAAAATATTGCTGTCTGTCCATACCCCAACTTCAAAATTTCCACTTTGACCACTGGATATATTTTAGTGAGTATGTTGAATGTATGAAAAATATTCCTGCATTATTTTCAATTCTGATAATTGGTCAGAGGTGTAACTCTGGGAGGCAATGGAGTCATCTGCTGCTGGGCTCCTGCTCCCAAGCGAGTTTGAATCAGGTAATTGAAAGCCGTCAATATCACTTCTGTGACTGACTCCACCTTCTAACATAATTTTTGCAAGTGTCACACCCTGTATTAGAACCCATGACCAGTTTTATAGGAGACAGACACCTTACGAAATGAATGGTCGATGGGGCTGCACCGCAGGGGTGCAGAGCGCCCCTCCAAATATGGCCACCACTGTGTAGGAGAGAGATGCTAGAGGTACTCATTTACCTCTAGCATCTGTCAGGGAAGTTCAGAGTGCACACACAGCTCTACCCGGAAGTGCGGATTCCGGGAGCGCTGTGGACCTGCAACCCCTGGCATGGAGCAAGTTAACCCCACCTGCATGGAGCAAGAAAACACCCCCTGGCATGGAGCAAGAAAACACCCCCTGGCAACGAGCAAGAAACCCCCCACCTGGCAACGAGCAAGAAACCCCCTGGCAACGAGCAAGTAAACCTCCCTGGCAACAAGCAAGTAACCCTCCCCTGGCAACAAGCAGGGAACCCACTATGGCAACATGCATGCAATCCCCCTTAGCAACACGCATGTAATCCCACCTGGCAATGAGCACGGAACCTCTGGCAACAAGATTTTAGGTAAGCAGCGCGTATGTGCCTATCAGTGCGATTAATCGCAGTTAATCGCAAAAATTTCATGCAATTAATCGCGATTAAAAATTTCAATAGTTGCCCACCACTAAAAAAAATATATATATATATATATATATATATATATAGTTGTAACCAAGTACAAACAGGCAGCGGCACTCAATGGGTTTTCAAAAAACGTGTATTTGTAACTCTCCAACGTTTCGGGGACTAGCCCCTTTGTCAAGGTGCAGGAACAACGGGCCAAATTAACCACAGGCTTACATGAACATCTCAGTTTGTGATATATGTCTTGGTGTGTCCCTGTGGCAAATTCTATGTCAGCAAGACCGACTGTCAACTTAAGGTCAGAATGGCCCAACATAGGCTTGCCATTAGATCAGCAGTCCTTAAAGGCAATATCGATCAACCGGTCGCTCGGCATTATGCCCAGATGGGTCATTCACCCACAGCATTAAAACATATTATTGTTGACCATGTGCCTCCACTGGTTAGATGAGGCAACAGATCAAAAATGTTATTACAAAAAGAATCTAGGTGGATCTTTATGCTTAACACGCTTAGTCCATATGGTTTAAATGAGACACTTGGCTTGAACTGATTCTTTTAACATGTGGTATTTATTCCTATACTGTATTATATATCCAGGCTTATAGTATTATGCCATGTATTTGTACTGTTTGATATTGCGCTATTTTGATCTATCTTGTCGGATTCTTACAGCGTTGTTATGTAACTATGGTGACGGGCACACGGGGGGTGATGTCATCAATGCTTGCAGCCGCGGCCACGCTGCTGCACGGCATGATCAGATGCTGGGGGCTGGTTCAGATGAGCACATAAATGGTGAGTGTTTTATTTCATGTATTGTTGCCCTGACGAAAAAATGTTCCGACATTGAAATGTTGGCAGACACTGGCATGTGTATGTATCGTTATTTCTGAGTGCCGCCATCCATCAGCTTGTGTGTGTGGGAGCCATCGTGCATGGAGTCCTGCATCGGAGGAAGGCAGAGAAAGTAACATTTGTATCTACAGATTGCCAGAGCTACAGACGTATATATATATATATATATATATATATATATATATATATATATATATATATATATATATATGTATATATAATTATTGTTAAGTATCAGCGCCAAACTTGTGGCTGTTAGTTCTGTTCTCTGAAGGAATACAAATGTAGTGTTAGTGCACAGAACAAAAGAGAATAATTATGAAAATGGAATGAAAGTGAAAGTCATTCAGCAAGATTTAATTAAGATACAAGAAGAAAACTGTGATGTTTTAATGAAAATAGTTGATCAATATCCTCTGCAACTGCTTTGTCTAAATAATAATAAAGTAGCTGAACTATTAAGTTTAAAGATATATAGGCACCCAATAATTATTAAATTAATTGTTGGCTTGAGATGTTAAAAAGGGGTTTGTTTGTTTTAGATTACCAGTGTTTGTGGGAGTAGTTTTAGGCAGTGTATATATTCTGTAGGCATGAAGAGCTTCCATATTTCTCTTTTCCAGGTCAATCTCTCCAGAATCGGGATGGCTGTCTCATACAGCATTCATTTTGCTTTTGCCATGAATATATACTTTAGTTTTTCTTGCAGTCTCATGGCCGTCATATTATTTTATAACTTTCTTTCCATAACTTTTTATTGTTTAATGGTTACCCATCCATGCTGCCTCCTCGTGTCACTTGATCAAGGATATTTTAGATGCCAAAAATAATGGCTCTGGTGTTTTTCCAATTCTCTTGGGGGCAGATATTGACTGCTAGTGTATACAATGATGCTGTTGAAGTGGATCATGTTTCAAATATGAAACACACTTTCTGTGCAGTCCGATGGATTGGGTGTCATCTCTTTTTCTACTTTTTATTAGAAAAATATCAGTCTCCCTCCTGCTCCCATAGCTTTAGAAGCTTGAGGCATTGCACTTTAATACCCTTGTGCTCTCCGATGTTGCAGGGATTAGTAGTACTGCAACAATGATTTGCCCTGGCTTCCTTTTGATTTCCCTTTATTTTTATCTGAAATTGATTTAATTTATATACTGTAATTAGTTAAATATAATAATAGTAATTAATCTAGAATACATTTACTTTATTTTTATTTATGTTTTATTATTTCAAATTTGAATCATTTAGTAGTGCTTGTGTTTGTGTGTGCAAATTAAATTATTTCACAGTCTTTATTAACATGTTGCTTGGTCCACTGCTACAGCACTTTAATACTGTAGGTCTGTTCCCACTGTTTCTCCCACCAATTTCAGATTCCTCACTTCCCCTAGGCCTACTCTTTTTTAAAAGAAGTAATAATTGATATGTGAATTCTGGACCATTTTTGAATGTTTGTGTATTTTTATATATGATGAACCAGGTGCTAATTTTGGCTATACCTTGTAGTCATGTAAATACTATGTTGATGTTATTGTATACTGATGTTACTGTATATTGTATACTGATGTACACCACAATACCGTGCAAATCCTAATTATCACTACAGCTTTATACTGTATGTCATTTTCAGTGTAATATTTGTTTCTTTGCAAAGTGATATGCCAAAAAATATATATTTTAAAAAAGTAATAATTATATTTCCCATTATGTGTAAACTCATTTTTGAAGAATGTGCTGCAGTGTGCTAGATTATTATTCTACTCTGGTCCAAGTCTGGTTCCAGTCAGTAGCAACCAAGGGTGAGATGTAATAGGGTGCAATTTTTTTAGATCTAAAAAATCACACCATATCACACATGTCACGTGTGTGATTTTCAACCAAAAATGGCAAATTTAATATGGTGCAAATTTTTAGACAAAGTCAGAAATCTTGCAATTTCTGGTGATTTTTTAGTAATGGGAATGTTTGATATCTAGCAAAAGTGTGATATCTAGTAACGTGAATGTGTGGGGGGTTTTGAGTAACAGAAGTGTATGATTTTTGGTAAAATAAAAAAAAACGGCATGGGGTCCCCTCCCCGGGCATAATCAGCCCCAGGCTCATTGAGCCGTTCCTAGTTTTCAAAATATGGGGGGAGAATTTCATGGGGTCCCCCCGTATTTAAGAACCCAGTCCTTTGCAATCAAGTCTGAATTAGGCCCTTAGTCTTAGCTTTTAATTTATTATACAATAATAATCCCTACTTCTAAAAACTTTATAACAAAAAGGGCTGTCTTGATAACCCATTGCATTAAAGTACTTATGTAGAATGAAGACATGTCCAATTTATTTTACTAGGAACTACAGCTACACTATTGCTCAGATTTAAAAGGATCATTTATGGTTTATGCACGACTCAGGGCAAACAGTTCACAAAATAGGTCATGGATATCTGATTTTCTTTATGTCGAGCAGCCTAGAATTGTCTTTTTTTTCCAAACAGAACATTTTCTAATAAATTTCACACTTCTTTTGTTCAGATTGTTCTACAAATGTACTAAATAGATTATTTTAAAAACTGAATGAAACAATTACACTGCATATGCAGGAATTAATAACAAGCTTTGGCTGGTCAACACAGTGGTTTGTACAATTTTAATTTATGTTTCCAACTTTATTGTGTCTATGAAATAAACATTTTGTTTAATGTTTTTTGTTTGTATTTTTCTGAAGGCATAATACACAATACTGTATAAAGCAAATCTATTCAAAACTCTTTAAATAATACAGTGCTGTAACTAGACATGTTGGTGCTGTGTGCCAGAAATGGAATTGATGCCCCCCATACTTAAAATTTGTATAGTGCATGATGAAGGTGCGTACTAGAAATTTAGGGGTGTGGCTTCACATTAAAGGGGCGCGACCACATACTATTACCAAGTTACATTAAACCACACAGTAGTGTCAGTTATACACATATAGTCCTCTGTGCCAGGATTATGCACACCATAATACCCATTACAAAGTCACACACCGTAATGCCCATTACACATTATGTTGTACACCATAATGCCCATTACACATTATGCCGCACAGCCTAATCCCCATTACACATTATGCCTCATAGAGTAAGGCCCATTACACATTTTACCACACACCATAATGCACATTACGCCGCACACCATAAAACTGTTACACATTATACCACTGCACATCAAAATGCCCATTACACATTATACCACACACCATAATGCCCATTAGACATTATGCCACACACCATAATGCCCATTACATATTATAACAGCATGTGGCCCAGTACCACTAAGTCATTTTTTCTACTTGCACCATTGATGGATAATGTGAGGGAAAATGTGTTTGACACAAGTACTGTATGAAAACTTACCAGTAATATCCACTTTTCAGGTCTTTGTTTTGTGGTTCACAAAAACCTGTGGTGGATTCAGGAGTTCTTGGATGAGGAGGAAATCATTTTCATGCCTGTTGATTCAGTTTAGCAGACAGAGAATGCAACAGCAGGCTTTACTATGGATCCTGAAAAATGACAGTAGGCCCTGGGGGTTATTCTGGTTCACTCGGAAAGGCACAATCACTCTCTAATGGACAAAACCATATGCACTGCAATTGGGGCTGATGTAACGTGCAGAGTTAGATTTGTGTGAGGGGTGTACTTTAAACTGATATCTATATTGCATTATAAAAATAAAGGAGCCCGTATTTACCCTGCACAGAAACAATAAAACACCCAAAATGTAACTCTCTCTGCGCATGTTACATCAGCCACATCTGCAGTGCATATGGTTTTGTCCATTAAAGAGTGGTTGTGCCTTTCCGAGTGAATCAGAATACCCCCCCATCACAGCCCAAATACTCATCTTATCACACCCGACCTGTTGAAGACCTTTTAGCAAAATTAGGTGACCACTTAGACACATTAGCTAAATTGCATCAGCAGTCAGCTATCCAAATTAACAAATTTCACCAGAGTGGCACAGTACAAGAATGGCCCATAACATTAATAAGAGCAATGAATTCTATGACCAATGCAATTTTTTAACTGAGGTTCTCCCAGGAGAGTAACACAGAGTATATAAGGTGCAATGAAAAGAAACTGTACACTAGGGGCACTAACTCAACCACATATCAGCGTTTATACAGTATACTGTTAGAGGTTAGTCAGGCTATTAAGGACAAAAAAGAGGCACATATTAGGCTACAAGTTTGACAATGGTAGCTTCCACCGCATTGACTCCTAGCAGTCTAACAACTAAATTGTCAATTTACCCCCAAGGCAGTGTGCACAAACATGGTAGTCTGGCTTAATCCTAGGTGGGGCAGATTTAGTATGGTACCTTATAAATAATTCTGTGTATTTCCAAGTGTTACAATTTGCACATTTTTGTTATATTTGCATTAACTTTTCTGTGTTAAGTATATTTTCATTGAAAAATCATTTGTGTCTGTCATTTCTTTAAGTAAGATGTTATATATTTATATAATCAGGTTTTTTATTAGTGCTACTGGCCGTCTCCTGAGTTACAGTACTTGCTGTTTTACAGTAGCGTTCCACATTGAACTCATCATCCTAAAGCAGGTTGATTATTTTGCTTTTTAAACTAGTTTTGACAAGTTTACAACTTGCAGCCTAATACATCAGACAAGTTGAAATATATTTAATGTAAAAACATCTGGATGTGAATTTGGGACATGTGAGTATTGGGAATGTGAATTAAAGGCCTAAAGGTGCCCATACACGTACCAATTACCCGGTACTTTTTGTGCTAAAATAGCATCGTTGTGCATGCGTTGTGCATAGGATGCAATGCTATTTTAGCACAAAAAGTACCGGGTAATTGGTACGTGTATGGTCACCTTTATGCAAACCTGATCGCAGGACAAGGTAAAACCATGTGCATTGAGGGTGGGGAGATGTAACGTGTAAAGAGAGTTAGATTTGGGTGGGGTGTCTTCAAACTGAAATCTAAATTGCAATCTAAAATTAGAGCATTCAGTATTTACCCTGCACAGAAACAACATACCTCATCGAAATCAAACTCTCTCTGCACATGTTACATTTGCCCCACCTGCAGTGCACATGGTTTTGTCCATTTTGAGAACAAATGTGTCCTGTAAATTTTGTTAACTTAGTGCTAAACTTTTACAAACCCGCACATTTTAGATTTCACCCATAGAGTTTACTGTATACCCCCTCACCCACATCAGTAAAATAGACATCATAATAATAATAATAATAATAATAATAATAATAATCTGTAATTTATTGAAGTCATGATCAAATATATACTGTATGCAGGAATATTGTATTTGTGTTTGCTTCTGATATGCTGTACAGTATATTATATAGATGTCTGTAAAGCGCCTTGAGTACTGTTAAAGAAAGTGTGCGGTACTTGTGTATTATCACGGCGCCCATCGCATATCAGAACACGATTTTTCATTGCATTGCATGCCATCGCATGCCATACACCCGATGCAAAGCGATGTGATTCAAGCCCCCTATACGATTTTAAATTGTATAAGCACCCTAATGGGTGTTTTTAAGCACCCTAATGGGTGCTTACAATGTTTAATGCACCCCCACGCCACCCCCAGTATGAATGTGAACCCGAAGTGTGGCAAGCGCAGCGTGCCCGCGAGGGGCTGCGGTAAGCGTCCTCCGACCTTTTCATACCCCCACTATCCACGTCGGCGTAGAGTTGATTTTATTATGTATTCCGCGTCCGCTCGCCACGCTTCGGGCTCAGTGGCTTGCTGCGCTCGCCACACTATATATAATCAACTCCACGCCGACGTGGATAGTGGGGGTAAGGTCGGAGGACGCGTACCGCCGCCCCTCGCGGGATCGCTGCCCTCGCCACGCTTCGGGTTCACGTTCATAGTGGGGGTGGCGTGGGGGTCCATTTAACATTGTAAGCCCCCATTAGGGTGCTTATACAATTTTTAATTGCATCGCATCGCATTGTATGGCATTGTGTGCCATATACAATGCCATACAATTTTAAAATTGTATGACATCGGGGGACATCGCGGAACATCACGGAACATCGCATTGCATACCATGGCATGCCTTATGGTCTGCGGTGCGATGGGCGCCGTGATAATACACAAGTACCAAATGCGCTATATAAATACAACTTACTTACTTACTAGTCTTAAAATGTATATATTTTAATGATACAATATTATGAATAAATTCTTCAGAAAAGAGGGTATTTTGTCATTGAAATTGAATTATATGAAAAAAGTGAATTCACTAGAACAAATGAGAACTTTATTATGTGAGAAAATGCAGAGAAGGGCAAGCAGCACCCATTACACATACGTGTGTTTGTATAACAAGCTTACAGTATATCAAAATGCCCAACCACTGTCTGGTACAGTTCTCTTAAATACAATATTTTTCTTTGCTCACCCACCCACTTCATTTATTTAAACTCTTCATTTGTTTCATCTAACATGTTGAATGAATTAGCTTAATGAATGTTTTGAATTAATTATAAGGCTGAATACACACCTTGGATATCCCACTTTGCCCTTAAGGTATGCAAACATACACACTTATCAATTGGCTACTCAATATGTCAGACCAAACATCAGAACTGGCTGGGCATTTGAATTGCTTGCCCATCTGTTACAACATTGTCAGTGGTACATACTGATGGCATATTGGACACTGCAGATTATGAAACATACCAAATAGATCTGCACGCTATATCAGCAGTGCCTGTGCTGCAGGACCATTGTGATGTCTGAGAACTACGTCAGTGAACAAGAACAAGATATGTCTCTGAATACAGTTATATAATTTGTCACTCGAACAAACAATAATCTGTTCGGGGTGCACCCAGCAGTAGAAACCAATCTACTGCATACAGTAGATATATATATATATATATGATAGACATCAGCTTGTTTTGCAATGGGATCTTTTCAAAAACAGTTTGGTACATATCTTTGTCTTTTATTTTTCTTTCTTTGGAATATGTTTGGAGAGAAAAAGAAGATTGTAGACAGATATTTATTTACTTAATTTGTTACTGTATGCTACAGTAAAAAGAATTAATCCACCAATATATAATAAATTTAAAAAGAAAGAAGTAATTCAATAGATTAAAAACTGATAATGTATTGAAAGGTTGCATCCACAAATCCACTGTATCAAAAAAGAACATGAGTCAACAATTTAGAATAACATTGAGGTAATAACATAATCACTTTCTATAATAGTAGATACAAGACAGAAACATTGCTAGAAAATCACAAACAAGTGTCATGTTAAAAACAAAATTGAAATAACAAGACCATAATAACCACAACCATTGTACAAAGTCTATTCTTGCATATTTAATAATGACAAACTCATGCAAATAAAGGACAAGAGTGAAGAAAAAAAACAGTTGTTGACCACAACGGATCTACCCCATTTGTTAATATTTCTAGGTAAAATTGTTGGACCTTTTTTATGATATATTATTTTATTATTAACTAACAGAGGTGTGAGAGCGTGAACCTATAAAATAATATTACAGAAACTTTTCAGCTTTACCTTCCTTATATATATACATTTTCTTGCAATCTGTATGGAAGAGGTGAGATAGCTAAGGGAGCATTAAGGACTGAGTGGGGGCATCAGTGAACTTCCATTGAGTAAGCATATTTTCTTGGCAGCTGCTGTAGCACCAGGAAGACATCTCCAAGCTGAGAGATCAGAGTATAAATTCCCAAAAATCCCAAATCACAAGTGATTAATATAATACCTAAAGTATTACTTATATTTATAGAGCATTGAACATTGAACAAAATCTCTGTACATTGATATAAGACTACAAACGCTGCCTTCAATCTGGGTCAGATTGACCACAATAATAATTCTGTGAGTGCTCAATTAAAATGCTAAATTACTGTAGTTTACAATTAATTTCAGCATAAGAAACAAAGAGCAGGTGAATGTACAAACTTGCCCAAAACTTGTTCAGTGTTGGTCGTAGTATATCCATTGAAAACTACACTTTGCACAATTGACCCTTACATGTTATAAGCCTTGACTCAATGATTTAAAATGTTAGACAATGTATAATCTTAGATAAAACATATTTGTATATCCTCTGGAGAAAGGTACATATTAACAGTGTCAAATATAAAAATACAAAAAAAACCTCAAATGCGCATGCCAAAAAATTATAACTTGATCTTATTTCTAGAGGGTAACTTTCTCATTAAGAATATACATAGAACATGTGTCATTATAAAACACAAGACGCTAAAGCTGGGTACACATTTAAAGATATTCTCCATGAATGATATTGTTAACGATTGCCTTGAACTTCCCTAAGCTCCAGGACAAAAGATATCTTCAGTGACTACATCTAGGAGTATAGCTGTCATTGGCGAATTAATTAGGATTGAGCTTCATGTACAGATAACAGAGGGGGCTGCTAACAATCTGCATTATTAATCATATTTAGTGTGTCCACACTAGACGATATGCTCAAAATTATTGTTAACAATAGTCCTTGTTATGTATATCATTTATAATTGTGTCTGATGTGTACACCTTTAGAAATGGGCTAATAGCCACTAAATGAAAAATAAAAAAACATACAGTACATACACAAATTGTGGCACAGAATATGTGAAGTCCAATGATGAAGCAATGGCAAAAAAAATCTATATGTAATGCATTTTTAATAGGCATAACCAGAATGTATTGTATGGTTCATATAATCCCTTCTGTCAAATCCACGCAACATTTTTCTTAATTGTTAAAGAAAGTAAATAAATGCTCAAAAGTAAAAAAAAGTAATGTGTTAATTGAAGTCATTATATTGCTTATTAAGCAGTAAAATAGTTGCAAACGAAGGATAAGCTTCTTAATTGATGAATAGCTTTAAGCCCCGTACACACGGGGGGATATATCATGAGTGATATATCGCTCAGTGTCCCGTTTGCATCAGCGACCAGTGATGGTCGCTGATGAAAAAGAAACTGCCGGAGGAGCCCGGCAGTGGAAATCAGCTGGTCGCAGGAGCATGTGCCTGCGACCAGCGATCACTACGGGGGAGAAAACGGGAGCACGCACACTCCCATCGCGGGCAATATGGTTGCTTATTGGTTGCGATATTAGACAAAATCGCCCCCGTGTGTACACAGCCTAACATAGCATTTGAAACATAGAATTTGACGGCAGATAAGAACCACTTGGCCCATCTAGTCTGCCCCTTTTTTAAACATGTTACCTCAAACGGTATTTGATCCTTATTTTTTTGTAAGGATATCAATATGCCTATCCCAAACATGTTTAAATTGTACTACTGTATTTGCCTCTACCACCAGCTTCCTGACCAGCTTCCTGACATAAGTCTGTCTATACTATACATGGCATCTCTATTAAGTGTTATTGTAACTCTTCTGAAGTCTATATTATAATAATGATTGTGAATTGAGCAAAATAATATATATTATTATAGTCATCATGTTTATTTTAAATAAGTATAGTCATATAAATTTGATTTACCTTTCACATACTGCCAGTGAATTTCTGTTATCCATAGTGGTTTTGGTCCATTATGCAATTCACATTTAACTAAATTGCAAGGCTTATATATTTTTTCATGCTCTGACTCACACTGCACATTCAGAATGTCACATCTCATATTCTATAAATGGAACTCGCACTATCCATCCACATTATGTATGCCTCATCACACCTGAGCATCCACATTTTCAGTCATCTTGTCTTGTGACTAGTTCAAGGTGAGTTGCTAGGAAGCATGTAAAATTAGTAATGGGCTGGAAGAAACAAAATACAGTGATGACCATAATATACTGATCAGATGCTGAATAACTAGAGTAAAAGTGATAATGTTTCTGAGACCTTTAAAAACTACTATTCTTATGGTGAAATTTATGCTGTATTTTCTATATTTACTATATATACTATATATTTTTTTTTGCTTTGGTTCTAAATCATTGTTAGGTTGTAGTTTTTGCAAAGCCACCCTCAGGTGTTGCAGTTTTGTATCCGGATTTCTTTATAATTGATCATTCAGCATGTAGTTCAGACTTTTTGTTTTTGTTGCTACAGTATTAGATGCAACAATAGAATGCAATCTGAAACACAATATTTGGTTTTTAGATCTGAGATCTGAACGGGATACATGCGGATGACCAGCGGACTTACCCTTCCTTACCCTGCCCCCTTTTAACCCTAGCTCTCCTTTTTAGCAGCCTAACACTCCCTTCATAGCTTGTCCCTAACCCTCTCTGCAAGTGCTTATCCCTAATCCCTGAATCCCACCGCCAATACCTAACCCCCCTGGCCTGCAGTCTAACCCGAACTGACCCTTCTCAGTGCCTAAATAGAACCCCCTCCTTCCCTGCAGCCTAACACTAAGTCCCCCACTAGTACCTAAACCCTAAACCTAATAAGTTTATCTCTATTTATTTTTAGAAGCAGGATTTAAAAATCATACTGAATTAAATGTCAGCCTAAATAATATGGATAAATGGAGTCCTCGTGCAACTGTCTCCAACATTATTTATTACCAGTTATTTATAAAGTGCAAACATATTCCACAGCGCTTTTTAGAGAATGTTTCACCATTCACATCAGTCCCTGCCCCATTGGAGCATACACTATATTCCCTACCATATGCACACATTGTGATTGAAGCCAATTAATCTACAGTATATTTTTAGGATGTGGGAGGAGACAGGAGCACCTGTAGGAAACCCATGCAAGCACATCGAGAATATACAAACTCCACATTATTACGGCCCTGGTGGGATTTGAAACCATGACCTCAGTGCTGTGAGTCAGTAATGCTCACACCATCTGAATGTAGTAGTCATGATGTTTTAATTGTAATAACATTCATATTTTTATCTACACACAGGGGCGGATCCAGGATAAAATGACAGGGGGGGCACCATGATAAAAGAGGGTTTAGGTGGGGGAGGGGCAGTGTTAGTGGTGCCAGTGTACATGCTAAGAGAGAGGCAGAGAGAGGGTGGGGATGGGATTAAAAATAGGCGCTGGCATTTAATATACGCAGGCCCACCATGGCAACAAAAGCGAAGGATGTAGTTGTACGCGCTCCGAAGGCGCGCTCCGGAAAGGGGGTGTGGTCACTCAACAGAGGTGTGTCCTTGAGTGTAGTCTACAACACCATATACAACTTCTACACATTATGCAACAAAATACTAGACCCCTTTATACTTCCCCCTTACACATGATGCCAAATGGAATGAAACTAAATTCACATAATTCCACATGGATTGAGCCAAAATTCAAATAATGCCACATGGATTGTGTCAAAATTTACATAATGCCACACGGATTGAGCCCAAATTTACATAATATCACACGGATTTAGCCAAAATTCACATAATGCCAAATGGATTGAGCCAAAATTCACATAATGCCACACAGATTGAGCCAAAATTCACATAATGCCACATGGATTGAGCCAAAATTCACATAATGCCACACAGATTGAGTCAAAATTCACATAATGCCACACAGATTGAGACAAAATTCACATAATGCCACACGGATTGAGCCAAAATTTACATAGGAACACACGGATTGAGCCAAAATTTACATAATGCCAAATGGATTGAGCAAAAATTCACATAATGCAACATGGATTGAGCCAAAATTCACATAATGCCACACGGATTGAGACAAAATTCACATAATGCCACACGGATTGAGCCAAAATTCACATAATGCCACATATATTTAGCCAAAATTCACATAATGCCACACGGATTGAGCCAGAATTCACATAATGCCACACAGATTAAGCCAAAATTCACAATACGCTTCATAAACAGGGACATTGTCCACCAAAGGCACGCATTAAACATTTACACCATAATGTTCATTACACGTTAAGTTACACGCCATAATGTCCATTATGTATTATGCCAAACACCATAATGCCTATTAAAAATTATGCTACATAAATGCTGCTTATCTACATGCTCATTGCCAAGGGTTCCATGCTCATTGCCAGAGGTTCCATGCTCATTGCCATGTGGGATTACATGTTCGTTGCCAAGGGGGAATACATGCTTGCGGTAAATGCGGGACATCCGCCGCCAGGCAGAAGTGATAGCCACTGACAGTGTCAGAGCCTGGCTGTATTCAGAGCACTGCAGGTACCGGCTATTTGAAATAATACCCCTTTCACACCAGAAAATGCATTCCCAGTTTGGCCCCTTTTACACCAGCCTAGTCCCTGCATTTTCTGGTGTGAGGGGGAGAGAAACCCCCCCCCCCCCCTTTAACCAGTTATCTCATTTAACCGGCTATATCTTCGGAAGCAAATGACCCATTTACATGAGTATCATATTGAAGAACTTTTGAGTGGGCTTTGAATGATTTTGGTCCAGTGAAACTGGAACGTTTGGTTCCAGAGTAATCTGCCCTTAAAGAACATGAACAGCCATGAAATTACATATCAAAAATAAAAAAAATCGGTTTACATGCAATATCTCTGGAACCGATTGACCGATATGGACCAGCCTGGTATCATATTGAAGGCCCAGCGATTTGGAATTGAATGTGATCAACTACAAGCTTCTGTGATGCCAGGGCGGGAACTGGCAGCCATCGGAACCGGGTGGGGGTCGGAATTGACGGGTCCCATATTATCCTATGGGGAAAAAACGTTACAGCTTTGCCAGGCGATATCTCCGGTTCCCGGTGGGCTAGAGACACGGGGCTGGGCTCATTGGAAATCCCTGGTCCTCAGCTACAAAATGAAATGACAGGGGGGGCACGTACCCGGGTGCCCCCCCCCTGAATCCGCCACTGTCTAAACACATTAAAATAATAAGGTCATAACATACTTCCTACCTACTTTGCCTACTAATATCATTAATAATAGAATTTGATTGTACCAGAAAGGTGGCTTATTAAATGGGGGGCAGCATACAACATAAAATACATAGGTAAATAGAAAATATTTAACAAATTGAATCATAAGACAAGATAAAACTTATAAAATATAGCCACATAAACATAACCCACAGATTGTATTTTTTACATAGAGAAGACAATAAACAACATTGTCCTAGTTGTTAGAGCTTACATTCTAGTCTATGTTCTTTTTTTCATCCTTTTGCAGACTGCGCTTGGAATTCTGATCATAATGCTATAGGTAGTTTTATTCATATTGTACATACTGCAAGAGAATTGTAAATAAACAGCAGCAAAAAAATCTGTTCCAGTGTACTATGCAATGACTGAATGATATGCCTTCTAATAACACACATTAAAATACAGACTTGGTTTTGAAAATATATTATTTAAAATACTCCATGTATAATACAAAAAACTTTTCATTCAAAAATGAAGTAAAAAAAAATGTATATTTGTAAGGGGGTTTACAAATGTGCTCATACAGTAATCCTTCCTTATTCAAATGCTACGCTGTTGTTATTGAGGAACCACATTATTTGGTGCCCTGGTTGCAAGTTTGTAGTGCTTAGGATGATATGAACTATAATTTAGTCCATATAAAAGGACTATAATATCTGGTAAGTTTTTATTCTTTACATAAACTATGTTAATTGTAAAAAGATGCCTTACTCATTATCATGCGAATACATAAATGATGGAGACATCAGTAACAAGTAAAAAATACATGAAAATAGTTGCATACATGGGTATAAAAGCATTAAGTAAGGGAGGATGGAGACTATGGGTGAAATTAATAGGATGAGAGATTCAGAAAGTGAGAGATATGGTAAGAAATCTACAGTTTTTTTTAAAGCGGCAATCATTTCGGACCCAACTTAAGTGCTTGGTGTTTTCCTGGATCCCTGTGCAAGCTGACTGGCACCCTCTACTCCCAGGTCCCTATAGGACCCGATTTCCGGAGTTGGACCCTGCATTTCTTGGGACAAAGAACAGGAGGCCCACGTTAGCAGCACTTGCCTGGGATTCCATGTGTTTATGCTTTATTTATCGTCAACTCTTGTGAGTTTATTTACACATTAAAAATCAAATTGTTTTTACTATACTACACCATGATGTGTTTTGTTTGTGTACCCTAAATGTGAGTCCCAATTATTGGGGGACAAAAAGGGTACTTTTGTTTCATTTCAGAGTGAATCTCTGGTTGACAAATTGGACATATCCCCTGTGTACAATAAGTTATGTATTCTGATTGACTTTTCACTTATTGGTGTTTTGTATGGGAATGTCTCAAGGTAGCGCTGTTTGGTGAACAAACCTCTTTTTCCTGTCTTACTCTTGGTGTTGTGACAAAAACACAGTCCACCAACTGCTGCATGCCTTGTGAGTGCGCTATATTTTAAACTATTCACCTTCCAATGGGATGACTGACTTAGCAGCATTATTGAGATGGCATAATAGGGATTTTTTATATCTCGAGAGAGGTGCAGGGGAAAGATGGAACAAATACAACAGTGGATCAGTAGGGACCGGTTCCCCAATAATAATTGGAGAGAGTTTGAAAACCTCAGACCAGAATGGAAGCATTGCCACCATATGTGAAATGGGTTAGGTGCTATAAGGTAACGTGGTAATATTTAGGAGCCAAACCCCTGGGTCTGTATGTCTGTAGGAGGGTTCTCTCCTAAAATCACCTCTGAACATTTAAACACTAAAAGAGTAAAGGGTAGGCAATCCCATCAAACATGTCTAAATGTTCCTGGTGCTAATCTCCAACACTTATCAGAACTGCCAGGAAAAATTTTTTGAATTACAGTAGGTACTCTGTACTTATCGGAAACTACCTTATAAAGAGTTTTGGGGGTGGAAGTACAATATGAGCTAGCTTGAGTGTACTGGAACGCCATGCCCCAGTTAAAATCAGGATCTATACCCTGTAAGTCTGTTTCCAGGCCAGTGCGAAGGAGGGAAGTGTACAGAAAAGTTTCACAATTAATAAGGCATACAGCCTAGAACTAGTGTGAGAAGGTGATTGAGAAGAAACACATAATGAATCAAAAAGGTTAAGGGCCCTGGAGAACACGGCATATTTCAATAAGGTGGTAAGAAAATGTCAGAGTCGGGGATATGTACAGAATTCAGATTGGAGGATGGGCCAGGATAATTGCATGTCCAAAAATGAAAGCACCCTAGAAGAATACATCAGCTGGCCCATTTGAAAAAGTCCTGCTGTCTACTTGTCAGTTTTTAAATTCAAGGCTACCCGCTTTTTGGATGAGAAAACAGTATTCAACTTCGGAAAGGATATTATTGATAGGGATGTGGGACTGCTCATATACTGTAACTAATCAGATAGAACTCTCTTAAAGCAACCCGTAATGCTGCAGGGGAAAGTTCATTGCATTAAAAGCATCAATTGAAGTAAAGGGGAGTCATCACATTGCTGCAGGTAACAATAAATTGGTAGATTCTGTGTTTGGAGTAAAGCAAAAAGATCATGTACAGATGTTTCCTTCTACAGTGTTGCTGCATAATGTAGTGTAGTGTTATGCCACTACATATGAATTGCTAGCCAGCTCCCATACACTTCAACCATGCTATAGGAACATCATGCAATGCCACAAGTTGTAGCATCTCAGCAACAAATTAAAAGGACACATCGGTAACAGCACTTTGGCACTATAAATCCATGCTACACTGTTGAGGGTGCAGATTTAAAAGATAACTACAAAGAGGATGTCACGGCATGTACCTCCATGTACAATAAAAAATTAATATAAATAATAAACACTTGTACAGTAAAGTCAGATGTGTCCTTTCATCTGTTTAGTCGTTAACTTAGGTCAAGGCCCTATGTTCATATAATGGTTTCCTTGTGAGATGGTGTATCAAATTATCCAAAGACCAAATCCAGTGTCTGTATGCAATGACCCCAATTTTCTCATGAGTATAACTCCACACTGACCTTCTAAATGCGCCCTATATGCACATATAGCTTTCTTTAATCTTCTGAAGACTAAAGAAACCTATAGGCTCATATACCATCTGACAAAGAAACCCTTATGTGAACATAGGGCCCTGACCTAAGGTCAGTTACCAGTTTCTAGGTCTAACGACTAGATGGATGGGAGGATATTTGTAAGTGTTTATAATTTATATTAATGTTTTATTGTACATGGATGTACAGCACCGGTGACATCTTCTTTGTTGTTGTATTGTGTGAAATTGGTAAATTCTTGGTTTATCCACAGGCTGCAGTAAGGGCGCACAGTAATTATGTTATACTTGTGTTATTTTATCAGATTTAAAATATACAGAGAGATTTAGATTTGAGAGGCGAGTGTCCTAACTCAAATTTAATTTGCAGTGTAAACATAAAGTTGTCCAGTATTTGGAAGCATCATGCAAAAACAGTCAATATTTACCATACATACATACATCTAGAAGCATGGCTCTTTTGTTTTACTTCCACCTCAGAATCAGGCCTACATTCTTAATTCATCATTTGTCATTTCAGTGCTATAGATGACCAAATAAGCATTGTTCTGCTATGTTTCGAACTAGAGTTATTGATGCTGACTGCAAATAGCTGGGCTGCAAGCAATTTTTCATTAGGCAGCAAGGACAAGATTAGCCAACAGTGAGATGAGGGAAAAAGGAGGTGAGATTAAATTGGTATTCTGTGAAGTTGTATGCTCTGATAAGAATAGAATGATTGCAATTGGAGGCATTATCCACCTGTCAATGTGCCAGCATCATCCGTTTCTAAATACTCTACCTCCATCTTATTTAATTGATATGTGCAACAGCACCTTTGTTCTAAGAAAGTAGGACTATCATTGCTAGCAATATTTTACACTTGGTATAAGGATGAAATATAATGGCCTTACCCTGCCATCCATGTTTCATTTTTGCAACAATAAAAGAACCATGAGAATATCCATAAACTGTCTTAATTGGCACAACACAATCATTTCAAACAGCTTCAGCTTGGTAAAAAAAAGTAAATCTATTTGTTAACTCTAATCTTCATTCTTCTGTGATTAATATGTTTAGTTGGGGACCTGGACTTTAGGTGGACATGCAGTAGACAGCGATAGTCAATAGGTCACCCACTAGTTGCCGTCAAATAAAAGGTGGAGATGGTAATGGTTGCACATGGAAAGGTTGACATGAGTTTTTGTCATTTAGGTCAATTTTATGACAGCTAGTTCATTATTAGAATTAGAATTATTAGAGCTAATTCATTATTAGAACACTAGGTGGATGACCAGCTGTATGACTCTAGCAGGAGCGGGGGTATGCCCCTCATGGCAGTTGAGACCTGAGACGGAAGTAGGAGCCCAGAGCCAGGATCGGTGACGGTCTCTCACTGCAGCTGGGAACAGAGATCCAGAAGCAGGAGCCTAGAGCTAGTGTGTGACCCTTGCAGCAACCGGGAGCCGGGAGCTGAGTGACAGAGGAAAGTTGAGTGGTCTTACGCCGCATAGGATAGGAATGTTGCAGTCTGGCAATGAACAATACCTTCCCTCCTCTTCCTCATGTGCTGCTCCACAGTACACTAATAGCACCAATGTTACCTTTCTCCTTCACTCCATCTTTATCTCTGTTTTTACCTCTCTCTCCCTCTCACAGGGATTTTGAAAACAATATCATTTATTTATTGTGTAGACCCAAATATATGACAGTATATCGTTTCCACAAGCCGTGAAGTGGGGTGTGGAACAAGGGGTCTACACCAAAAAAAGGTCGACAACCATTAGGTCGACAAACAAGAAGGTTGACATGTAAAAAAAATCAACATACAAAAAGGTCAACAGGTAAAACAGTCGACATGCAAAAGGTTCAACATTCAAATAGGTCGAAACAAGCATCAGGTCGACATGTGGAAAGTTGACAGTCAAAAGGTCACCATGGGATTTTTATGTTCAAAATGTCAACACAGTCAACATGGACACTAAAACGTAGCACCGTGTCCGACATGCTTCAGGCATGTTGACATTTTTGCATGTCGACCTTCTTGTTTGTCGACTTAATGCTTATTGACCTTTTTGGTGTAGACCCATTGTCCGGATACCCTGGAGTGATGCTCTATCTTTGAGACATACATTGGTGATCCGGTGAACAGTGTCATGGGAGAAGGCGCTCAGGCAAGGTTGTATCACCCCACTGATAGACATCACAGTGCCGGGCTTTCTGGATATACAGTATATAGACAGAAGCGTAGTGCTGGCAGCACTCAACGAGGGACTTGGTACATGCAGAAAAGCTGACACCACAAACAGCTGAATAGTGCTGACTAGTTGCAGAATTTAATATTCCTTCATCAGAGTACAAAAAACAGAGTGAACAAACTTACCTATGAAGGTTTCCCACCCCTGTGCACATGAACAGCAGGTACAACGTGGACTGGCACCGGCGGCGGGTGATGACGTCATAGAGGCACACTCCACACCAACTAGAATGCTACTATGGATAACTGATAATAAACAATCCCATGAATCCAGGATCGTAGCAGTTCACTGTATATAACAGCTGCAAAACAGGCACAGAGTGCATACTGCAATGCACTCTATGCCAATCAACAAGAGCATAGGGGATCACAAACAGGGAGCAGGGAATAGAGAGGCAGCGGTAGATTTAAACAATGAAGCGCACGGCCCAGCAATAGAAACTGAGCAAATATAAAGGACATACTGTAAATCAAATACTGTAAATCAAATGCACAGATCGAGAGCATATATAAAACACAGTGGCATAACTATAAATTTTGCTCCCCCCTGCCAAAAAGTGTGTGGCACCCCCCCCCCCTTCCTCCAGGCTCCTTCCCCGCATGTTTCCCCAGCTTGTGACGTGATGACGTCACACACATAACGGAGAAACTGAAGCAGGAGAGAGGAAGATAGACCAGCATACACTGCTGTTTCCCTTGGCTCCGACGCATCCCAGGCCGCCTTAGCATGCCCATCCGCCCACCCATCCTTACACAGTAGCCAATAGCTAGCCCTGTGTACAGTCAATTGAATCAGTGGGGGAATTTGTCATCTCTGCCATGGCCCCACCCATGCTGCAGCTGACTCATGTCCAGTACTCAGTCAGTGGGCAGCGGCAGGCAGCCACATGTCAGTGCGTCGAGCGGGTGCCGGCGCCCACACAGACCCTGCTGCTGCTTGCTCCCCCAAGCAGCTGCTGGGGCTGCCTTACAGCAGTAACGCCACTGATAAAACAGCTCATTACAAGAAGCAGTTCAAAGACAAATATTCATTAATAGCAGCAGGGGCAAATGTATTTAAACAATAGATCCAGGCTGCTTCACGTTGCAAAAGTATTTTATTATGGTCGCCATCTCTTGGATTGGCTGCAACCTGTTCAACCATCCAATATCAGAGAGAAGGTAAGGTGTGTTTATGGTCCTCAAGGTGTCGCGCTACATATATCTAGATACAGGGAAGTGCCGGCACTCATCAGCTGGCTTTAAATGTGTATTGCTTAGGTGCCCTCCGTAGACTGCGGTGTCTCATAAATATAAGGAAATAACAGCGGCACTCAGAACTCTTCTTGTTGCAAGTAGAAATATAACTTTAATCCGACATGTTTCAGGAGGATTCTCCCATCATCAGGGAAGATGATGGGAGAATCCTCCTGAAACATGTCGGATTAAAGTTGTATTCACACTTGCAACAAAGAAGTCTTCTGAGTGCCGCTGTTATTTCCTTAACTATATATTTATATATACATATGTTTGTGTGTGTGTGTATATATATATATATATATATATATATATATATATATATATATACATATATTTACATGTATATATATATATATATATATATATATATATATATATACATATATATAGCCTTGGAATGTCCGGCACTCCCCGCTTACTGACCATATACTGCGCCCGGGTGCCTTCCCCCGTGGTGTTCTCACCACCAATACAGTCTCCAAGTAATGGGCGTCACTCCGGGACTTGGTGAACAAAAGTGAAATTTATTCCTTCCTTACGGTCAATGCCGTTTCGGGTATTAACCCTTCGTCAGGACCAGAAGTTTTAACAATGTTGCACATTGTTAAAACTTCTGGTCCTGACGAAGGGTTAATACCCGAAACGTCGTTGACCGTAAGGAAGGAATAAATTTCACTTTTGTTCACCAAGTCCCAGAGTGACACCCATTATTTAGAGACTATATATATATATATATATATATATATATATATATACATATATATATATATATATATATATATATATACATATATATACATATATCTTCAAAATTGGAGTCACTCACCAGTCTTCAATGTGGTTACTACTATTAATTAGGCAGCATGGCAAGGCAAACAGGCATCTGGATGCCTGTTTGCCTCACCATGCTGCCTGATTAATAGTAGTAACCACATTGAAGACTGGTGAGTGACTCCATTTTTTATGTTATACATACAGTGGATCCTGAAGTGGGTTACTATATATATATATATAGTGGAGAGGTGGCTGGCACTCCAGATAGTGAACCCCAGCTGGGGTTGAGGTGCCCAGGTGCACGGAGAGATCAGACGGACTGACAATACAGGAAGGGAGGGAGGGTTCCCGGCACTCGTAGGACTTGCAATAAACTGACGACCACAATGAACTAGTCAGATCGACGTTTCGGTCTAATACCGTTTTCAAGATCTTGAAAACGGTATTAAACCGAAACGTCGATCTGACTAGTTCATTGTGGTCGTCAGTTTATTGCAAGTCCTACGAGTGCTGGGAACCCTCCCTCCCTTCCTATATATATATATATATATATATATATATATATATATATACGCTAAACATCGGCACTTGCCTTTCCTAGTTTTGGGGTGCCCTATATCTTATGACCACATTGTTTAAACAGAAATTGTAGGGGCTCTGCACTCCCTAAATTAACTGATATTAATAAAAAGCATAGTATGCTGTGAGCTTTAGACCAGATAGCATGCCTGGAATCAAACATTAATGTGATAGCTATGTGTATAGAAACCATTTTGAGCAATAGTGTTAGGACCTGCAGAAAAGTGGGGTCCTGTGAAGGGGGCTGCAGGCTTAAATGCATTGATCAATTCATGAACTAAATCTCAGTTAATTTAGTGAATGCAGAGCCCCTACAATTTATATATATAGATATATATATATATATATATATATATATATATGAAAAAAACAAATATATTCAGCAAGATTAGCTTGTTCAGCATAATTATGTAAAACTTGTGGTTACAATCACAGTGGCTTCCATATAACAAAATGTACACAGCCTGCCCAAGGTGCAAATCACAGATATATACTGTATATATTGATAAATAATTCAAAATTGAATGGTACATTTTATAATGTGATTAGAAAAGTCTTTAAGTTGTGAAAACTATAGTATATCAATGAGTCGTGGGCAAAGATTATACAGTCAATCATCTTATAACATAGAATTACATACGTTCTTTTATGTTATAAGCTGGGTCAGCTACGCCAATAGTTAGTACAAAGATGAAACAGTCAGCCATCTGTACACTCAATAATTATGGCGTTAGTGCATCTCCAGAGACAACATCGTATAATTGGAATAGAGACAGTCACTCACGATTAAACGAACAGCTTGTTTATCGGCAATTAGTTGCAACCACTACCCTGGGGTCTTTGCCAAAATGAGGGCTGGTGAAGTTCATGCTGCACTCAATGTGTCCTGGCTGTAGCAGGCAGGGTAATCGATCCATAGCTAAGCAAGAAGTTCAGTGTGAAGAAACACTATTTGGATACCTTATGAATTTCCCAGTCATTTCAAGGCTCTTAGGTCAGTTTAATCAAATAAAAACAGCATGCATATAGTATATTGAATATGCATGTGAGTATGTATGTATGTATGTATGTACCGTAAGTACGTATACGTACGTACAGTATGTACATACAGTATGTACATACATGTTTGTGTGTGAGGATGTGTATTTATTTGAGAGAGAGAAGAGAGGAATGATGAAATGGTGAATTATAATGACAGAAATCCCACTAACATCATTGGATATGCTTGATTTCTTGACCATGCATTCATTCCAAAACACATACATATCCAAGTGTAGCTATACTCCTGAACTACTTCCAACTGTCAGCAAAATCTATTCACAGAGCCAAAGCACTATCACTCCACAACTGTAGATGACAGCATCATTCACTGGGCCAGATGTACTAAGCTTCAAATGTGATAAAATGGAGAGTAATAAACCACCAGCCAATCAGCTCTTGTCTGTCCTTTAATAAACACAGCCTGTGACATGGCAGGTAGGAGCTTATTGGCTGGTGGTTTATCACTCTCCATTTTATTACTTGAAGCTTAGTACCCTGCCTCACTGTCAGCAGCACATCCCCGCCTAATTGACAACAGCACATTCCTGCCTCACTGACAGCAGCACATCACTGTGTGTAGTGCTATGCAACATTAACTTTAATTAACATTTTTTACTATAGAGTATACATAGTCTATAGAGCATTTTAGAGACTTTGCCATTTACATCAGTCCCTGGCCCAATGGAGCTTGCAATCTATATGCCATTTCCAGGGCCACCTTAACAACACTGAAATGCCCTGGACAATCAATGCACTAGGGCCCCTACTTATCCATTAATGGGAGTAAGTGAAAAAAATAATATAATTGCATTGTACCCCCTCCTGCAGTCACGCACTGTTTCCATACACTCAATGCCTGTCAGAACTATGAATATTGGATAGCTCCAGACATCCACCGACCACCATGCTGATAGCCATTCACTGCCTGTCTGCAGACTGGGATGCAGTTAATGTATGTTGCAGGATTGTTTGGAGAGTAAAATAAAAGCACAAAGACAATAGATGAACTCTACATATAGAGCCTCGGTCATATCAAGCCCAGGGCCTCAGTGCTGGAGGGCAGTAATGCTAGCCACCATGACAACCATACTGCTCAACATAATTAAATCACTAATACAGTATTTTCCAACGTCTCAACTTTATTTGACATAACATTAAGCGTGGACAAAGAAATGCATATACAGTTTACCTTATAAAGTTATTATAAAGTTATTGAGAAACACCTTGATACCTCTCCTCACCAACTTTGAGATGTATACAATTAACTGGAAGATGTAGTAAAATTGTGCAATTTATCTGAGGTCACTTAATAATAGACACTGAAGCACAAATCATATTATATACTGTACACAGACGTATCTATAATAGGCGTAAACACAGGCCCCTCAGGTCCAGGGAGACCCACAATGCACATAATGCACCATTTTTTTCAACACTCATCAATCTGACATCCGCTGCAGCAGCCCTGTAAAAGCATCAACAAAATGGTATTTGTTTCACATGCACAGTAGGGAGAATCACCTTCCATTTTACCAGAGCCCTGCACATAAATAGACAGTGCAAGAGAGAGAGGGGGATGCCCATTCAGGCATGGGTCCCCTCATCTATTAAAATGGCCCTGCTTATTTGGTGCATCATATAAAACATTCAAAGCAAATAGGGGCAATTTTACTAAAATGGGAGTTGTATTTCACATGGGATGTTGCTATGGGCAACTAATCAGAATATATTTCTTATTTATTTAGCACCTACTAGAAAATAATAGATAGTATCTGATTGTTTGCCCATAGCAACATCACATATGAAATAGAACTCCCATCTTAGTACATTTACCCCATATTATGATGCAGTGAAACTATATTCTATACACCAGTAAAGTAACATCATTAATCCAGAATTGTACTGTGATACTGCATAAGTACCAGACAACAGAGGAAAATTTGGTTTAATCAAACATTCACTGAATAGGAAATCCAATGGTAGAAGACATGTCATTGGTATTAGCCTTAAGTGTTCCTAAATTATTTATACCTGCATAATTTTATTTTTCCATTTTTGGAAGTTGAATTAAGGAATACTGCACAAATCTGTATTTGTTTTAAATGCTAAAATTAGAGATGTACGTAGACGTCAATGTTTTGTTTCTAATTCCTTATTGTGTTTAGATAAAGCAGATTTTTTTGGTTTGGTTGAAAATTAAAAAAAAATGAATAATCATTCATAAAAATCTTTAAAAACATCAAAAAGTTGTTCAAATCAATTCTCTGAACAAAGATCAGGAACGTGACTTTTGTTTGGTTAGTGTCCACAAAATCCGTGAAAATTCAGATTGCTGGAAAACTAAACTACTGTAGATTGCAAACTTTTTATCTAATAAGATATACAGTAAATCTAAAGCTGGGGCATTTTCATTTACAGTACTAGTATTGAGAAATTAGTAGTAGATGTACAGATAAGTAGAAAACCTTTTTTTTAGGAAAAAAAAAGCTAAACCTAGACACCAATATACAGGTATGTACATGTTCTCTCTATCTCCATAGAAATGACAAATCCCTCTAGAATCATTTAGCTAGATGAGCAAGCTAAAGTGCCCTCTCACATTTTCTCATCCCTTTACAGTCCAGCGGAAAAATACTTTGCACCTTTTGTTTGTTGTTTGTCAGCAATGTGTTTTGTGCAATGTGCAATTGAACATCACAAACTGATGTACATGAGTAAACGTAAAGTAGAAAAGAATCACTCTGTAATAGTGTATATATATATGCTGTATGACAAATTAATTCTGGAATTGCTGACAAGCATTGGTGAATTGGTCATAGTATGTCTCTCAGAGAAGATTTACGGTGTGCTCACAAAACATCTCACAGCAATGTACATTACATATAGTATTGGTATGTATCTCATCAGTGTACATGCAGCATCTGTATATACAGCAGGGCCATAACTAGGTGTGTGCCAGCAGTGCCTTGCCCACAGTGCCTCTTTACTATCTGTGCAACCAATGGCTCAAACCTCCCCATACTCTCTCTGCTATGGCCAGTGACAGTGCATCCCCCCCGCGCTGCACTGTGCTTCCCAGCTGTCGGATTGTCTGTCAGTCACTGCGCATCTTATACTGATTGCCGATATCCCTCTGTGTCCTGGACTTGGCACTCTGCTCAGAAGGCTGCAATATGACTAAGTAATTAAGAGTCTGCTAGCAGGGGAACACAGTGCAGAGCAGAGGGAGCATGCTGTCAATGGCTTTGGTTGGGGGGGTGGACAGGAGCAGCAGCAGTGGGCACTGGCAGGCCTCAGTTAATGGTATGTGAAACATGGAAGGGGGCATAGGTGCCAAGGTGGCTTTGAGGAAGGGGGACAGGGCTGACAAGGGGGGGGGGGGATGGGGACAGGGCTGACACTTGGAGAAGGGGAACGATGTGGGCAATGTGTGCATATGTGGCACTAGTTCTGTAGATATTACAGTATGTGCATAAGGGGCACTACTTCTGTGACTATTGTGTCTACCTATACCTGGTGCAGTATGTGTTAGGGGCTCTACCTGGGACATGTGTGGTGTAATGGGAATAACGGACACTACAGTGAAGTGTAATGGGTATTGGAACTATTATCTGACGATGACAGTTCCCCCATGAAGCCATGCCCCTATATTTTGCTGCCTACTTTTGCCACACACTGTCCATGTTTTCATTATTAAAGGGGGGATTTCCTTTCTGGCATATGGTACCAAAATGTCTAGTTATGGCACTGATATAAAGTATCTTGCATTACGTATATACAGTTTTCTGGTAAAACAGACATACTCTGAACTATGGCGCTCTTTTATTGGACATTACGGGAGGATGATTATGTTTAAATATAAAATATTAAATAGTGATTGGTGAATAGTGAAGGTACTTCCCTACTGCTGTATTATCATTTTCAACCTCCCAAGGATAAGGGGTAATATACTCCTCCAGTCATTCTCTCGTAGGTTTATCCGAGGTAGGTTTTTGCTCGGATAACAGGCAATGGACAAAAAGGAAGATCAATCCATCTGTGCGCCTGGCAGCCTGAAGGAAGGTACAACTGGGTGGAATCCCTAAACAACCAATATGCAAAACAGGAAAGAAAAATAGATGTTCCCTCCAGTGGCGCCTATTAAAAAGAATGTACCATCCCTATTAATGAAGGAACGGTCCTCTTCTCCACAATTATTTATTATTTATTAACAGTTTCTTATATAGCGCAGCATATTCCGTTGCGCTTTACAATAGCAGACAGTGATACAACAAAACAGGGTATTTACAGACAGTCAAAATGTAGGAGGGCCCTGCTCGCAAGCTTACAATCTATAGGGAAATAGGCATTGATACATAAGGATAGATACTGTATTCTTTATTGCATCGATTCCACCAGAATGCAAGGTTCTATGACTGGTTCTGGAATTTGATAAGCTTGCCTGAAGAGATGAGTCTTCAGGGAACGCTTATAGGTTTGGAGACTGGAGGAGAGTCTTATTGTGCTTGGGAGGGCATTCCACAGAGTGGGTGCAGCCCGAAGAAAGTCCTGCAGTCGGGAATGGGAGCGGGTAATGAGTGTGGATGAGAGACGCAGATCTTGGGAGGAGCGTAGAGGTCGTGTTGGATGATATTTTGAGATAAGAGAAGATATGTATGTTGGTGTAGTTTGGTTTATGGCTTTGTGTGTAAGTAAAAGAATTTTGTATTGAATACGGTAGAATACAGGTAACCAATGAATCTAGATAGCAGTAAAAAAATACCATACACTCCTTTTATTGGGAAACGTCTCCTCTTCTCCGCACAATGGATGGAAAATATGAAGGTATACCCCTGGCAGCCTGAAGGAAGGTACAACTGGGTGGAATCCCTAAACAACCAATATGCAAAACAGGAAAGAAAAATAGATGTTCCCTCCGCCTGGCAGCCTGAAGGAAGGTACAACTGGGTGGAATCCCTAAACAACCAATATGCAAAACAGGAAAGAAAAATAGATGTTCCCTCCAGTGGCGCCTATTAAAAAGAATGTACCATCCCTATTAATGAAGGAACGGTCCTCTTCTCCACAATTATTTATTATTTATTAACAGTTTCTTATATAGCGCAGCATATTCCGTTGCGCTTTACAATAGCAGACAGTGATACAACAAAACAGGGTATTTACAGACAGTCAAAATGTAGGAGGGCCCTGCTCGCAAGCTTACAATCTATAGGGAAATAGGCATTGATACATAAGGATAGATACTGTATTCTTTATTGCATCGATTCCACCAGAATGCAAGGTTCTATGACTGGTTCTGGAATTTGATAAGCTTGCCTGAAGAGATGAGTCTTCAGGGAACGCTTATAGGTTTGGAGACTGGAGGAGAGTCTTATTGTGCTTGGGAGGGCATTCCACAGAGTGGGTGCAGCCCGAAGAAAGTCCTGCAGTCGGGAATGGGAGCGGGTAATGAGTGTGGATGAGAGACGCAGATCTTGGGAGGAGCGTAGAGGTCGTGTTGGATGATATTTTGAGATAAGAGAAGATATGTATGTTGGTGTAGTTTGGTTTATGGCTTTGTGTGTAAGTAAAATAATTTTGTATTGAATACGGTAGAATACAGGTAACCAATGAATCTAGATAGCAGTAAAAAAATACCATACACTCCTTTTATTGGGAAACGTCTCCTCTTCTCCGCACAATGGATGGAAAATATGAAGGTATACCCCTGAACCAGCAGCAATGAAAATGTATGATCCAGGTAACTCCCAAGCAACCGAAAATGAACAAATAAATGATATATGGTGTAATACCATTTTATTCAAGCACACATATACAACAAGAAAAATGGAACAAGTGAAGTAAAAAATGGCCAATTACCCAGATGGTGGAGAACTAGAATTAAATTCAGTTCTCACATGCGCATGTTGTGGGGGGTGCAAACCTAGGATAGAACCTCCACACTTTAGGCAAAACGGGTATTCGGTCCACAGTACATCCACAGTTCCACAGAATGAGAGACTACAACACCGAATGCATTTTCGACCATCTCTGTGGTCTTTAAATAGCTGTAATCAATGATCTATTGTCTCTAAAAAGTTAACCATCCTGTTCCCAAAATTATAAAACTTCCAGGAAGTGATGTCATACTTTTATGCACTATAGGGAGTATATAAATTGTTGGCGTTCTGAGTTGTTCAACACAAAAAAAACTCATCTTCACTTCTGCTAATAATGTACTTCCATTTTTCAAATATTTATCCGATTCTTTATATGTGGTGAAACCTAAACTGTCTATAAAAATATATGTGTCTTTATTCATAAGTATCATTCCCTATGCTAATCTTTTTTTTGTTATTTTTTTTTTTTGGGGGGGGGGGGGATTAGTATATTCAATACTGTTTACATCTTATTCAGGTCTGTTTGCTAGGCTGTCTAGCGAACAGGTAAATGCTGCCAGAGCTGTCCCTAAGCAATTTGGTGCCCTAGGCAAGATTTTTGTTTGTGCCCCATAGCAGATAATCTGACTACCAACCTTAGTGTTTATACCTGGAGACTTTATACATGGAATATACAAATACAGTATACAGTACAGTATAGAAAATCGGAGTCTTGTAACTAATTAAAAATGCTTTTATTAAACAACTACTACGTTGGGTTTTCCCTGTCATCAGGTAATCAGGTTAATCAGGTTATGTTTAACTGGAGGTGTGTGCTTCATCCAATGCGCACCACTAACTGATTCTAATCAGGTAATTAATCAATATATATTGTTTGCAGGGCGGCGCCACCTCTAGGCAGCTTTAGGCATTCAAAGTCAAAGGTGCAGGTGCACAAATTAAACTCCCAATTCAAAAAATTTGCAATAAAAATTTGCATTTTTAGATGGGGGGGTGCATTTCTGGGTTGTGGGCCCCCCTGGACTGGTGTGGCTGTTTGGCCTCAGGAGCAACACAAATTAACACTTATTTTCATATTCACTTTCATCCCTATTGTGTGTTTTATTTCAATGTAATTCATTTCTCACCTTTACCTCTCACTACTTCACCTTTCACTACTTTATCTCTCATTTTTTTACCTCTCACTTACTTACCCCTGCTATCTTTAGCAGCCTCTCTCACTAACCTATCCTCACTTTGTTTCACTATATATTTCTTTCAGTCTTGTGTTGCCCTGGGGTCACTCGGCTGCACCATTTTGGGGTGCCCTGTGCCCTAGATTTGTACCCCCCAAAATGTTAGGGACTTGCCCGACTAATGAGGTCACCTGGACACGGTGGGCAAGCCGTTACTTATGGCCATAAATAAGCGAAGAACCTCGCTAAAAATGCAAAATTTTATTGCAAAATTTTTAAATTGGGAGTTTAATTTGTGCACCTGCACCTTTGACTTTGTATGCAGTTCTACTGAAAGGTCTCCGCAGGGTCGCACCTCTCAATTGGTGTGCACCCCAGGACCCCACCCCTGTATAGCTTTAGGCATTTGCCTGGGGGTACCGGCCACTTGAGGGTGGCACTTTGGAGCAGTCCCCCCCCCATCAGTGGAGCCTGGTGACACCCCCCCCCCGGCACCCCCTGGACCTGGAGCAGGTCGGCGGCGGGTGAGCGGTGGGGCGCTGCACCCCCTCCCCCAGAACAGGTCTGAGGCAGCCGCAGCCCCCCATGTAGCGATACAGCCGCACCCCCCATGGAAAAGGTTGGAGACGGCCACAGCCCCCCCGTGTAGTGATACGGCCGCACCCCCCATGGAAAAGGTTGGAGACGGCCACAGCCCCCCCGTGTAGTGATACGGCCGCACCCCCCGAGGAACAGGTCAGCAGTGCCCCCCCCCCACCCCAATGTAGCATCCCCCGCCTTTAGTGGTGACCACACCCACCCACCTGGGGCACTGGGGTGTTTGTCTTATATAAGTTGTTTGTGCACATAAGCTCTGTTTTCCTGATGATGTGGTAAAACTCGAAATGTAGGAGTGGATAACTAATGTGGCCTACACATGGGGAGATGTTACAGTGCTGTGTGCTTAGCAATCTGTCAGGGCCAGTGTTCTCTGTTGAATACACTGGCACTGCCCAGTGATTAACTAGATTTATCCAGTATACTGGATATTAATCGCCAGGCAATGTTAATGTGCATGGCCGCACATCGCTATGACCCCTACACAAGAAGCAATGTAGGGGTATATTCTAAGCGATCTAGTGAGAAAATGCCCTGAAATGCCCTTTGTGTAGGCCCCATTAAAGCATTGCAGCATTATATTTGGTCACTATACCTTTGGAAGGCACCGTAGCATATTCAATCTTTCAACTTTATGGAATGTGAGTGTCAGCATTTTGGATGCATACATATGTGCACAGATTGTAGCTGTCAGCAGACTGGATTAATGGAGCAGTACTTGCATACAGCAGACAGTGACTGTAGAAGGCACACTGCTAAGATGATATGGTGCTGCATACAAGGCTGACAACTGATAGTGACACTGCAGAGTACTGGATCAAGTGCACAACACAGACCACTTAACAGTGCAGAAGTCAGAGAACAGAGCTGCTGATGCTGGAAGCAGGAACAAGTGTATACAACTTGTACTGGGATTGAACATGTGCATGAGAGAAATTTAAAGTAATATTAAAAGGTGCTCTGGACTGGCATTAAATACACAGATAATGTTGCATTCAAACCCTTTGTGACTGGCCTTTGTGATTAAAGTAAGATAGATGCACGCAGGCTGTTAGCATAACTAGTCGCATTGGATTTCCCTTGAACCGCCCGGCAACTTCCTGGACTGCAGGATCTCATGCAATACAGTATATCATATGTGATCCTTTATTTTTTTTTATATTTATTGTTTTTCACAAAATGATACAAATTAGGAAGTACAATAAATGCTGACATTGAGATAACAAAAAGTTTTTCCTTATGACTAATTACATTGAGAGATATTCCAGTATTACTTAAGGTGCATACACACGGGGGAGATAATCAGGGCAGCCGAGAGGAATGCCGGGCCCCGGTACAATTTTGGGGGTGTGGCCTAAGTGTATGTGTTGTGGGAACCTCCCACACTTAGGCCACGCCCCCAACATGTTTAGAGGAGGGTGAAAGAAAACTGTAATCTCAGACGCAACACACACCTACAGCATGTGCTGTGCTGACAGCAGGTTCAGCATGACCTCTCACGCTGTCAGTGAGACACTCATGCTGAGCCTGTTGTCAGCACAGCACATGCTGTAGAAGTGTTTGCTACTGTTGCTACCCGGGAGGGACGGAGGGGGAGGGGTTGAACAAGCCTGGGCCCGGGTAATTAGTACCTGCTCCCCCCCTCTCTCGGCTCCCCTGGAGATAATATTGCTCAGTGTCTCCTTTGATTCAGCGACCAGAGATGGTCACTGATGAAAGGGAACCTCTGCCGGCGGTGCCACAGAGGTCATCAGCTGGTTGCAGGAGCTTGCGATTAGAACGGGGCTGAAAACGGGAGCACGCACCCAGCGATTTATCGCTGGGGCACACTCCCATCACTGGCAATATGGTCGACAGCGACCATATTCCCAGCGATATCAGCACCTATCGCCCCCATGTGTACACAGCTTAAATGTTTCTCATGAAAGCAAAATATCTAAGTATAATTCCTAAATAACAACAACCACATAAAGGAAAAAGGGGGTAAGGGAGAATGAGGGTAGGGGTAGGACAGAAAATAAAAGACTTTATATATATATATATATATATATATATATATATATATATATATTTATAGCAATTAAAATCGAGACAAACGGAAAATAATCTGCCTAGGGGGTTCTTGTTAATTGTCTACACAAAAACCATGAAGTCGATTCAAAATGTTTGTAAATGAATGTTTGTGTATCTCCATCCAAGCTTCTCTCTCCCACTTCTTAGCAAATTTCTCAACTCCCTGCTCTACATCAGGGAGTGTTGCTCTTCCTCCAAAATACTAGATCGTAAGTAACATATTTTTATCTGCAGATAATAAAGGTGCGCTTTTTTTTTAATCCACTGTATGAGGATTTGTTTTTTTGGCTATTACTAATATATGTGATCCTTTTTCATATGAGACATTGCATACAATACTTGCTATGGATCCGAAAAATCCTTTGTGACGCCCCTTGTGATCTACGGCTCTGATACAGGGCCTTATTCTGGTTGGAGCGGCCGGGCCGTACGCGTACGTCCCGGGATTTTTTATGATCTGCGCATGCGTGCATTCGCCAATGCGCAGGCGCGACCGCTCACCAACGCTTACGGACGGGGTCTCTACGTGCGAAAAAACCTGTACGCGAGTGTACGGTATTGGGGGCGGCATAGGGGCGTGAAGAGGGGAGCGGCCGAAATAATGAGGGAAAATGGGCGTAAATATGGGCGTACACGGGGGTGTGCACCAAAAATGAGCGGTGCTACTACCACACGATCGACTAAGGCACCGTTCATTTCGGACACAGAACAGGCGGCCGCCAACCGCCAGCTCAAACCACCCCTACAGATACCGCATGCCAGCGTGCGCCTGAGTTTGCTAATTAACGCTGATTCCTACTCAAACACATACACCTGAATGTAATAAGCAATGCTGCAGTCTATTAAGTCCAAACCATGATTTCACTACCTGCAAGCCACACACAGCACTCAAACACATTGGAAGCTTATCTTTATATACTTCTCGACATTTAAAGGTTTGTTTAATTTAAGGTAAGAATCTTTTGAAGACCTGCTTATATATGCTAAGGTAGCTATTTGCTAAACAGTTAGACACATTCACTACGTGCTTTCATAGACTTTACACAGTAGCACACTCAATCTACACAAGTCGACATGTGTCAACGTGTTCACTCTAATACAAACATAGGTTTTGTATTTAGGATACAATAACATAAACCACATCTAACACCTACAAAGGATGTTTCAGCAATGTTTTAAGCCCATGACCACTATTTTGCACACAATCTTTGTATAGTACCCAAAATACAGAACTCTACCACTATCTCATCTGCTATGAATTGGATTTGACTACACTCTGGATGTAAGATGCCACCAATAACATTATTGCACTCACATCTCTCTAACAAAGGATTCCTACATCTGCTTATGATACTGTCAAATCATATATATGTAAAAACTTATACATGTTTGTTCACAAGCAATTTTATCATGTTTGGCCCATTCACACATCTTTTTTTAGGGAGGACACATATGCATTCCTACACAAATGTACCTTTTGACCATTGTTTGTCTGCCTCACCCACTCCATGAGGAAAGCATTGTTCTGGACCTGCTTTTACCTACTACTGTAGGAGCTACCTCACCTGCACACAAACTGCTTTCTCACCTATTAAGTTGCTCTGCACATGTGCTGACACAAACTAATTAGCAGGGAAAAGTTGGATAGGAACATGGGAATGGCCATGGAGAGGGTTACACATGGGAAACTTCGACCACACTTCAACAAATGTTCAAAAATACCCTGGTCAGTAAGTACACATAAATCTAGTATTTGTTTCACACAAGAAATTACACATACAACAATTTGGATTTAATTGTTAAAAGAAATTTATTTGCTGTTCAGCATCACAGCTTAAAGTGTGAACACTTTAATGTCAGAAATGAAATAAACAAATAAAATAGACACAAAAATAAAAAAACAGCCAGAACAAGAGGTTGCATATCTCCAAACATGTGTTACCCTGCAAATGCAATGGTGAAAGAAATGGGGACACCAGAATACATACTGCAACAACCAGGGTGAATACTAAGCAAGATACACACCACCAAAAATTCATCCTGCATTTGTAGAGGTCAAAATAAGAACTTTAATGCCCATGGCACGCAAATGGATAGATGGACAACTCAGGAAGTGGATGTCCAGTGCAATTTAAACATTTGGGGTCCAACCACAGAGGAAGTGAACCAGGTCTCATTATTTGGGCCCTTTTTTCCCCCTTTTAGATGGGGCCTTGGGGACAGGGGCCTTTGGGTCAGCTGGTTTGCGGCGTCTTCCCCTAGTGGCCACAGGAGGGTCAGCAGAGGTGGAAGGTTGGGGAGCAGCTTGGGGTGGGCCAGCAGATGGGGGATTGTCCCTTAGGGACCTGGCGGTGGTCAGCTGCTCCGCAAGAAGTTCATTCTGGCGGCTGAGGTGTTGGCCAATGCTTAGCATGCCAGCCGCCAGAGTGTCATTAATGCGGTTCAACGCCTCACACTGCAGCCTGTTTGTGGCCTTCCACTCATCAAAAAAATCCCCAAACTGCTGCTGACGGAGCGCGGCATCCACCCCTTGCTGCTCGATCCTCTCCAGCATCACCATCACGCTCTCATCCCATGTCTCCTGTGGCTGGGGCTGGGGGTGTCTTCTTGGTGGAGGCTGGACCACTCGCTCCACCTGTGGCTCTGCAGAGGAAGATGCTGCCGGTACATCCTGGGTTTCTGCTTCTGCTAGGATAATAATTGAAAAAAATGTCACCATCACATACGCACTAAAAAATCTCTTTCAAAATACAATGCATTACTGTGACTTACCATCAAAAGGAGCATCAAAGACCTCTGCCGGGAGCTCACTGTCCATATTGGAGATCCCCCTGACCTCCCCCACATCAATCACGTCCAAGGAGTCCTGCTCCAGGGGGGTATACTCCAAATGGTCGGGCATAGGACCTCTCCCGGTGGACATGCTGTGGTTGTACCGGTCAGTCATCTTCCTCTTCATTGCCGTTTTAAAGTCAGTCCACCTACAAGTTTAAAAATACAAATATCACCATGAGATATGTGCACCACTGTGCTACGTGTAGGGTTACCACCTAGTCCCTTTGATTCCGGACACATGTTACTTACACAGGTTCTGTGGCAGTTTAAAATTAGGTGAAGTGGAGTCTTGAAGTCAGCCAGCCACAGAACCTGTGTAATTAATATGTGTCTGGAATTAAAGGGACTAGGTGGTACCCCTAGCTACGTGACATTTCCTAGTGTGGGTGATCTTATGTTTTTTTGCCATATGTGTCCCACACACACATTCATGTCTCCATTAGGAGGCATTTCAGTGTCTCATCACATTCATTAGGCCACTAAATGCACATACATACATCACTATGCAGAAATGACATCATCCATGGCCAAATTATGCACCTCCACCTGTTGTGAAACTACACATTCCACCATAGCTTGACAATGTGGTTATTATGGAGTAATTTAACTATGGGATGGCATACTGGGATGTGTAGTTTCTCACCAGCTACATGTGCACAGTTTGCTCATTCTTGTTTCAGTAGCATCATATGGAACATGTTACAACAACTCTTTCAAAAACACACTTTCTCTTGTCCCATCACATACTTCACATGAGCAGAACTGTGCCCATAACCTCACATCACACCAATGGTGCATGTTTCATATATCAATGTGGGTTATTAGACATGGTTGTGTTCACATGTGACATTGAAGTGTAGCACTATCTACAAACACACCTTTCTATAATTCGCAAAACATACATGTAACATATGTACACACATATGACATTATCAGGGGGACAAACACCAGGGCTATTTTTCAGCAGGCTCCAGCAGCAACTGAGGCCCTTATTCTAGGTCACTCTTTCTGACCACATATTTCTTAGATGGTCAAAACCATGTGCACTGCAGGTGAGGCAGGTGTAAAACCCCACCCAAATCTGATTATCTCTGCACAAGTAACACCTGCCTCACCTGCAGTGCACATGGTTTTGTCCATCTAATAAATATTTTGTCTGAGTGAACTAGAATAAGGGCCTCAGTTCCTGCTGGAGCCTGCAGAAAAATAGCCCTGACAAACACACTAACCTTTTCTTCACCGCGTCCCAATTTCTGACCACTGGTGACACCTGGTTCACTTCCTCTGTGATCTTGTCCCAAAGCTTTCTCCTTGCACTGGCACCCGGCTTCCTGGTTGCCAATTCTATCCATTCGCGTGCCCTGGGCACTAAGATTCTTAATTCGGCCTCTACAAATGCAGGGTTTCTCTTTCTGGTGGTGGCATCCTGCTCAGTCCTCACCCTCGATGTTGCAGCCTGTTTTCTGGTGGCCCCAGTTCTCTCACCATGCACCTGCTGGGTCACACCTGTTTGGAGAGATGCAACCTCTTGTTCTGGCTGTATATGCACATACATAGGTTGTGGAGCATTGTGTTCTGCATCGTGAAATGTGTGCACCTGTCATTCCAATGATGAGTGTTGTCAGCTGGTATCTGTTGGAGTTCGTGTATGCTTTGTGAGTCACATTTCAAAACATCACGTTATAATGCTTTCCTTACATATGTAATGAGTCTGAAATTGTCATACACCAACATGTTGCATTGTGCCCCTTTAAGCAGCGTATTTGTAAGTAGACGCTTGCGTGTATTAATTTCCGCACACTGTATATACAGTACGTCTCTCCATGGAAAACGATGTATTGTGCCCCGCTTTAAGCAGCGTATTTGTAAGTAGACGCTTGCGTGTATTATTTTCCGCACACTGTATATACAGTTCCTCTCTATACATTGAATGCATGCTGTTGGTTGTGGTGTGTGTATATCGGAACGGTCCGCGTAAGTTTCTATTCGCATCCAGTTTGTTAATGTAAGAGGGATTAATAAAGTTAATACCAAACAAACAATTTTTTCGACCAATCAGCAAGCACCAAAAGTGATATATGTACCTGCAATTATTAACTGCGCCATAGGCACTATGACGTGTAACAGAGCTAGGCCGTTTTCCACCCCTGAGCTGTTGGCCCTGGTTGACGTAATGGACCGTCACCTGGGGGCCAGGGGCCCATATTTAAGCAATGCGGACAAGCGGCGGGCGTATACTGCTGCCCGCCGCCTGATATTCTCGACGACCGGCGTCCGCAGAAGCCTGGGGCAGGTTGAGCGGCGCTGGTCAGACCTGCGCCGGCGGCAGCCAGTTTTTCTCAGCACCCTTCGCCGCCATATTGCCCGATGTAAGTTTTGATTACTAGTATGTCAGCGTTTTTTAGCAATGTTTTGTGTACTTTTTATAAATATGTTCCTGAGTATGGGGGTGTATATGGGGGTGTATATGGGTGTATATGGGGGGTATATGGGGATATATGGGGGTATATGGGGGGTATATGGGGGTGTATATGGGTGTATATGGGGGGTATATGGGGGTATATGGGGGGTATATGGGGTGTATATGGGGGTATATGGGGGTATATGGGGGGTATATGGGGGTATATGGGGGGGATATGGGGGGTATATGGGGGTATATGGGGGTATATGGGGGTATATGGGGGGGATATGGGGGGTATATGGGGGTATATGGGTGTATAGGGGGTGTATAGGGGGGGGGTTAAGTAGTTGCTCAGTTTTTGGGTGTAGGATATCAATTAGTTTGCATGATAAATGTCTGAAATATCACAGCAATGATAATTTTGAAGGTTATGAGCATGACTAATGTGAATTTTTCTTTCCCCCTTTTTTATGAAACCCAATCTTCGATTTCTATGCCATCAACATGAACATTTCAGCACGGGCAAGAGCCCGCAGAGAAGCCCGGGAGCAGGCACGCCGGGACCAGGCAGCCCAGGAGCAGCCGGAAGAGGAGGAGGAAGAGGAGGAGGAAGAGGAGGAGGAAGAGGAGGAGGAAGAGGAGAAGGAAGAGGAGGAGGAAGAGGAGGAGGAAGAAGAGGAGGAGGAAGAAGAGGAGACACTGGCTGTAGCTGGGGCCCACACAATTTCTCCATCCCCTTCCCCCTCCCCAACCCCCACCCCCACCCCCTCCCCAACCCCCACCCCCACCCCCTCCTCAACCCCCACCCCCACCCCCTCCTCAACCCCCACCCCCACCCCCTCCCCTCCCCAACACTGGAGACACTGGCTGTAGCTGGGGCCCACACAATTTCTCCATCCCCTTCCCCCTCCCCAACCCCCACCCCCCACCCCCTCCCCAACCCCCACCCCCTCCTCAACCCCCACCCCCTCCCCCTCCCCAACCCCACCCCCTCCCCAACCCCACCCACAACCCCTCCCCAACCCCCACCCCCACCCCCTCCTCAACCCCCACCCCCCACCCCCTCCTCAACCCCCACCCCCTCCCCAACCCCCACCCCCACCCCCTCCTCAACGTACTACTAGTACTACGCATAGCTGCCCCCTTCCTGCTTCCCGTGTTTGTACAGACTCAGACGAGGCCAGCCGCCAGCCGCAGCGAACACCAGCAGCTGCTCAGGTGGTGGAGCTGCGGCTGGGAAGACAGCGGGGCCGGGGTGCCAGTCAGAAGCGTACGTACCCCCTCCCTCCCCCCTCCCCCTGTGCTGCTGCAGCTTCTGCTGCTGCTGCTCCGGCTCTCAGTGGCTGCTGCTGCCTATCATACTACAGGCAGCAGCACCAGCAACATGAATCCCAGCCGGCTAAGCTCCTTCCCAGCTCCCATATCCCCCAACCCCACTAACTACTGTACATCACTGACAGTGACTATCAGCACTGGTCAGGGGGGCGGAGCTACACGGGAAAGATGGGCGGAGCCACACGGGACGAGGGGGCGGAGCTACACGGGAGCACACAGCAGGGCTGATGAAAGCAGAGGATTGCCACAGATTTTAAGGTAAAAAAAAGTGTGTGAGAGCGAGCAGTACTCAGCAAACTATGGGGTTTATTCAGGTTGATTCGCAGCCTTGCGAGTCCACCAAACCCCGGCCGGCGAACGACCGCCCCCCGCAAAGTGTGGCTTCACCCGAACAGCTGCGAATGGATGTTTTGCATAAACATCCATTCGCATGGCTCGGGTAACCGCCCACATCTTTCGATGGTCACCGACCATCGAATGATGTTTAGCGTGCACGCTTATATAAGTGACTTTTCAGTTACTTAAATTTGCGTGCACGCTGGCGTGGATATTGGCGGGCAGCTGACATCCGGTGATGTCAGCTACCCGCCCCCAACACCCACGTCACTGCCTCATTACCATGAGAACGCCCAGTGTTCTCATGGGAACTCCCATGGAACGCTGGGCGTTCCCATATGATAATGGGGCAGCCCGGCGACCCCGCCCATCTCCGCCCCCCCCCCCCCACGCTGCCCCCCCCCCACGCACCATACGCCTGCACATGCGCAGATACCCGCCTGCGCATGTGCAGATGCGCAACATCGGTACTGCGTGCGAATGGATCTGAATCAGGCCCTATGTCCATATGGAGCCATCCTCATTGTACCTGTCTCCCGCACACCAATCACTGCGGTGCGCTGGGGATTGTTACATGTGTGCATCTCCGATGCTTGCCTGCCCCATTCCCAGCAATGGACATGCGAGCGTCCGAGACGATTGCGTGTCCGTTTATGCTGGCGGGCCACCCGCCAGATCGGAGCATCTGGCGCACCAGCAACAACAATGAGGCTGGCTCCATCTGTAAAAGCAGCGTAGTACTGTCGGCAACTGATGAGGATGTTATGTACAGAAAAAGCAGCGCTACTACTGTCGGCAGCTGGGGTGGGCGTTACATATATGCAGTGCTACTACTGACGGCAACTGGTGTGGGCGTTACATACAGGCAGCGCTACTACTGTCGGCAGCTGGTGTGGGCGCTACATATAGGCAGCGATACTACTGAAGGTGACTGGTGTGGGCCATCTTTTTTCCGCATCTCTCCCTCTCTCTGCGCTCTCCTTGTCTCTCTCTCTGCGCTCTCCTCGTCTCTCTCTCTCTGTGCTCTTCTCTCTCTCTCTCTGCACTCTCTTCGTCTCTCTCTCTCTGCACTCTCCTTGTCTCTCTCTCTCTGTGCCCTCCTCATCTCTCTCTCTGCGTTCTCCTCGTCGCTCTCTCTGCTCTCTCTACGCTCTCCTTGTCTCTCTCTCTGCGCTCTCCTTGTCTCTCTCTCTGTGCTCTCCTTGTTTCTCTCTCTCTGCGCTCTCCTTGTCTCTCTCTCTCTCTGCGCTCTCCTTGTCTCTCTCTCTCTCTGTGCTCTCCTTGTCTCTCTCTCTCTGCGCTCTCCTTGTCTCTCTCTCTCTGCACTCTCCTTGTCTCTCTCTCTCTGCACTCTCCTTGTCTCTCTCTCTCTCTGCACTCTCCTTGTCTCTCTCTCTCTGCACTCTCCTTGTCTCTCTCTCTGCGCTCTCCTTGCCTCCCTCTCTCTCTCTGCCCTCTCTTTGCCTCTCTCTCTCTCTCTCTGCGCTCTTTGCCTCTCTCTCTGCACTCTCCTTGCCTCTCTCTCTCTGCACTCTCCTTGTACTCTCTCTCTCTCTGCGCTCTCCTTGTCTCTCTCTCTGCGCTCTCCTTGTGTCTCTCTCTCTGTTCTCTCCTCTCTCTCACCGGACTCGCGGCCTCATCCTCCATGGTTTCTCCACATGATCCACTGCTGCCCGATCTCCCTCCACACAGAACCCGCCGCCTCTCCCACGGACCTGCCGCCTCTGCCTGCCTCTTCCACGGGACCTGCTGCCTCTGCCTCCTCTATGGGACCTGCCGCCTCTGCCTCCATTAATGGACCCGCCTCCTCTATGGTACCTGCTGTTGCCCCCCTGACCAGGTACACTATTTGCCTTGTATATTGAAAGTGAAGAAGGAAAGGGGGGGGGGACACATACCATTTTCAACTCTCTCCTCTCCCTTTCCCCCACTCTTCCCTCTCTTTCTTTCTCTCCCTCTCTGCTCTATCTCCTCCCTCCTCTTTTTCTCACATGCTCTCCTCTCTCTCTCTCTCCTATCCTTGTCTCTCTCTCTGCGCTCTCCTTGTCTCTCTCTGTGCTCTTTCTCTGCGCTCTCCTCATCTCTCTCTCTCTATGCTTTCTTCATCTCTCTCTCTCTCTCAGTGCTCTCCTCGTCTCTCTCTCTCTCTCCTCTCTCTCTCTGCGCTCTCCTTGTCTCTCTCTGTCTGCGCTCTCCTCGTCTCTCTCTCTCTCTCTGCGCTCTCCTTGTCTCTCTCTCTGTGCTCTCCTTGTCCCTCTCTGTGCTCTTTCTCTGCGCTTTCATCGTCTCTCTCTCTCTCTCTCTATGCTCTCTTCGTCTCTCTCTCAGTGCTCTCCTCGTCTCTCTCTCTCTCCTCTCTCTCTCTGCGCTCTCCTCGTCTCTCTCTCTCTCTCTGCGCTCTCCTTGTCTCTCTCTCTCTGCGCTCTCCTCGTCTCTCTCTCTCTGCGCTCTCCTTGTCTCTCTCTCTGTGCTTTCCTTGCCTCTCTCTTTCTCTCTCTCTGCGCTCTCCTTGCCTCTCTCTCTGCGCTCTCCTTGCCTCTCTCTCTCTGCGCTCTCCTTGCCTCTCTCTCTGCGCTCTCCTTGCTGCTCTCTCTCTGTGCTTTCCTCATCTCTCTCTCGGCGCTCTCCTCGTCTCGCTCTCTCTGCGCTCTCTTCGTCTCTCTCTCGGCGCTCTCTTCATCTCGCTCTCTCTGCGCTCTCCTCGTCACTCTCTCTCTGCGCTCTCCTCGTCTCTCTCTTTCTCTTTGCGCCCTCCTTGTCTCTCTCTCTCTGCGCTCTCCTTGCCGCTCTCTCTCTGCGCTCTCCTTGCCGCTCTCTCTCTGTGCTCTCCTTGTCTCTCTCTCTCTCTCTGTGCTCTCCTTGTCTCTCTCTCTCTCTGTGCTCTCCTTCTCTCTCTCTGTGCTCTCCTTCTCTCTCTCTCTCTCTGCGCTCTCCTTCTCTCTCTCTCTCTGCGCTCTCCTTCTCTCTCTCTCTCTCTCTCTGCGCTCTCCTTGTCTCTCTCTCTCTGCGCTCTCCTTGTCTCTCTCTCTGCGGTCTCCTCCTCTCTCTCTCTGTGCTCTCCTTCTCTCTCTCTCTCTCTGCGCTCTACTTGTCTCTCTCTGTGCTCTCCTTCTCTCTCTCTGTGCTCTCCTTCTCTCTCTCTCTCTGCGCTCTCCTTGTCTCTCTCTCTGCGCTCTCCTCGTCTCTCTCTCTGCGCTCTCCTCCTCTCTCTCTGCGCTCTCCTTGTCTCTCACTCTCTCTGCGCTCTCCTTGTCTCTCTCTCTGCGCTCTCCTTGTCTCTCTCTCTCTGCGCTCTCCTTGTCTCTCTCTCTCTGCGCTCTCCTTGTCTCTCTCTATCTCTCTCTGCGCTCTCCTTGTCTCTCTCTCTCTCTGCGCTCTCCTTGTCTCTCTCTCTGCACTCTCCTTTTCTCTCTCTCTGCACTCTCCTTGTCTCTCTCTCTGCGCTCTCCTCCTCTCTCTCTCTGCGCTCTCCTCCTCTCTCTCTCTCTGCGCTCTCCTCCTCTCTCTCTCTCTGCGCTCTCCTCCTCTCTCTCTCTGCGCTCTCCTTGTCTCTCTCTCTCTGTGCTCTCCTTGTCTCTCTCTTTCTGCGCTCTCCTTGTCTCTCTCTCTGCGCTCTCCTTGTCTCTCTCTCTCTGCGCTCTCCTTGTCTCTCTCTCTGTGCTCTCCTTGTCTCTCTCTTTCTGCGCTCTCCTTGTCTCTCTCTCTCTGCGCTCTCCTTGTCTCTCTCTCTGTGCTCTCCTTGCCTCTACAGGATCTCCCACAAGGCAGTAAGTTGCTTTGTGGGCTAGCATTAAAATCATAGGTAACCCTAACAACGGTTCTTGTACGGCACTAGCCATAGTGCCGTAGTATAGACGTTAGTTGGGGGGGCCCGGGGGCCCGGCACCAGCAAGCCTGGCAGGCCATGGTATACTATGTAATGGGTGTGTGACACGTAATAGGCGCTACGGTGTGGATTTTCGGAGCGCGCCTGCGGCGCGCACTATCCCTGTTGTCCCTATTTTACGAAAATGTGGCATTAGTTTTGCCTGTCAACGATGTATCTAAGTATAGTGATGTAATAATCCTGCCTACTGTAATGTTAGCTCCGTCCTTTATTGATTTGTTGCCACCCACATGAGGCCACTTTCAGAAATTTTCCAGGGCCACTTTTAGTCCCCAATCCGCCCCTGCAAGTAGCTGTATATGATGATACCTGCTCTAGTTTCTCTGTGGGCAGATGGCAATGGAGACAGTATCACCTGTATAGTGAGTGCCAGTTCTTGTCCGCATTATATATGTCTGACGAAGTCCTCCGTGACGAAACGCGTAGGAGCATGGCCTAGCATCAGCGTGATTGTGGAGCCGGATTGGGAAAGAGTGTAATGCTCCAACATTGTCTAGGTACCGTGTACCATTCCATGCTGTGTAACTAGTGGCGAGTGAAAGCCGCTGTTTGCGGTACTTGACCCCATCTCTTTTTTCTGTGTTTTTAAAATACATTTTCTTTTAAAGTGGTAATGCACTATTGGAGTGCCCACATTCCTTTATTATATATAAATATATGTCGATATATATATGTCGTGTTGCGGCCCGGCACTCACTCCTATGGGTAGATTGCCCTGGGTGCCTTTCCTGGTGTTGGATAAGGGTGGAAAAGAAGACTGGCACTCCAAGGTCTTTTCAAAGTGTATATTTAGAAAAACATGGAACAATCCACCTCTTTTTTTTTTCAAAGTGTATACTTAGAAAAACATGGAACAATCCACCAACGTTTTGGGGCAGCGCCCCTTTGTCAAGGTGTAGGTGAGAACAACAAACCAAATAAAGTGCTTACCTTATAAAGGAGAGTGATTAGTGTAGGCAGCATCACATTCCGAGCTGATTTCGCGCCCCCCTGGGCATGCGTGGGCGGAAGCTGGTGGAAGAGATCTGTCTCCCCTGTTTCCGGCTGACAGAGCCAGCTTGACAAGCTGCTGCGTAGTCACGGAAGCGGGCCATGCTGTCTGGGTGGGCGGTGTCTTCCCCGGGAGTACATGCTACCTATTGAGACAATACAATAACATTAAAAATCAAATCGGCGTACAATCACATATATATGCGCATACATCAGTGCCCCCAAGAATGTAAACGTTTTTGCTGTGTTTGAAGATGTGAGTGAATGTGTAAATTCCATCATATAGACGTTACAGTATGTGGGTATCCCCTCAATTGGCTGGAGTCCCTGTGATGCTGTTGGGCTGACAGGTCGCCGCTGCAGCTGTGTAAAAGAAAAGGTTCAGTGCTGTTATGTGTGTTAAGGGCTACATAGTGTTCTAGTTGCTCCAAGGACTAACATGTATTAGGTGACCACGATGACGAGTAGAAAGGGATTAAATGTGGATCAACAGGGATAAGTGTCCATCCTGGATACCCTTGTATGGGTAATGCCCATGTGTTGCTAAGTGTATGGTCCCTCTCGTGGGCATTTACTGGTGGTTACTGTTTGTTCAGTAATCTGGCATCCCATATACATGAATACATTACAAGAATAAAATCAAAGGGACAGAAAGGCTAGATGGAGAAGAAGATAAAAGCACACTGTGTAAGTCTCATGCCGCCCTGTTACCTAGTATGGACCATGACCCTATGATTCTAGTTGTGTGGTACCTCTCGTGGGCACTTGATGGTGGTTACAGTTTGTTCAGTAACCTGGCATCACATACATATGCAAGAAGAAAATCAAAGGGACAGAAAGGCTAGATGGAGAAGAAGAAAAAGCACACTGTGTAGGGCTCATAACGCCCTGTTATATCATTAATCATATAGAGCTAGATTGTTCAATGTTTTTCTAAATATACACTTTGAGAAGACCTTGGAGTGCCAGTCTTCTTTTCCATATATATATATATATATATATATATATATATATATATATATATATATATATATATATATATATATATATATATATATATATATATATATATAGTTACCTGCAGTTGGTTGATACTTGTCTGCTGTTGTTCCACATATTGAGGAACTGGCTTGAAGAGAATCTCTCAAGACCTGTTTTTTAAGCGATACATATGGAAATTGTTGCAGCTGGATACCAGCATTAAGATCTCCAAGGGATCAATTTGCACACTTTTGTACAGTTTGTCAGTAAGACCGCTATCCGGAGTGAAAACTTACATTCACTATCCATTTACCTAAGGAAAGTTACCCCTGAGGAAGTCATTTTTTTGATGAAACGCATTGGGTGTTTTTTCCTGATTATATCGATTCGACCAACTGACTGCATACAAGCAAAAATGTTTTTACTTTGTTTTTAAATTAATTGTATTAAATACTGTTGTACAGTGACCTGTCGATATATTTTCTTGATCCTTCTAGTGGTGGATCTCCATAAAATAGTGGCGCGCTCTGTCTTCTATCTTTTTTCTTCTATTCCCCACTTCCCCCGCTACTTTATCTAGCGCATTGAAAGGGTACCCCACTCTTTGTTCCATATATATATATATATATATATATATATATATATATATACAGGCGGCTGTCCCAGGAGTGTGTAACCCCTATAACAGACAGGCGGCACTCAGGGGTGTTGGTTGTATCCAATTTTTATAAAGGGTTAAATGGTGATACAAGGCATTCAAAGCATGGTCGACGTTTCAAAGCCGTGTCGGCTTTTTCCTCAGGACGTGTGCTTTAGAAAAGTGCTGATAGTGCTGTGCAGCACTATCAGCACTTTTCTAAAGCACACGTCCTGAGGAAAAAGCCGACACGGCTTTGAAACGTCGACCATGCTTTGAATGCCTTGTATCACCATTTAACCCTTTATAAAAATTGGATACAACCAACACCCCTGAGTGCCGCCTGTCTGTTATAGGGGTTACACACTCCTGGGACAGCCGCCTGCATACTACTTTGAGGAAGGCACCGGGGTACTTTAAACCATCGACAAGAGTGCCGGACAACCCATCCCCTTATATATATATATATATATAATTCCAGGAAAAAGGGCACTCAGGGACTCCAAATGGTTGAAACAAGGGACTGGTTTATTGCTCAGTCATGTAGTTGTCAACGTTTCGGGGTCTCCCCCGTCGTCAGGACAGAAATGGTGTCCTGACGACGGGGAAGACCCCGAAACGTTGACAACTACATGACTGGGCAATAAACGAGTCCCTTGTTTCACCTATTTGGAGTCCCCGAGTGCCCTTTTTCCTGGAATTGTACATTTGGAGCTGCAAAGTTCCTAACTGCAGGCACCGGGGCAAGCTACTTTGGCTCAACCTAAGCCCTGGAGTGCCAGTTCATTTGGATTCTATATATATATATATATATATATATATATATATATATATATATATATATATATATATACATATATATATATATATATATATATATATATATATATATAGGGTCTGGAGGTTGTCCGGCACTCACAATAAATGATCGATAGCGTCGAGGTGCCTTCCTGAAGTATGTACACAAAAACAGGTATCCTGGGTCCTTAGCAGGGTCCCCTGGAAGGAGGCGGCACTCTTACGACTTTGTAAAGAGGTTTTTTAATGTAAAAGCATGAAGTGCACAAATAGAAACAAGCGTCTACGTTTCAAGACCCATTGGTCTTTTCCTCAGGACGTGCGTTGCTGAAAGTGCTGTGTGCTAGTGAAGAGTAAAGAAAGAAAAATTTTCTTCATTTTTCTTTCTTTACTCTTCACTAGCACACAGCACTTTCAGCAACGCACGTCCTGAGGAAAAGACCAATGGGTCTTGAAATGTAGACGCTTGTTTCTATTTGTGCACCTTATGCTTTTACATTAAAAAACCTCTTTACAAAGTCGTGAGAGTGCCGCCTCCTTCCAGGGGACCCTGCTAAGGACCCAGGATACCTGTTTTTGTATATATATATATATATATATATATATATATATATATATATATATATATATCACTCTGGGTCTCTCCTCAAGCAGGAAATGGAAACAGCACGTCACTGCAGCAGATAAAATTCCTTTATTTGGGCCTCAACAGCTCGTTTCGGGGCATCAGCCCCTTTCTCACGAGGCAGAATAAAGTACAGAAAGCAGACATACAAAATTCACATACAGCAGTACCTTATTTAAAATGCACAAGTTCGAGCCATTTCCGCCTCTCAGCATCTCAGAGGTACTGCTGTATGTGAATTTTGTCAGTCTGCTTTCTGTACTTTATTCTGCCTCCTGAGAAAGGGGCTGATGCCCCGAAACGAGTCATTGAGGCCCAAATAAAGGAATTTTATCTGCTGCAGTGATGTGCTGTTTCCATTTCCTGCTGGAGGGGAGACCCAGACCGCTATTTATTATAGCAAAGGCACGCAGCCACACTTCAAATATCTTCAAGGAGAGTGCTGGTCCGAATGTTTGTATATATATATATATATATCCATCGCAGCAGTGGCACTCCGGTCTTACCCAAAAAATTTGAGACAGGAACACAGATTAAAGTGCAACGTTTCAACGCTTTATTTGCGTTTTTATCAAGCCATGTTTAAATGTGGTTACAGATAGGGTTTAAATACCAAAAGCACCTCCCCTTCCGTGTTTGTTTCAGCTTCATCTCATTAGTGCAGTTACACCCACAGGCTGAACAGCAGGTGTGGGAGTCATATAATACAAAACATTTCTTTTTACTCCATGTGTCGCAAATATTCTTATAGGTGTCTCCAGTGCTCATTTCACACATCAAAAATATCTATACCAAACAAGTGTCAATATACATACAAATACACTTACAAATATCTATAAAACACATAGACAAAAATACATAACATACAAAATACACAATACACTATATACAATGTTAGCGCAATACTTCAATTTAATCCACTTCTGTATCCACAATCAATTTTGACTTTATTGAATCTTTAATAAATGGTAATGTGTTTTTTACGGTCTTTACAATTACCACATACTGTATCATCACTTGTTTGTTGTGGGATTCAGTTCCTGCATAACACGGATACATAAATCAACAGTTTATTCACAAAAAGCATTGTAAACCAACCACCTCGTTTAACCCCTTGGGCGCCATGGTCTCCAATTTGAAGATCCATCGCACCTCAAGTTGTAACAATTTTCTTGACCTGTCACCTCCCCTCAGCAGGGGGGGTACATGGTCAATAATCTTATAGCGCAAAGCAGGCAAGTTATGTTTAGCATTTGCAAAGTGTCGGGCTACTGGTTGTTCACTAGTGCCCGACACCAGCGCTGCTTTTATCGCTGATCTATGCTGTCCCATTCTCTCCTTAAAGGTACAGTCGGTTTTGCCGACATATACCAAGGAGCAGGGGCATGTGATTGTGTAGACTACGAATCTTGTACTGCATGTGAGAAAAAATCTGATATTGAATTTTTGGCCCGATCTTGGATGTGCAAACATCTGTAAATATCTACAAGTTACACAATTAGGACAGCGGAAGCACCCCATTTTTGGTTTCCCCAAAAAGGTACCTGGTTTCTGCTTCCCCATTCCTGTTATGTCAGTTTTAACAATCATGTCTTTTAAATTCCTACCCCTCCTGTAGCATGTCATTAGTTTAGATCCCTGCATCGGACCCAACTCAATGTCAGTCGACACAATTGGCCATAGTTGTTTTGCTTTTTTATTTGCTCTGTCACTAAGATGTTTATAAGTAGTACACCATGTGAATTTTTTGTCTTTATCCTTATTGTTGCTGCCTTGAAGGAGTTCACTATGTGACAGGGCCAATGCTTTTGCTCTAGCCTTATTTAGTAAAGGTTTTTGGTATCCTCTACTCTCAAATTTCTTATACATTTTATCCAGTGCTAATTCCGCCTCTTGCCTATCAGTCGATATTCTTAAAGCACGTAGAAACTGGGAGTAGGGCAATGCATTTTTAAGGGGGGTTGGATGTGCGCTTGTAGAATATAACAAATTATTGCGATCAGTCGCCTTTGAAAAAAGTGACGTTTTTATTTTGTCACCTACTTTAGTTAATTGGACATCTAGAAAGTTGACACTTACTTCACTAGTGGTGAATGTGAATTTGACTGGACTCTGTGTTAAATTATGCTCATTGATGACTACTGCAAACTCATCTGCTGTACCATCCCAGATGATTAGCAGGTCATCAATAAAGCGCCAAAACGCCACTATTTTGGATGATATCTCTGAATTACTGAAAAACACATCATGTTCTACCATAAACATAAATGCGTTGGCGTACGATGGAGCCACATTCGACCCCATCGCACACCCCCGCTGTTGTAGGTAGTACCCGCCGTCATGGGTGAAGTAGTTTCTACGCAATACTAAATTTAACAACTCTAGTACAAATCCAACATCAGGACCGGAATAGTGGATGTTGTTTGTGATCAGCATTTTAACAGCCTGCACACCCATCTCGTGGGGGATACAGGTGTATAAATTTACTACATCCACTGAACATAGCAAATGGGTTTCCGACAGTGGCGGCAGCTTTTTTAATTGGCCCAACAATGTATATGTATCCTTTAAATAAGTAGGTCTCGCTTGGACACAAGGTTGGATCAATGTGTCTAAATATGTGGAGACAGGTTGTAATAACGAACCCCGGGCCGATATAATCGGTCTTCCGGGGGTTTTTTCACAATTTTTATGGATTTTAGGTATCATATACATTAGTGGCCTAATGGGAAATTCAACTTTAAGTGCTTTTTCAATGGCTATAGGAATGATACATTCTGTCACGGCTGTATGTATAATGTTATCAAGCTCTTTTTTGAACAACAATGTGGGGTCATTGTCTAGCTTCCTGTATGTGTGACTATCAGACAGCTGTCTCTCCATCTCTGCCCTATAGTCATCCAACCGTTGGATGACTATAGAACCTCCCTTGTCAGCTTGTCTGACTATCACATCATCCAGGGCAGACAATGATTTAAGTGCTAGACCTTCATTTGCTGTTAGATTCCAGTGCCGAGGTCTATGCGCAGCACCTGGTTCTGTGATGGAATTATCCAACATGCGAATGAACGATTTAATAGAAGCGTTGTAACTGACAGGTTCAAAGGAAGATTTATTTTGCAACTTACGTAGCTGGTGTGGCACACACGATTCAATCGAGACTTTGTCTGCAAAAAACTCTTTGATTTTTAAATTTTTGTCAAACCTATGTAAGTCCACTTTCCAGTCCAAAACATCAAATGCCGGTGTCGGCACAAACGATAGTCCTTTACGTAAAACAGATAGTTCATCACTTGAGAATGTTCTGTCCGTGAGGTTGAAGATTAAATCTTCTGTGATCTCGGAGGTTTGCTGTATTTTCTTTTGTCTTTGATGCTGGCCGCCCCGTCTGGTGTACTTTGGGCGGTGGAAGATAGCTGGGCCCTCGTTTTTATTCCTAAAGGGACAAACTTTTTTGAAGATGACCTTTTGTTATTTGGCCTTGTATCACTTTCACTCCCCGTGGTGTCATCCATGGTGGTGTTATATTGTCTCCTTGCCGATCTTTTGAAATAAGGGCGTCTTTCTTGTGTGTTAAATCCCGTCAGCCAGCCATACACGCGTTGTTGCTCGTAATCTAAATCGACCTTTTTACGTTTTTCGTTTTTAAATTTGATCAGTTCATCCCTATATTGTCCAATTTGCTTTGTTAATTTATCCAGCCAATCGTTTTGTTTATCAGCAATCAATTTGTCCAAATGCTCTGTGTTAAATTTTTCTATCTTACTTTTTGCCATATCCATTTCTCTTTTTGATTCTTCAATCACCAATAGAAGCAAATCGCAAGAGCATTTATTCAAAATAGAGGTCCATTTCTTGCAAAAGTCTATGTTGAATTTCCCAATGGTGGGGATATTTTTGATGCGAAAACCCCTGGGTAATTTCTTATCTTTATAGTACCTTGATAATGTGATTCCGTGGTACAGGTAATCTGTTTCCCTTTTCTTTAATTGCAACAGTTCATTGAACAAATCTTGTGGTGTGGACGCTGTTTGAGGTATGGTGATATCGTCTGCAAATAATATGCCGTCTGCTTCAGACTCTGAGTAGCTGACTAGTGATTTGGGATCAAGCACAATTCTGTGCTGCAGACCTTCCTCCTTCCCCGTAGCCATTTGTAAACGATCCTCTGTGATTGTGCGGGCTTCTAGATTGCTGATGACCACAGCCCTTCACAGCTGGTGTTACTCTCGTAATGCGGCTTACAGTCCACACGGGACAGGTGATGCTTGAACAATAAATTATATCCTGGTGCCTTACAAGTATCGGGTCCTGGTTCCTTATGCCTGCCGGCGGGGTTCCTTTCTCTGGACTCGAACTTTATGTAGACTTCGTGTGTCGGCACTCCTGGATTCAGTATAACTTGCCGTGTGCCTCCTGACGATTATCAGTTAACCCACTGATATCTTAGCATATCCATCGCAGCAGTGGCACTCCGGTCTTACCCAAAAAATTTGAGACAGGAACACAGATTTACTAAATAAGGCTAGAGCAAAAGCATTGGCCCTGTCACATAGTGAACTCCTTCAAGGCAGCAACAATAAGGATAAAGACAAAAAATTCACATGGTGTACTACTTATAACCATCTTAGTGACAGAGCAAATAAAAAAGCAAAACAACTATGGCCAATTGTATCGACTGACATTGAGTTGGGTCCGATGCAGGGATCTAAACTAATGACATGCTACAAGAGGGGTAGGAATTTAAAAGACATGATTGTTAAAACTGACATAACAGGAATGGGGAAGCAGAAACCAGGTACCTTTTTGGGGAAACCAAAAATGGGGTGCTTCCGCTGTCCTAATTGTGTAACCTGTAGATATTTACAGATGTTTGCACATCCAAGATCGGGCCAAAAATTCAATATCAGATTTTTTCTCACATGCAGTACAAGATTCGTAGTCTACACAATCACATGCCCCTGCTCCTTGGTATATGTCGGCAAAACCGACTGTACCTTTAAGGAGAGAATGGGACAGCATAGATCAGCGATAAAAGCAGCGCTGGTGTCGGGCACTAGTGAACAACCAGTAGCCCGACACTTTGCAAATGCTAAACATAACTTGTCTGCTTTGCGCTATAAGATTATTGACCATGTACCCCCCCTGCTGAGGGGAGGTGACAGGTCAAGAAAATTGTTACAACTTGAGGCGCGATGGATCTTCAAATTGGAGACCATGGCGCCCAAGGGGTTAAACGAGGTGGTTGGTTTACAATGCTTTTTGTGAATAAACTGTTGATTTATGTATCCGTGTTATGCAGGAACTGAATCCCACAACAAACAAGTGATGATACAGTATGTGGTAATTGTAAAGACCGTAAAAAACACATTACCATTTATTAAAGATTCAATAAAGTCAAAATTGATTGTGGATACAGAAGTGGATTAAATTGAAGTATTGCGCTAACATTGTATATAGTGTATTGTGTATTTTGTATGTTATGTATTTTTGTCTATGTGTTTTATAGATATTTGTAAGTGTATTTGTATGTATATTGACACTTGTTTGGTATAGATATTTTTGATGTGTGAAATGAGCACTGGAGACACTTATAAGAATATTTGCGACACATGGAGTAAAAAGAAATGTTTTGTATTATATGACTCCCACACCTGCTGTTCAGCCTGTGGGTGTAACTGCACTAATGAGATGAAGCTGAAACAAACACGGAAGGGGAGGTGCTTTTGGTATTTAAACCCTGTCTGTAACCACATTTAAACATGGCTTGATAAAAACGCAAATAAAGCGTTGAAACGTTGCACTTTAATCTGTGTTCCTGTCTCAAATTTTTTGGGTAAGACCGGAGTGCCACTGCTGCGATGGATATGCTAAGATATCAGTGGGTTAACTGATAATCGTCAGGAGGCACACGGCAAGTTATACTGAATCCAGGAGTGCCGACACACGAAGTCTATATCTATATCTATATATATATATATATATATATATATATATATATATATACATATATATATATATATATATATATATATATATATATATATATATATATATATATATATATATATATATATATTAGGGCGGAGTGAAAAAACTGAAATTGAGAAATTCAAAATCGGCTAGTGTGGGAAAGTTGTGACTTGACCTGAATAAGAAACGTGCAAAAGCATTTTGATCTGAGTCAACATCTTCTGTTCTGGCAAGAGGCCTGAAGTTTTACTTTTTAGGTGAAAATGACGAAACCTATGAAGATGCTCCAATCTAGTTATAATTATGTCAGGATGTCTTAGAGTGGTTCATTAATATACTTAGCATAGTAAAAAACAGTACGAGCTTGTCCTAGTGCAAAGTGACTGAATGGCGGGAGAAAAAATCCCTAATAATTGACCCATTTTCATGGTCACAATTGTGAATATTGTGTGTTTTCTCCTGAACGTGTTTATAATAGAAGAAGCACAAATACTCTAAATGGAATTTCGGTGACACTGTGTGAAATATAACACTGCATAATAGCCCTTAATCAGACCTGATTGCAGTACAAATTTGTTCTCAAATTGGGCAAAACAAATGCTGCATTGCAGGTAGGGCAGATGTAACGTGCTGAGAGAGTTAAATTTGGGTGGGGTGTGTTGAAACTGAAATCTAAATTGCAGTGTAAAAATAATGCAGCAGGTATTTACCCTGCACAGAATCAAAATAACTCAACACAAATCTAAAGGTGGCCATACATCTACAGATCGATTGTCAGATCTGGCTGGTTGGAACAAACAGCTGGTAATATCTGAATGACAGTTTTTGGCAGTTTTCCAGCATTTCAAAGCAAAGTGCTCTCATCCATTACCAGTATTTTGTTCCAAACAGACAGATCGGACAATAAATCTGTAGATGTATGGCCACATTAACTCCCTCTGCACATGTTACATCTGCCCCACCTGCAGCTGCATTACAGCATATAATTATGCCAAAGATAAGCCAATATATTAACAGTTAAATACATTAAAGTGCATTATGCTGTAATAAGTATTGCTGATCAATCCTGCCTAGCAGGGCCGTCTTTTTGTATGGGCTTAATGGGCACTTGCCCAGGGGCCCCAGGCGTATAAGGGCTCTATGTTGATAGCTGAGGATCCCCTTTTTTTAGGGATACCAGAATTTTGAAAATCGGCCCTGGGGAACTGCAGATATCCAACTTCAAAGCAGCAGTCCACATCCGACCTGTTAAATACAATTTCCAGTCATATTTCTCAGGTTCTCTCTGACACTAGCGGCTTGTCTCTATCATGCCCAGAACCAGAGATATCAGACTTCAAGCAGCCGGTCCCTGCTCCAGCTCCAAACGTCTGGTGTAGTTTTATATTTTTGTCAATGGATTGCTCTGGCTCCTGATCTCTGATACCCAAGTTCCCAGCACCTCCTGAAAGTTGGGACTCTAGGTTTTTATACTAGGCTAAGAAATCTATTTCCAGATAATGGCGATATCTGCAGTCAAACAAGCTGCCCTTCCACCGGAAAATGATGAATATTAAGCCCACTCCATTATCCCCTGTGTATAAAACACCCCCTATCTCCCTGGAAGTCATTTACAAGGGACCCTTCATACAGCTCAGTGCCCCCTTCCACACGTTAGTGTTCACCCTCCCACCACCTGTGCAGTAATGGAGTAAATAGCAGAAGTTACTGCTCCAGGTCCTACATGTTGAATGGAAGATAGAGCACCCCCTGCCACCCATGGGACATCAAAGCTGCTGCTGATACCACCCCCCACCCCTAGGAGGGGAGAATGGGTAAGGGCCCCAGTGCATTGCTTTGCCCAGGTGCCCACACTGCTGTTAAGACAGCCCTGCTGCCTAGAAATGAACACAGTGATTGGCATATATGTACTGCTGGACACCACTCATAGAATGAT